>NC_135655.1:39126467-39451467 GCF_964188315.1 Podarcis muralis
ACCACTGTAGTAGTTATTTAGCTGTACAGTGGTACCTTGGGTTACATACGCTTCAGGTTACAGACTTCGCTAACCCAGAAATAGTACCTCGGGGTAAGAACTTTGCTTCAGGATGAGAACAGAAATTGCGCGGTAGCGGCGCGGCGGCAGCAGGAGGCCCCATTAGCTAAAGTGGTGCTTCAGGTTAAGAACAGTTTCAGGTTAAGAATGGACCTCCGGAACGAATTAAGTATGTAACTAGAGGTACCACTGCATAGGTGGACTATAGGACTGTGTTGTCTTAGCTATCTAGCTCTGTTGATAGAGCATGAGACTCTTAATCTCAGGGTCGTGGGTCTGAGTGCAATGTTGGCCAAAAGATTCCCACATTGCAAGGACTTGACCGAGATGACCCCTTTCAACTCTACAATTCTGTATAGTTCTGCATATACAAAATACACAGTAGCTGGTAATGGAGTATTGGGCTTTGAAATCCATTGGCCCACATGTTCTTCTGGCGCTAGTATATTCTGTTTTCAACTAGCATATAGGGAATAGGGTCCAATTCCAATTCAGTGGCAGCAAGTGCAGCTTCACTGAAGACAATAGAGGTACACCTACTGGGCCTGAATTTAGTTCACAGTAGGACTTGCTGTAAAGAGTATTGCGCTACTGATAGCTAGGGCAACACACTGTTTTTCCTGCATGACCTAAATGCAATCTCCACTCACACAAATGAATGTCTGACTACTCAAACAATGTTCTTATTTCTTCTTGGGGGAACTGTTCTGAAAGCTACCTAATGAAGCTATGCATTCCCCTACATACACACACACACACACACACACACACACACACACACACTTTTTGGTTGACTGGAAGAATTATGTAGTGCTCTGTATTGAAATGCTATTTGCTTCTCTAACTGGGCATGTCACTTTTTCTGCCCTAGATTTGCAAAGGGTCATCCCTATAGCTTTCAGACTAACACTGCCATTGGAGACAATCTATGCTTTTCTTTTTTTAAAAAAAAGAGGTGTTTATTGATATGAAAGCACAGTATGTTAAAACCTATTTTTTTTATAATAATAGAACAACAGAGCACATGTTTAGCACCCAAAATGACCCAGGTTGAACCCCTGGTAGTTCCAGGTAAGGCTAGGAGAGACCTCTGTCTCAAACCCTGGAAAGACACTGCCATTCATTAAAGACAATACCAAGGCTATGTGCCTGGGAAGTCAATTGTGAGTTGTTTTGTTGATTTCAATATCTGTAACTGTTGTTGATTTCAGTTAGCTTTTGGAGTTTCATTTGAACAGATTCAATCCCATCTTAATCCCTTCTTTCCGGTACCTCTAGAACTAAGTACATCATGAAGAGCATCTGGAAGAAATGCAGAAAGACAAATACTGGACACAGATCATGTGGTTGAGACAATGTAAAACCTCAGAAATTAAGTTTCCTAAAGCTATCACAGCTCAGTCAATAAACCATTGAAGTTGATGGACTTTTATTGGCTAGTCTGATCCTATGAGCCATAGGGCTAACACAATGGGTATTTCAGGGGCCAGATTATCTGTTCTGCAAATGAAATGAGACTTTCTCAGAGAATGGTGGGAGTACTTTGCTGATGAACCACATGGACAGGAAAAGAACTCCGCAACCGGGAGAGAGCGATTCTTTCATTTTGCATTAATATGTGTGGTGGACTTCCAAGAAGAAAAGCTTCCAGCAACAGATGGCCAATAATATGAACCCTACATCAGGAGTTGAGAAGCTTTGACTCTCCAGATGTTGCCAAACTGCAACTCCCATCATCCCTGGCCATTGGCCACAATTGCTGGAGCTGATGGGAGTTGTAAATCAGCAACATCTGGAGGGCCAAAGTCGCCCTGTCTCTGCCTAACATCTTTGGTGCCAAAGTCAAGTCCCAATGTCCCCGAAGGCCTTGGATCTCCAGGGGTCTACTTTATACACACTAACTTATTTACAGATGGCTGGAAGATACACCAATATCCAGGGCAGGTGGCTTGTCAAAGTTGCTGACAGGTGTTGGGGGAGGGGTCTACCAGACACTTATTCAACCTTATTTTTGTAATAGGCATGATCTAGATGAGATAATGTGGGTGGTTTTAATCTGGAATGTGAGTGGATTTCAATAGCTAAATTCCAGAATGTGGCTTGACTTTATTGTTGAGCAAACTTAACATTCTTAAGCTTAGCTGGCTTCTCTACTAGAAGCATTCTTGCACACTGCAAACCATTGTTGTTTTATAAACAGAATATTTCTTTAACAGAAAGCATCAAAAAAAAGTCTTGGGATACAGTTGCCATGTAATGAAAGAAATAATGATCGTGCATGAAGAAAATAACTTCAGTGTGTGTGGGGAAATCAATGAAAGCTACATCAAAAAGACAATGAAGTCAGTTTCTTTCTTATCAGTTAGCCCAAACACTTACCCATAACTAATTATTATTCCATACTAATAATGGGAAGCCTTTTGACAACAGAGTCCAGTCAGGCTCAGAAATGCTGCCATTGAACTAGGAACAATAATATTGATTGCTCCAGCGAAACCTTGCACAGTTGGTTCAGTTAGCCAGCGCAATATTGGCAGCGCTAAGAGAAACCGCAGATACTTCACACCGTGTGTTATCTGTTTAGGTTCATTGTGTTTTCTTTATGTGATTCCCCCTCTTCCCTCCTCCTCCCACCCCCAGTCAGAAGAAACTATTAGGAGAGAGACAGATTTCTCTAATGAGCCTCGAGGTAATGCAAAATTCATGCGGTTGCACCTGCAGCTTCACAGGGCAGAGTGGACAAACAACAACTACGGAAAGGTGGGAGGAAGGCTTCTGATACTTTTCTTATCGTTGCTGCAGAAGCAGGTACCCCAGTTGCCACTGGGCATCGTGACCCACTTGTTCATTTTTAGGAAGAAGTGGATACTTTCCATGGGAGAAGCTCAAGCATTGGATTTGCTCCTTGGAGCATTAATAAAAGGGCTCAGTTAGCTTCATCTCATTATTTTACTATGAGTATTGACTTTGGCCTAGAGTCATGTATAGATAAAATGGTGCAAGGGCTTGTCCTAAGTGATTACTCAGAATTACAAATCATTTCAAGTGTAACTGAATACTGCAGTCTTGCTGGCACCCTGCCCCTTCTTTCTGCCCCCCCTTCCTCCCCCCCATCACTTCTGCTCCTGTAATAAGACCAATAATCCAGCTTTGGTTGAAGAAGCAATTAGTCTTATTCACTGGGAAATGAATTTTAATTTCACCAGCACAAAGAACGTACACTTGGATCTCATACAACATTATATCAACAAAGATTTCAAAGGGGGGGGGGGGAGAGGAATAGCCGAAAGGTGGGTCAATGAAACAGCAAAAATGTACATAACTATACATGTGTGTTTTCCCTCAGAACCATAAACTCTACTAGACGTTGTGGGTTTTTTTTCAGGTTTGTAATTGGCCAATCACATCTGATCATGTATAAAGGTTACTAGCTAAATGTATGGGTTTTAAAAAGAAATGAACAAGAAAGTGAGAAAGATAAATTTTTAGTAGCGGTGGGATTCTAAAAGCCCATTATTTTTTTAGAGTAGAGAAAGAATCAATAAAATAAAGGGACACATAAAAGCACTAGATACACTCAGCACATCCAAAGAAAATAAAAATAAAATAGAAAGTATAAAGTTCATTTTATAAAGTGGTGGATGAGAGATGATGAGCATATAGTCTTCTAAAGAAAATACCAGGCCTCCAGAGTGCATCTCCTGTTCTATATTTTAGTCATTTTCCCCTGAGCAAAACTCTAGCATTTCTTCCTAGATTTGTTTTACATCTGGGTTTTGCAGGGATGCAAGAAAAAATACTGAAACAGTTTCAGTGCAAGGACCTATGAACAAGCTTATAATTTAGTATATGACCGTGTTAGATAGCCATCAAATTCCTATAAGGTCAAATTCCTATAAGCTATCAATTTCCTCCACTTTTGGATGCTAATAAACTGTAAAAGTGCCTTCCAACAGAGACCGATGCAGAAAACATGTAGGTATGCATTGCAAACATAAAAGTACATCCCTTATGTACTTCAACAGATTTCCAATAAGGAAAGATTTGCAGGGAATATGTGCTTTTGGATTACACCAACGCATCACTCAAATGACTAGACTTAAAATATGGGTTTCTTAGGCTAAATCAGGGGGTCTCCAACTTGTCCCTTAACTCCTTTGGAATTTCCAAAAAGTATTGTGGACACCCCCACAATGTTATTGCCATTGGGGATTTGCCCAATCACAAATGTTGGAAGTGCTTATATTTGTGCATGCATTCCGAGTGAGTGGTTAAAATGGTGTGTGTGTGTGTGTGTGTGTGTGTGTGAGAGAGAGAGAGAGAGAGAGAGAGAGAGAGAGAGAGAGAGAAAGAAACAGACTCAGATTTAGTCTCTACTGTTCTTTTGTTTTGCCTTTTGGTGCGGTGTACTTCTTTTATGGTTTTTATATATACGTTAAGGCACCTTGAATCAATGTGGGGAGTTATTCCACAAATAAGTAAAATATAGTTGCATGGATTTTTTTTTTAAAGTTTCCCTTTAATTTTAATTTATACAGCATTCTTTAAAAAGGAAACCAAAGTAATTTAAACTAATTTTATCTGATATGTGCTGCTCATTTTTTTTTTTTTAAAAGTTTCAATCATAGGGAACATAGTTTGAAACATTATCCCTTTTGTTAAAAGTCTTAAAGGTTTCTCCAGTTTGCTGACCTGTTTTTAACCTTTGATATGATTAGCTTCATTGTTTATGCTGCACATATGTACCAGGTTTTTGAGTCCTGGAAAAGAGGTTAATTTCAAAGTTTCTAGACAAACCTTTTATGTGAAACGCATCTGGGTACTATAATTACTATAATTAGATGGAGTGCACAACAAGTCTGCAGTCCTGCACACAGTTAGGGTATTTAAATTCCATTTTATCAATTCAATAGGATTTAAGTGGCATAACTGTGTGCAGAACTGCACTCTAAGTCATTTGTGACATGTGGCTACTTTGTATGTCAAGATGGATTTCTATTTATCATGACTATAGCTGTAATCCTATACACACTTACCTGGGAGTAAGGGCCATTTAATTTATGGTGGAGTTGACATGCATAAAATTGAATTGTAGTCCAACTGTTACAAGGTTTGTGTGTGTGTTGAAGTTCTTCTACAGCAATGTTTTCCAGGATATCAAAGTGGATAGCAATCAGTGATTTAAGAAACATTTTTTTCCTTCAGTAATATCAGCTTTCAAATTACCCAAATTAGGTGCCAAGAAGTTAAATAACTTGGCTTAAAATAGTTGACTGTATCATTTAGATATTTGGGGTGTATTGGGTGTTAGTAGTACCCCTGGGGGGAGACATGCCATGTTTCTTCTGAGGTAGTTTGTCCACCTTTGGTCCTCACCCTGCATTCATCTTTTACCTATGGCTCCTAGAAGCTGTCAGTGTGTGACAGCAGCCACTTTCTGGGAATGGCTTCGACTAGCTGGCTACATGATGGTAACCGATGAATCTCAACCAATGAGTTAAGGACTTCCCCTGCAGGCTCCAGCAGATTGAGCGGATGAGACTAATAGTGAGTTCAATGGTCAAGAAGGTGGTTTCTGCACTTGCTTGTAGAGCGAAGTGAGGGGCAGATGGAGCCCATCAACCTTGGAAAGTAGCCCTTCTAGAAGAAGGAAAAATCTGATCCTAAACCTCTGCTGCCTTGCGGGATATCTTTGGGGGAAGAAAAGGCTAAGGAGAAAACACTACACAAATCCAGAGTGGAGTCCCTAAGACAGTTGGATGGTTCTTTGTATGGTTCCTTCCAGCAAATTCTGCAGCCAAGCTGGTGCCAAATGTATTCCTCTGCTTTCCTTTGGATCACATCAGTGAGGCTGGGAGAGGTCTCTTGTCATCTTGGCAACCCAGGACCTCCATACACCCTGCCCAGCCATGTGCCCCTGGGAGGTCACTTTAGTGCTGCTAGTGCAGTGGTTTGACTTCACCCCCGGAGGCGCACTCCATTGTCTCTCGAGATAGATCGATGCCAGCCACAATATATAAGTTTATATGCACATACACTGCTTATTTGCCGGAAGGGTTTCTAAGTGTAAAACCAATTATAACAATGTTGTTGTTTAGTTATTTAGTTGTGTCCGACTCTTCGTGACCCCATGGACCAGAGCACGCCAGGCATTTCTGTCTTCCACTGCCCCCCTCAGTTTGGTCAAACTCATGCTGGTAGCTTCGAGAATACTATCTAACCATCTCGTCCTTTGTTGTCCCCTTCTCCTTGTGCCCTCCATCTTTCCCAACATCAGGGTCTTTTCCAGGGAGTCTTCTCTTCTCATGAGGTGGCCAAAATATTGGAGCCTCAGCTTCACGATCTGTCCTTCCAGTAAGCACTCAGGGCTGATTTCCTTCAGAATGGATAGGTTTGATCTTCTTGCAGTCCTTGGGACTCTCAAGAGTCTCCTCCAGCACCATAATTCAAAAGCATCAATTCTTCGGCGATCGGCCTTCTTTATGGTCCAGCTCTCACTTCTATACATCACTACAGTGGTGCCCCGCAAGACGAACGCCTCGCAAGACGGAAAACCCGCTAGACGAAAGGGTTTTCCGTTTTGGAGGCGCTTCGCAAAACGAATTTCCCTATGGGGTTGCTTCGCAAGACAAAAAAATCTTGCGCGTCCCCGCGGGTTTTTCCCGCTCCCCCCCTTTTCCTAAGCCGCTAAGCCGCCTATCAGCTGTTCCGCTGACAACCCGCTTAACAGCTGATCGCGAAAAGCCGCTAGACCGCTGTAGCGCTAATCCACTAAGCTGTCAATGGGCTTGCTTCGCAAGACGAAAAAACCGCTAGACGAAGAATCGCGGAACGGATTCTTTTCGTCTTGCGAGGCACCACTGTACTGGGAAAACCATAGCTTTTACTATACAGACCTTTGTTGGCAAGGTGATGTCTCTACTTTTTAAGATGCTGTCTAGGTTTATAACAATAAACCACGCATAATTACAATAAACAATAAAATAATGTCATCAAAACATCAAAACTTTCATAATTAAAGCATATAACAAAATAAGCAGCATAAGAATGAAAACAGTTAAAACAGCCTGTGGCGATCACACAGGGTCCCTGGACGTTTAACGGTCTATTGATCCCTGTGCCACCACTGTGCTCGCTTCCCCGCTGCCACCAAGCAGTTACTCTCTGGTAAAACACTGAATCCAGTCAGTTGTTAAAAGTGAACAACAACAACAAAACAAGTTTATTTTACAAACATTAACAAGTTTATGGTTTCTCAGATAATATTCCTGTCAGTATCTTAACTTCAGTTTCTTTACCGGCCTATACCTTCCTAATACCTTCTGCCTGATTATCTCAACTGTTTGACTGACTCCTCTTAACAAATTCTCTCACTCTCTCACACCAGACTTGCCCAACCCACAGACTTATCTTCTCTGTCTCTTCTAACTCCAGACTGTCTTCTCAACAACTCTAACTCCCTAAAAAACCTCTGTGCTTAAACCTTATACACAGTTAACTCTGCCCCCCGGGTTCCCATTGGTTAGTCATTTTACAATTAGTTAACCCTTTCCCTATGAAACCAGTATGATGTCACACACATAGGAGGGCAAATGCCACACAGCCATTAAAACAATTAGATCAGTGGTTTCAGGTCAGGAAATCAAGGGGAAACTTGTCTAAAGAAGGGAGATGTTAATTGTAATGCAACTTGGAACTTTAAGAGGTGACTAGAGACATTTCTGGAGGATGAAGATATCAGTGGCTACTCATAATGGCTATATGCTATGCCCAGCATCTGAGGCAGTATGCTTCTAAGTACCAGCTTTGGGGAACTTTGGTGGGAGAGTACTGTTACACTCAAATCATGCTTCTGGGCTTCCCATTGGAATCTGGTTGGCCACTGGGAAGAGAATGCTAGGCTTGATAGGCCTTTGGTTCATCGGGGCTCTTACATTCATACAATCAGTAGCTCTTCTAGACATGGTCTGGAAACATATGCTGAACATGTGAGCATAATGGTGGGTGGGGGACTCGAATCCCCACCCCTGACCTCAGTATATTCCTTTTTTCTCTGTGAGCAGTCTACAAATAAATATAAACACAAACAGGAAGGTAAAAGGGTGTTCGCCCTCCATGCGGAAGGGGCTACTATCAATTTAGTCTTAAAGCTAAATTCACACTGCTGTATCAAAGATATTGAGTTAAAGTTTGTTTCAGGAGTATAAAATAATGGTAAAAATCTGTGACTTTTGAGGTCAAGCATTATAAAGACTATACCATAACTCATAACATTACTGCCCAAATAATGACTTGGATCCAGAGTTCCCATTATCAGAATCTGCTCATGGGCTACTAGCACTGGAGAAAAAGGAGGAAGGTATAGCCTCTCCTGTGATGTTTTGTACAGTGGCACCTCGGGTTAAGAACTTAATTTGTTCTGGAAGTCCGTTCTTAACCTGAATCTGTTCTTAACCTGAGGTACCATTTTAGCTAATGGGGCCTCCCGCTGCCGCCGCGCAGCCAGAGCACGATTTCTGTTCTCATCCTGAAGCAAAGTTCTTAACCCGAGGTACTATTTCTGGGTTAGCAGACTCTGTAACCTGAAGTGTCTGTAATCTGAGGTACCACTGTATGTGTGTCTACAGTAGCCAGTCATGCTGCATGGTCAGAAAAGACTACGGACAATGCTGAAGTTCAAATAGAACTGACTGCAAATACAGGTTTACCAGCTTTGGAGTGAGCAACTGGATTCTGAGGTGAGCTCCATTAATCATGACAGTGGTCTTGCTCTCTTGCACAATATTATGAGCTTATATTGTGTTCCTGATATGCGCTTCTCAGACTAAGTGCTCAGAAAAAATGGTGCTATGTCGTTGCATGATTTTGTGGATTATCACAATTGACTTGAACTATTTACAGTGGCTATATAATTTGCAGAACAATACATTGGCTTATGCCTCCAACCATCAATTTTGCTGGTAATTTCCAGGAAACAAGCAGCCTCCAAGGGCAGGGGATTCCATACATCATATAGATGTGACCTTTAAAAAGGCAAGTCATTAGTTAACATGGGGGGGGGGGCACAACAACAGCCTTGCCTTGTGATACAATCCATTAAAATATTTGCTACACAAACCAATTGCACATGTGCAAGAATTAACAAGCCATTTCAGAACACTTCAACGTTTCCATAAAATTATAGAATTGTAGAGTTTCTTTTAACTTGGAGCCATTGGTTTGAATCCCACCCTCCAGAGCAGGGGGAAACAAGCTAGCTCCATCTTCTATGTGACAGCTCTTTAGATAGTTGAAGATACTTCTTGCAGTTGTTCACCCATCTCTAAACTGGAGACTGTAGCCAACCTCATATGCTCTGTGGTACAATTCTTGAAGACTTCAGAAGTAAAATCCAAAAATAATGGTTTTTTAACCAGGGCTGGTTAATACCTGAAGTTATCACAAAGGCATTGCTACCTTACTTGCTGGGTAAAAAAAATCCACAGAGGCTTCCACAATAATCATAATGATACCAAGCACAAAACAAGCACTTCTATGTTGTTAGATTCAGATAGGTAGCCGTGTTGGTCTGACACAGTCGAAATATATATAAAAATAAAAATATTGTCCAGTAGCACCTTAGAGACCAACTAATTTTGTTCTTGGTATAAACTTTCATGTGCGTGCACACTTCTTCAGAAGTCACCAGACCCTTATCTATAGTGGGAGGGTGGGGTGGGGGTTTTCTCAGGAGGGTAGTAGGAGATGGGTGATTGACTCAATGGGTGGTGGTAAACCTGTTGACGACTGTTAACAACGGCTGCAATGAGTCCTACAGGAAAAAGCAAGGGATAGTATGCAGATGGTTAACATATGTAATGAGACAGGAATCCAATATCTCTATTAAGACCAGGCCTCGCCACAGTTTTCAGTTTAGTGATAAGTTGTAATTCAGCAACTTCTCTTTCAAGTCTGTTTCTGAAATTCTTTTGCAATAAGACAGCTGCTTTGAGATCCTGTATTGAATGTCCTGGGAGATTGAAGTGTTCTCCTACAAGCTTCTCTGTCTTGTCTTGTCTTGTCTTGTCTTGTCTTTTTTAAAAAAAATTTTTACATTATGATATTTATTAAAGTTTAACAATTACAAAAAAAGAAAAGCAAACAATAAAAAGTTACAATACCTCAAAAACAAAAGAAAACACAATAAAAAACAGTACAACAAAACAATAAAAAACAAAAACATTTAAAAACAAAAGCATTTAAAAAACACATGCGGTATTTTCATATCTTTATCTTTCGTTTACTTGTTTCCTCGACTTCCTCACACCTCCCTTTTTTGTATTCTAATTCAATTAGCTGTTTCAGCAAATCCTTTCCCTCTTTCTCAGATTTTGTTCTATAATTTATCTTAACACAATTTGACCTTAAATTTTACACTTTGACCCTCATTAACAATCCATTTTTACTTAATTCTTTATAACCTTTCTGCTAAAACCATGTAAGTTCATTCCAGCATCCTTCTAACATTCATTAATTTTACAATATTTCTGTAAATATACTTTGAATTTTTTCCAATCTTCTTCCACCGACTCTTCTCCCTGGTCTCGGATTCTGCCAGTCATTTCCGCCAGTTCCATGTAGTCCATCAGCTTCATCTGCCATTCTTCCCGGGTGGGTAGATCTTGTGTCTTCCAGTGCTTTGCGATGAGTATTCTTGCTGCTGTTGTAGCATACATAAAAAAAGTTCTATCCTTCTTTAGCACCAATTGGCCGACCATGCCAATGGTCTTGTCTTGTCTTGTCTATGTTGTTGTTGTTAATTTTTGGTTAGTTGTATAACTTGACCAAAAAAAAGTACCACAGACAAGTGAGTCCTAAAGTTTTTCCTGTCACTGGAATAATGGCAACTGAGGCAGGTCAGGAACTCTCTGCTGTAAATGTTGACATATAGTTCCTGAGTCACATACGCAAATAACAATTTATTTTAAAGTTCAAAGACAGATTTATGAAGATAAAGTCACATTTCCTCTTGTACGATTGTGGGAGAGAAACAAGAGTTTTAGGCTGTAAGCCTAACCCTACTTACCTGGCAGTAAACCCCTCTGAATTCATTGGGACTTACTTTGAGTAGACATGGCTAGGATTGCACTGTTAGGCTGCAGTCTTATACACACTTACCTGGGAGCAAGCCTCATTAAACTCTGTTGGTTTACTTCTGAATAAGCATGAACAGAATTGCACTGTGAATGTGTGTGTGTGTGTTTTAGCACCTACACTTCAGTGGTTGTGAATCAAAGATTTCAGTTTGAAACCAAGGATCAACTTAATGCATGCATGGGCTAGATTTATTCCTAAATTAGTTCTTCAAAGGCTGCATCTATCTGATCCCACCTTTCTGTACCTAATTCAGCAATTCTTTGTCATGCAGTCTATATTTCCTTACTTGGAAGAGCTATAGCACCATGAAATAGCTAGGAGAGGTTGCTTCAGGTGCAAAGTAACTATACCCATATATTAAGAAAACCTCTCTGTCTCTCCGTTGGTTCAGGCCGATTGGAGAAACAGAGAGGAAGATGCAGTGACAAGGTAATTTCTAATTAAATTTGAAATATCTATGTAGTGGCATAAAACACAGCTACCACCTTGTACTCAAAAGCATCCTTTGAGTGGCCATTTCCTGCTAGGCGTTCATCCTTAGTTAAATCTTCAGGTGGAGGATTTGCTGTTGAGTTTCCCTGCCCCTTTGCTAAAGGCACAGTAGGTATCTTTGTACTCTCCTTTGAAACTTAATAAGACTTTACAACTTCTATCATAACCCCATAATTGAATGTGTGTAATGATTCTTAGAGATGGGTGGTCTATAGCTGGCACAGATGGCCAGTATGCTGGTGTCGTAAATGACCATTTTATAGATGGATAATGTACTAGAGTCATAATTCTTTATTGCGGATGGTTATTGCTCTCGATCATGACCCTTGGATATTGAGAGTCAGTTTTTAATATCACAACCATTTAGAGAGGTTAATGGACTAGGTTTTGCAGCTTTTGACCTTTGGATGCCGAGGAGAGGGAGGCTGCATTTGTGCTAGAAAACTATCTTTTTATTTATCTTAGATGTCATGGATTTAGCAGCTTATTTTTAGTCAAGACAAGCATTTCTGACAAAAGGGCAAATTATTGGACTTCAGCAAGTATATATATAGAGAGAGAGAGAAAGAGAGAGAGAGAGAAAGAGAGAGAGAGAGGCGCATTTGTCATTGGTTCCGATTCCAAAGAGAAAAGATTTATCACAGGGAAGAAAGTAGCCTTTTCGTTTAAGTGCATGAGAGCCCTTGCTTCAGAAGCCATTTCTTTTGTGTTGTAAAACATGGCTACAAGTTGACGGCAGCCATTTTAGTGCTTCTTGCTAGCAAGAATGCTGGCATCATGCCTGCCGTTTTAAATAGTAGATGAAACTGCAAAGCAAATTAAAAAGAAGCTTCTTAATTGTGAGCATGAACTATTTGGGGGCAATTAAAAGCAGGGGAGATTTAAAAGCATGTAGTAAAAGACTTGTTTAAGCTAGTAATGTCATATGATTCTCACACGGAGAAAACACCTGTGCTTTTAATTGCTCCGAGGCTCTGACTCAGTCACTGATCCTCTTACCCTGCTTCTTTGCCAGTCCTTTCACCAGCCTCACAGAGAGGCCAGGTTTTCCATTCATCTCCCATTTGGGTTTTTCTCCTGAGGGAAATCTCTCCCAATTTTCCTCAGTCTTCACCTTCTGCTATAGGAATGCTCCCACCAAACGTTTGAGGACTGCTTCATACATGCCTAAGTTCCTACACAAGTCTCTAGAGGAGGAAATGCAGAAATTTGCTTTGCGGCAGATAGATCCTGTCCGGGTGTTCCCTCTCATATGGTTACTGTTATGTATTGAAGTTCTTACCCTGGGCCAACAGGGGGATACTGTAGATAGTTCAGGTCCACATATGCAAATAAGGGATCGAAAGTGACGTTCAGTGATTGGATAGTTACAGAAAGTTGTTACAGTTATGTTATACTGGAGCTCTATATAAGCAGGCTGGCTGAACCCTTCAGTTCAGTTCTGTTCTGACCTGTGAATAAACAAGAGCTGTTTGGAGAATCGCTGTGTCGTCTGATATGTTCACCCACAACTTAACAGTTACCATAATGTGAGAAAGGAGAGTGAGGGAGTGTGTGTACTCCCTGGTCCCTCCCTTGTATCACCAGTTTTCCTATGTTCCACATGTAGGCCTAACTCATACAGGCAACCATCTTGATTTAGAAACCTGATTTTCCAGGGTTTTAAATTGTGTGAGGAGCCTCACACGCACAACAGGCTCGCTGCTGCAGGCTTTCAGCCCCTAACATTGCATTTATTCATTATTTCCATTTATATGCCACTTACTATCTAAAAGATCTTGAAGCAGTTTACAGCAGGTAAATACATAAGTACATAATAACACCAATATCTACATGAAACAGTATCCATATGCCTACACGTTACAAAAGACAATCATATAAAATTTCAAACAACACAACATCCACACAACCACAGCCCATCTCACTCACCATCCACATCACACAGCCATTCAAACCATTCACTACCTCAAGCGTTACCTCTATCAACCATTCATACATAAATCAATTGGAAACATGTGGTAATTGCATGTGGGGAAGAATGCCTGATGAGGGCTGTGATTGCCTTCGTGGAAAATTAGATCCAAGCCGGAACATCCACATATGTAAAATAAGGGGGGAGCAGTCCTCATTCTATCCCTCTTTGTTTGCATTTGGCTCAGTTTTATATATGCTTCTCTCAGGAGGAACCAATCAGCCAAAAAGAACCACCTGTGGTTAGGGAGCTGACATATTCTTAGCCAGATGCTACAGGCACTTAACACAGCACAGTTAGGCACAAGGGAGTCCACTATGGTGACCCCGGAGTACTTTATGGGAGTGATTGTTTTCTAAGACAGAAAGTCTCATCTTCTGTCATTATTACAACATGCATGTTCCCTGTCCAGATGATGACCTTACATGCAGCTGTACTGCAGCACATTTTCTTTGATCATAGTACTGAGTAACCTGCATTCTATCATGCAACAAACTGTGACTAGATTGTCTTTTGTTACAATCTGCAGCTTTGTCTAATTTTTGTCAAGAACTAGCCCGTAACACACCTAGAAATGTGTTTCATTCAATTAGTTAAAATCCTAAATGGAGGAGTCATTAAGGAGATTGCAACACACACGTGTGTGTACACACACCAGAAACAAACACTTATATTTTATATAACCTTCCAAACTATCCGATGCATGGATCTCATGCACAAAGTATCAGAACAGTTAAGATACTTACAATTTAGTACATATGTAGTACTATAATTATGGGTATATGGTGTTTATTGACCTGACTAAGGCCTTCGACACTGTAAATTTTCATGCCCTGTGGGCTGTCCTTCTGAAAATCGGCTGCCCAGATAAATTTGTGAACAACCTTCGGCTCCTCCATGATAATATGTCAGCAACAATTGCAGATAACAATGAATTTCAAAGTGGGATCAGGTGTTAAACAGGGCTGTGTTATCGCCCCAGCTCTATTTATTATTTTCATTGCCATGATCCTACGCTTTGTCGAAGGGAAACTCCCCACCGGAGTAGAAAACTTATACCGAACAGATAGAAAGCTCTTTAATCTGAGTAGGCTGAAAGCAAAGAGTAAGGTTACCATAACTTCCATGACATCGTAGTGTATGCACACTAAGAGGATGACCTCCAAACCATCCTAAATATCTTTACAGAAGCTTACGAAAAGCTTGGCTTATCGCTCAACATCCAAAAAACCAAAGTGCTGCACCAACAAGCACAAAACAACACCTCTGCAGCGCCAGAAATCAAATTCAATGGTGTAACATTGGAAAGTGTCAATCACGTCGCCTACCTGGGCAGTTTCTTTCTACAACGGCCAACATTGATGCTGAAATCCAGCATCGCCTGAGTTCTGCAAGTGCAGCTTTCTCTCAATTGAAGAGCAGAGTATTTGAGGACCAGGACATATGTAGAGAAACCAAAATGCTTGCTTACAAAGCTATTGTACTCTCAAACTTACTGTATGCTTGTGAAACATGGACCACTTATAAGTGCCATCTCCAACTCCTCGAAAGATTCCATCAACGGTGTCTCTGAACATTTTTACATATTACGTGTGAAGACAGGCAAACTAATGTCAGTGTACTGGAAGAAGCAAGGATCACCAGTGTTGAAGCAATGATTCTTCAACATCAACTTTATTGGACTGGTCATGTTGTTCGGATGCCTGATTATTGTCTTCCAAAGCAACTACTCTATTCCAAACTTAAAATGGAAAGAGTAATGCTGGTAGGCAACAAAAGAGGTTTAAAGACTCTCTCAAGGCAAATCTAAAAAAAAATGCCAGACCTGCAAATGTATTATGAGGCAGCCTGTTTGTGTTGATTAAAAGAATGGATTACATTGGATAATCCAGACATCCTGGACTTGTTGTTGTTTATCGTTTAATCGTGTCCGACTCTTCGTGACCCCATGGACCAGAGCACGCCAGGCACGCCAGTCTTCCACTGCCTCCTGCAGTTTGGTTAAAATTTGACTGGCATGCATGTCTTTGGTATGGAAAGGCGAAAATTTATAAAAGTTTTATAAACCATACTCTTAGGAAGAATCTGTATAGAATTTGGGAGAAATATAAAGATCTGCTGGAAAAGAAAACACCTTTATGGCTATTTCCTATTGAGGCTATTACAATTAAGAGAGTTAATATGGATAGACAGTGGGCAACTTACAGGGAATTGCTGCACTTTACAGGGGGGTAACCTAAACTGAAATCAATGGAAAATGTAAGGAGCCATGTGTCAGATTGGTTACAATGCCATCAGTTCATGAAATGTTCAAATTAGATAGGGGGGGGGGATGGTTTTTTGGACCAAAGCTCACAATTCTACAAAACAAAGAGAAACTTTGGTCTAAAATGTATAATCTGATATTAGACTGGGAAACAAAAGTCGAGCTTGTTAAAGGCTCAGTGACACACTGGGCAATGGATATAGAACTCACTCAATATAGATTTTAACCTCTGGGAAAAACTCTGGAAAAGTGACTTGAAGTTTATAGCATGTTATTCTTCGAAGAAGAACGACCTGAAAAAGATTCACAGATGGTATTTAACTCTGAGTTGGCTTGCTAAGATGTATAAGATTGAATCAGGTAAGTGCTGGAGATGCAAAGAGGTGGAGGGAACGTTCTTTCATATGTGGTGGACATATGTGCCTGCCTTCTTCTTCTTCAAAAAAGGAAAAAGCTAGCAATGAAAGGAGAGGCACCTCTACCACTTTCACAATATCAGAACGATATAAATGATGCTGTCCTTATGCTCTAATGGTACACAAGTTTCCAGGGTGACATCACATATGGCTTCTGCTGTCACTTGCTGCAGTGATGAATGCTACAAATGTTTTTGTCATTATTTTCCAATCATAAACATTACTTATGGTGATGGTAGCTAAGGATATCAGCCCCATTCACTGGCACCTGACAAAACCAAACTATAACACTCAATCCCAGTTTTTCTTATTACATTTTATTCTTAATAGTGAGGCAAGACAGAGAGAGGTTCTACTTCAGCTCATCTGTGGTCCATTATCTTATTTTACATCGAGCTTAACTCTGTTTACAATACAATATGTGCATATCCATTAGCCAGAAATACTGCTGATGTGAAGTAATTGTCCTTCACAAAATATATTTTGGAAAGCAGTCAGCAGCATTTGTCATCTGAGATCATGGGTGTTTCCTGAAATATAATAAGCAAGTCATCTGCAAATTCCCATACCACGTTGGAAGCTACCAAAGAGGCATGTATCCTACATCCCCAAGTGGTAGGGGCTCTTTATGTGGTCGGTTTACTTGTAAAATAAAACAGTGGCGACCTATTATTTCCTGGTTATATATGTTAATTTATAGAGCAACCACTAATTCTGCACTGAATTGCCCCAAAAGGACAGTTGTTAGCCCCTCTCCCCAAGACTGCACCCCAATTTCTTTTTTTCTTCAAAATAATCTTTATTAGTTTTACAAATTTCACACTATACATACATATTGCATTACATTTTTCATTTATACTTGCTCCTAGGAGCTGACTTCCCTCCTTCCTTCTTCTAACTTTTTTATATTGCCTCTAAATTTTTCGCATTGTCTTTCTCCATTTTATATACAGTGGTACCTCGGGTTAAATACTTAATTCGTTCCGGAGGTCTGTACTTAAGCTGAAACTGTTCTTAACCTGAAGCACCACTTTAGCTAATGGGGCCTCCTGTTGCTGCTGCGCCGCCGGAGCCCGATTTCTGTTCTCATCCTGAAGCAAAGTTCTTAACCGGAAGCACTATTTCTGGGTTAGCGGAGTCTGTAACCTGAAGCGTGTGTAACCTGAAGCGTATGTAACCTGAGGTACCACTGTATCGTTGTTCTGCTTCCACATTTGTCCATATAATGTCTGTCAACGAATAAATCCTTTTATATATACAATGCTTATTGTGTATCTATATATCATTTGCAACTACTATTGATACATTGATCACATTATACATTTTACTTCTTATTGTTGTTATTTTTCAAATAAAGTTATTTGTATTGCACATTATGAGGTTTAAACTGCATCCCAGTTTCAGCTACCTTCACTTAAAAGCCCAGCTCTGTCTTCTGCAACAAACTGTTTCTCTGCCATGCTCACTAACTGAAGTCTGTGACATGGCAACAGCTGGAGACCAATTTCCACCCATTAAGAAATACGAATCCCTTTTGAGATGCCAAGTTAGGCAAGACTTTGTTGATAGATGGGTCCATCCACTATAATCAAGACCGCCAAATTCATAGACCATATTATGATAATCTAACCTCAGTCAGGGAAAGAGAGAGAACCATTGGCATAAAACCACCAGGAACACTTCCTGCACAAATCCCACAGGAATGAATGGGATTTGGCAAGAACTCAAGATTCTTTTTCTGCAGCTTCTATTTTTTTCCAATAGGTCTTGCATGAGAAAACATCCGAGTGGATTGTAATTAAGAGATTTATAGTGCTTGGCTTTAAGTCCTTTTCCACCTTTTCCCTCCCTTTCCTTGTATTTTGCTTAACACATGTGACAAATTGATTAACAGTAGCATGTAGAAGAAACACAATAGCATGTAGAAAGAGAAATAGCCAAGTCATTAATGGCTAGGTTTCCTTATTAGGTTTGCTGGTTCTCTCATTTAAATTATACAGAAAAATGATTGTCTTTAGCTTTTCTGCTTAGCCCTCCTCAATCTACTGTATCCTGAAATTATAATGCATTTAAATTTGTATTTTAATGTTATGTGTTATACGACTTATATTATTTGTCATGAAACATTGTTTTGGTTTGAGCATTGCTTAAAGGTACGCGTCGTCCCTGTTCCTGCCTCTCTCCCCCTCGGCTTCTCTTTCACCCTCTTCCTTTGTTTACCATTTCGTTTGTCTGACGCTCTTTTTATTCTGTGCGATATGTTTTCATCCTCGCAATAAATGCCTTCATGTGGAGCAGTTCGACTAAGAGAGAATGTTATTAGACTGTGCTCTCAGGCAGTGCACCTTCACACGATCAATACAAATATGGGGCTCTGCTCATTCCCTCTTTGCTTAAATTCCCTGCAAAAGTGCAAGGGAAGCAGCAGAGGGTATCATCAATCATGGGCCACGGTGACATACGCTGAAGCCCGACCAACGCCAAGATGTTTTAATAAGGCATCCATTAAAAACCTCAAATAAATTGCAATTTAAAAACAGAACATGATACAGACCAAGTTTTCCTCATCCATCTTCCCGCGTGTCATGTAATGTAATTGCATTGTTAATTTATCCAAGAACTTTCTCCATACACTGTTTCATCGGCATTGCTTAATTTCCCCAAAGACCATTGTGTGTGTGTGCGCGTGTGTGTGTGCGTGCGCATGTGCACAAGTGTTCCTGCTTCTGCTTCAGGGGGTAGAGTAATGTTTCTGCTTAGCATGGCATTAGCCAGAGAGCTAATCAAAGATTTGAAATGTCTGACACTTTGTCAATGGACCATTCGGCTATGTGTTGTTGCCTTACCAACTGAAGTCTAGAGCATACTCCCCCTTCCCCTTTCCCTATGGCTATTGGTTTATGCCCCTCAAGAGTGGGATCACTCAGAGTGCCTGTGGATCCCATCAATACGTATTGACAAAAGGGTTTAGGGACCATTTAAGATCGCAAAGCAATGGCACTCAAAACAAGACAATACTGATTTCTGCTCCCAAGCTTAGGACTTGTGCATGAAGTTTTGACAGGGGTGAGGAAAGTGAGAAGCTTTAAATCAATAGCAGGGAATGAAAAAGTGTTGCTATAGAATAATGTCAAAGTGATTACACTTACTCTCCCCCTCCACGCTTACTTTCTTTCTTTTTTTTAAGGGCTGGAAGGAGAGATACAGGCAGGGGTTCATATGGATTTCTTTGTCTTCCACGCATAAATCTAAAAATAAGCAATGCAATTCTTCATGTAGTGTTGCATCAGCAGATTTTTCACTTTTATTTATTCTTCTGGGTTTTTTCTTAATCAATTCTTTATCTCTTTCTGCTATGGAAGAAACAGTTGAGAGGCATAAAACAAGATTTTCCATGTCCATTCAGTTAAAATCTGCACTGCTGCTCTAGCAGTAATGCCATCCAGGTATTGGTTTAAATCTAATAAATGTCCTCTCAAGAGCCTCTTGGAGCCAAAGGATATGCAGACAAAGGAACTAGGATTTCACACACACCCAGATGAAACAGCTATTAATAAATCAGACAATAATAGTCGGTATCAAGGAGCAATAAACAAAGGCAATTAAATCCAACATCACCAATTTGATACCTTCCAGAACAGTCAGCCTCCTCCAGTACTGTTGCTCCGGAGGTCAAATTTTACTTCACTGCATTCACTTGTGTAGAAGGGGTCAATTCTGTGTCAGAACATGGACAAGAAAGGCATTATTTTTCACAAAATTCCAATCTCTGTATAAAGCTGCCTTGTATGGAATCAGACCAGGGATCACCTAATGTAGCACTCTCTGTTTTGTCGGAAGTTCCCCACAATTCCAGGCAGAGGCATTTGCCAAGCCTTCTACCGGAGACCATTTAAGGTGGGAGATCAGGGATTGAAGAAGGAACTGTCTATGTGGAAAGCATGTGCTCCTTCAATGAGCTGTAGCCACTGTCTGAAGGATGGAAATGAGAATATAAGAAAAACCCTGCTGGATAAGATCACAGACTTGCCTAGTCCTCCAGCATTCTGTTCCCACAGTGGCCAACCAGATGTCTATGGGAAGCCCACAAGCAGGACCTGATTGCAGAAGCATCCTTCTGCTTACCGTATTTTTCGCTCTATAAGACACACTTTTTCCCTTCTAAAAAATATGGGGAAATGTGTGTGCGTCTTATGGAGCGAATGCAGGCTGCGCAGCTATCCCAGAAGCCAGAACAGCAAGAGGGATCACTGTGCAGTGATCCCTCTTGCTGTTCTGGCTTCTGGGATTCAGAATATTTTTTTCTTGTTTTCTTCCTCCAAAAACTAGGTGCGTCTTATGGTCTGGTGCGCCTTATAGAGCGAAAAATACGGTATATTCCTCAGCAGTTTGTATACTGCTTCTGAAACTGAAGTTAATATCGAGTCACCATGACAAGTATTTTTATTGTGCTTTTATATTATATTTAATGTGATCTCAGATATAGAAGATTTAGAAAGTTAATAAATAAAAATAAAAAGTAGCCTTAACCTCCATAAATTTGTCTAATTCTCTCTTACAGCCATCTGAGTTGGCAGCCATCACTATATCCACCGGCAGCGAATGCTATACTTCAGCTATGTGCTGTGTGAAGCAGTACTTCTTTTTGTCTATCCAGAATCCCCCACTCATTAACAACAACAACAACAACAACAACAACATTTGTTTGTTTGTTTGTTTGTTTGTTTGTTTATATACTGCCCACCTGACTGGGCTGCCCAACCACTCTGGGTGATTCCCAACAAAAAATAGTAAAAACACAGTACAACACTAAAGACTTCCCTGAACAGGGCTGCCTTCAGATGTCTTTTAAAATCCACATAGCTGTTTATCTGTTTGAAATCTGCTGGGAGGGCATTCCACAGGGCGGGCGCCACAACCAAAAAGGCCCTCTGCCTGGTTTCCTGTAACCTCATCTCTTGCAATGAGGGAACTGACAGAGGGCACTCAGTGCTGGATTTCAGTGTCTGGGCTGGGGATGGAAATGCTCCTTCAGCCTGATGGGATGACTTTGGGTTCTGCTATTTTGAGAGGAAGACAAAAATGTGTCTCACAAAGTCTGGGCTTTAGCAGTTTGATCCAAATAGACTTACTCATCCGTAAACTCAATAAAGTTTAGGGGTTTTTATTCCTCTTAAGTGGGTTGCATAGGGAAAGCAAAAATTCCTGGGAGTGAGTTAGCAGCTAAGCAGTGGTACAGACAATCTCCTGGAGAAAGCTGGTAAGCGGGCAACCTCCTTTCTTCCCTACTCCTTTCCCCTCACACCACCACTGTGGCTGGTAAAGAATGCATCTGCACAACATCCAGTAGCTTTCTATGTATTTTGCCTGAATACTGTAAACCATCTTTCACGGTCTGGACCCATGAAGTGCTCTGCCAGGAAATAAGTGTTTCCAGTTCAACAACCACTGCAGCAGTGAAAGATCACAGGCCAGGCCAGGATGATAACCTAAAGCTGGACCAAACCTTTCCCATGGTGTCAAGACATTTTGGCAGCACTGAACCAAATGTGAGCCCCAGACTTTGCGTGGCTTAACTTGTGAGGTCCTGTTACTGAAATAAAAGCCTAAGCATTGATTTACATTCTTCCTTTGTTCCACTTTCTTCACATCCTTTTCCTTCTCTTGTCTTCCCACACATACAATCTACATTTAAATTGGAAGAAGAAGAAGAAGAAGCGTTTGGATTTGAAATCTGGCTTTATCACTACCCTAAGGAGTCTCAAAGCGGCTAACATTCTCCTTTCCCTTCCTCCCCCACAACAAACATGCTGTGAGGAGAGATTTCAAAGAAGTGTGAATGGCCCAAGGTCACCCAGCAGCTGCATGTGGAGGAGTGGGGACGTGAACCCGCTTCACCAGATTACAAGACTACCACTTTTCACCACTGCACTACACTGGCTCTCAAAGTAGGGGCTCCCCTTCTTTGTGCCTGTCCTACATTAATAACAACGTTAAACAACTATCATCACCAAAATAATAACTGCTCCTGGTGGATTTTGCTATGTAGGAGGAATGGAGAGTGGTAAACCCAAAATACATGACCAAGCCACCCTGGCTAAGTGTCATTATTAAAACATGGTTAGTGTGTAAGCTAGAAACAAAGAGAACTAGAAACAAAATCACAAGAACTACTGTTTATTCTGTAGAGGGAATAAAATATGATATGTAGCCTGGAACTAGTATAAACTATAAGAGAGAAAAATGGATTTGTGGAAATAGAATTCCTGGGGTGAATAATTGAGCACTAACTAAGGAGAATCAGCTCAGTGGTATAGCATGAGGGGCCAGTGTCCGCTGTGCTATTTTATGATTGCCCTTACAACTCTCGAGAGTTGAACCGAAATCTGGTAGGTAGAACTGCTCCTCTTTCTGCAGCACTGTGATGTCAAAAGCAGTATCATTCAGGAGGAATTAGGTCATTTTTATGTGTTAAGTGTGCTGAATCAATCTGATTGGGTAACTATTAGCCACATGGGATTTACACTGTATTTTCAATCTCTTGTTGCAAGCTGCCCAGAGTGGATGGGGAAACCCAGCGAGATGGGCAGGGAAAAGTAATATATTATTATTATCATCATTATCATCATCATCACACTGAGCCCTGATTTCTACTAGTACAAGTGAGCTAGCAGGACTTCTGAAAATGGCATAGCCCAACTCAGCAAGCGGAGAGAAAACGCCCACAATCGTTTGCCAACAAATTGCCACCCACTTTTTCCAGTTTGGAATTAGATATCGGTGCAAAGTGCTCTCTAAAGCAGCCTTGCATTTATTTACATGAGTTTTACATCTGTTTCCAGGATCAAAGTAAACTAGTCACAATACATATAGCTATTAATCTGTGATTTAAGTTTGAAATTTTAGCGTATAGACTTTGAACAAAGAAGAACACATGATCATGTGTGTATGTATGTATGTATGTATGGAAAACAGAGGGGTGGGGATTGTTTTCTAAGTCTGGGGAATTTAAATGATGAGGCACTTACAATGGATGGCTGCTTGCCCTGTTAACCCCGGCCATTCTTTAAAAATATTGATTTGTTTTATTTTTTGATTGCCTCTTTCTGGGCTCTTTCTTAAACTGATTTACAATTCTTGCATCCCTTGCTGCTTTCAGCAGTGTGTTCCTTAATTTAACCCCCTGTTATGTAATTAAAGGCTGCTTGAATTACTTATTGGCTTAAGCTCTCTTCTTAACTCCAGCCTGTGACCTCGTGTTCTTGAGATACTAAAATTGTCCTAGACGTACCATGAATAACCTTGTTTTGACCACTAAATTACCAGTGCCTGAATTCAATTTGAGGCTTAAATCTATAGGCGAAAACCTTCTCTGTGTTTACATTTGAGCACAATGCATGACCTTTAAAAATCCCCTAATGTTGGTATTCTCCCAGTGAGGGAGAACCATATGTCACTGCTATGTGTGTATAAATAAAGATGTACATTTGCATAGATATATAAATTGCTTCACATCTCTATTTCCCTCCCCACTTTCACTTTCTTAAATGGTTTATTCATCTATAAGGTATTTGCTAGTTATAAATACCCTTTCCCATCGTTCCTAAACCCTAACAGATCCAACAGGATTCTCCTGGGCATAAAGCTCCTTTAGTCCCTGCTATTTTGAAAACAATCCCCGGAATATGTACAAGTGAGCTGATACGTCTCTCCCCAACGATATTTTCAAGACAACCTCGAGAGAAAACTATTCAAATTTTGAGGCATAAATCTGAGCTCCTGACCAACCTTCCATTCGCAAGTTGCCTGCACCAACTCTCATGCTAATTCTCTACTGTACCTGCACTTTTATGAAAGCTATATTTTATCTGTTTGGCTATTTGCAGTTGCACGAGAACAGAAAAAGGAATATTAGCACCACTCACTTTTTATAGTGGGAGTCATAGTAGTTGGCTGACCCCTTTTCCTGGCCCTATTGAATTTCCTATACAAAGGAAATGAAAATGTTTTATATTTAATACTGGGAGCACATAAACAAGAGATTTACTTATTGCATGGAGTGCTGTTGCTGTTTTCTGCTTTTCAGACAAGAGGTTCAGGAAAATGTCTGTGGTGGCTTAATGGGAGCTTAGGGGACCAAAGCAAATTATGCAACAAGCAAAGAAGCCATTGGGAGGAGAATGTAGTACAACATCATTGCTCATTTTCTTTATAGTAAATGATTGGGCGGGTTATTGTGTTTCCTACTAAGGTTGCCAACATTTTTACAGTTCCTTGCTTCTGGCCCTTTGTGCCTGTTGATTCCATACCCTCCAAGTGTCCATATTTTTCAGGGACAGTCCCAGATTTACAGAAACCATCCCAGTTTCTGATTTGATCCCGGAATGTCCCACTTTTCCTTAGGACATCCCTGTTTTCATTGGAGAAATGTTGGAGGGTGTGACGTTATCTCACCCCAGAGTCATCTGAAGGCAGTCTTGTGTAGGGAAGTTTTTAAATGTTTAAAGTTTTAGTATGTTTTTATATATGTTGGAAGCTGCCCAGAATGGCTGGGGCAACCCAGTCAGATAGGTGGGGTACAGTTGTTGTTGTTGTTGTTGTTGTTGTTGTTGTTGTTATTTCATTGGAGAAATATTGGAGTGAAGCCTTTTCTGGCATGGTGATATAGTGATGAGATAGGGGAGGAGAGCTTCACCTGTTCAATTCATATGCCCAGAATTCGGAGCACTGTGAACACAGAAGCCTGCAGAAGAGGACTTTCCCATGTTCTCCATCACCCCCTGCAGCACACAGTGCTCCCCAAAAAAAACTTCTCTGGGGATTTAGGGGGCCCTCATGTACATTGTGGGTTGTGTTGCCAAGGGCAACAGTTCCATACCAGAAGGCAACCAAAACCATTTTTGACATACCTGCTGATTTTCTCAGTACCTGGTTCTCCTTCCCCTCCTTATTTTTAACAGAAAATTAAAGGGAACATTACAAATGGGGGGAAAGGCCATGTTAAATACAATTATTGCTTTCATTGCAAAGCATCTATTTCTAACTTTTCTGGTCCTCTTAGTTTCCAGATATCGAAAAAAACCAAAAGCTCATGCATCCCCCATTCGGTGTTTATATATATATGAATGACACACTATATATATGCATATGACCAGATAGATAGATATTGTCAGGGCTGCCTCAGGTCCCAGCTCACAAAGGACCAACGCCAGTTCCCCTTTATATACAGAAGTCTTTATTGAAGTTCATTGTTGGTCTGACAGCAGTGGCGCGCAACCCTACGTCTGAAACCCTAGACCGTCGAAGCTCCGTCTGAGTCCCCTCCTCCCCGACACCAGTTTAACACCCGAGCTTTGCTCCACCTCTTCCTCTGCTCCCTCTGCTCCTTCCTCCTCTGGGTCCGCCTGTCGGCTGGGGTCTCCTCCTTCCTGGACTCTTCCGAAGCTGATTCTCCTGACTCTTCCCCCCTCTTCCGGCGGGCTTTAGGACCTGGCTCCCAATCCGGGTTTTCTGCTGTCCCGCGCGCCTGCACATTTGAACTTGGCGCGCGCGCCCAGCCGGCCACTCTCCTCCTAACGGCTACACTGCTCTTGTCACTGCTTCCCCCTTCGGGGGGGCTGGCTGGAACTGACCTCCCCTCCGCTCCTCAACTCTCCGACGGAGGCGTGGTCAGCTCTGACTCACCCTCTCTCCCTGCTGGAGAAGACGCTGGTCCTGACATGTGGGCCTCTCCCCCTACGCTCTGGTGGGGAAGCTGGCCCTGATCTCCAGCTGCCGCTTTGGGACTCGCCGCTGGCCCCCCTTGCCCTGACCCTGGGTGCCTCCTTCTGGGAATCTTCTGATTCGCTGGAGAGGCTCATGGAATCACCCGGGTCACTGTCATACCCTCCTATGCTCCCCTCAGATTCTTCCCCTTCGCTCTCCATCTCCTCTCTCCCCTGTGGCTCTGTCCCTGAGCCCCTGACAGATATAGATATAAATATAGATATAGATTAGATATAGATATAGATATAGATATAGAAGATATAGATATAGATATAGATATAGATAGATGATATAGATATAGATATATAGATATAGATATAGATGATATAGATATAGATAGAGATAGAGATAGATATACCACTAAGTACACCCACAATAACAGCACACTGCTTCACATACTTCAGGAAACACGTCAAAATCAACCTTAGATGAATACCTGCAAGTGTCTCTGTTAGACTTCTACGTTCTGCTATATTTCTACCCTGCTCTTTTCCCGAGGACCTTAGAATGGTTTATGTATGACCTCTATAAGAAAGAGTTGCTGTAGCACAGTGCTTAACATCAGGAAATCTGCTATGTATTCAATAGGAGACCTATGCAGGCTACTTCCTGACAACCTCAGTCCCCTCATCTGTTATATGGGAGATACTAATACTTGGAAGTGCTACATTAAAGGTGCAATATTGTTATTATAATTCTTGTAATTACAGGTGGTCTAAAACCAGGCACTGCTGATGGCCAGATCCCCATGGTGTCAGCAGTTAAGTTCACACCAGCAGAGGCAGACTTAGGGTAGCGCAACCTGTTTTCCTGCACTGTGCATCAAACTCAGAGGATGCAACAGGATGTACTACAACAATGAGGAACAATGGAAGGCGAGAGGCAGGGGGTGCTGAATTAAGGTATCACACAGGGTCCCACTGCAATTTGAAAGCCCAAAGTCCGCCACTTAACACTAATCCTGCCTTGCTTTCACAGTCTGGAACTTTAGCCTGGTAGCAGAACTGTTTTATTTTGCTGAATATCATCCTGCATGTTCTGACCTTAGTGGAATTCATCTCGGAGTCTCCCCGCTTAAAAAAAACCCTTTCTGGGACTGAAAGAACTGCATAACTATTTCTATGGACCCTAAACCATAAGGGAAACATAAGGCCTGCTGGATTAGACCAAAGACTGGATTGGACCAAATCCTATTTCACCATGGGGCCCAACCATTTTTGAAATTAAAGTGACTTTCAAAAGTAGTTTCTGATGTGGCAAAGAACAAAATGGAGGAGGGGACGGGGGTAAATCCCACTGGATGTCCCCAAGCTTTGGGTACGCCTAAAGTCCCACTGAATAATTTTAAAGGAAACCTGAGGTAGATTTAAAATAAAGATAAAAATGAAGTACCTCTTTTAAACCCACGCATTGCTTGCAGCTCAGCTGGGGCATATTACACTATTCTGAAACCATGGTCACCTGTCATGACCTCTTCACATCTTATGCTTTTACATATCATATAGGAAAACTCTGTGCTTGCGGGAAAATAAACACACATGCCCCACACTTCCAATGTGATTTTAAAAAAAATAATTGGTGAATGTTGCCCTCCTCTATTAAGTCAGGGATAGGGAACCTGTGGCTTCCAACTCCCATCTGCTTCCAACAACATAGCCTGACTGGTGGATGTTGTGGATGTTCCCCATGTCTGCTATTTAATTTAATTTCTGTGTAGAAAATATGTCATCTGTGAAGAGGCCCTTGGTGCCTGTACAAACCCATATAACATCAGGGAAACAGTCTAAGTCTGGCAAAAAAACACCAAAAAACCTTTACTAAGGTTGAGTGTACTTTTGTGTTTCCATTTGGAATTGGGGATTCATTAAGTTATCTCAAAATGTAAAATGAGTATTGAACTTTGTGTGTGTGTGTGTGTGTGTGATCTTTCATACGTACACAAAATCTTTCTGTTTCAAAAAGGACATAACCTCAGTGTGTCAGATAGTGGTGTAGTACAGGAAACCTATCCCTTGAACGCAGAATTTAGACTTTCCACTCACAGTAAATTAGTTTCTCTGATTATACTGCGTCTGCAGAGGAAACAGACATAAATATTTTGTCTGACATGAGAGACAGTTTGGAAAGAAGTTAAGGAAAATAAAGGTTGCTTGTCCTGGAGATTCTTGGATGTTACTCTAGACCTCCTGTGCAGTTAGAGAAAGAAGATATGGATATATTTAACAGATAAAATGAGGCTTGTAAAGAAGCCAGGTTTTAATCATGAGGGAGTATTTTCTAGAGTGATTGAGATAATACCCATGCCAAAACGAAGAAAGGGAACACGTTCCTAAAGAAAACAGAGACCATAACAGTGAAGTCAGAATTTAAAAATAAGTTCAATAATGGGCAGGCATCTTAAAAAAAAACAAAAAAACAGGGTAAGTTTGGAAAAGCATATGGATCTTAAAAATAAAACCTACTCATATTAGTCGGAAATTTCCTACTGCCCTCAATGGGTTTGGGATTAGGCCTCTTTTTTTGTCTGTATATGATGCATGCATGTAGCCCAGAGTACATCTGGCTGAATAATGAATTTAATGAGTGCTGCCAAATGACTGAGACACTAGCAGCCTGCCTTGCCATAGGGACATTGACAATCCCCATCAATAATCTGTCTGATCTCTACTGGATCTCACAACAGAGAGGAGGTTGCTGCTTCTCCTCTACCTTCATAAATATCAGGCAAAGCAGGACTACATTTGAAAACATCTCTCTGTTGACTGGAATACTTTATTTATTTTGTTAGAAACTTACGTTCTGTATTAGGCTGGATCACCTCTTGCTTGTGCTTTGAATTTGACGAAAACACTGCTTACTTTTCAAGAGATCGCAGAGTATTTGTACCACCACGAGGAATCAACCTGTGGAGAATGAAAGCCAAAAGTGATCCATTCTCTTCAAACACTTTGTTACCCGTCGTCTGTGTGCCAAGGTGACTTTGAAAGTCACACATGGTGAGTGATAGATAAGCTTTAGTGGGCTGATAGATCAACACACACACACACACATACACACTTGATCTATCCTTCAAAAATCCTATATTTAAAAGCGTGCTTTTACTCAAATATAACCTGCTGAAGTTGAGATTACAGATGTGTCACAAGGCCAAAGTCTGCTCTATATGACCCCACGTTTTGCCACTCTAACAATTGCCATTGTCTGCCAAACTCATCAATATGGCTCCTGCAATTTATTGCGAAATCTGTGCTGTGTAATATGTGTGTCTCTTTTAATTTGAAGTTCAACATGCAGTTTACAGCATAAATAGTGGCTAGGTCTGGGGGATAATGTTAGACATGGGTATCTTCTGACATAAAAAGAAAGCCACCTAACTGAAGACCAGTTTGACTGTAAACATACAGGCCATGTCTCCTACCATCTCCAAACACCTAAACCAGGTTTATGGGGGACCTTGAGGCAGATGAAGCATGACCAGTCAAATGCAGACACATTTAAGGCAATGCCTGTGAAATATAATCGGAGTCGAGAGTGGATTTCATGCTATTTATTCAGCTCATAGTGGTGAGGAGGAATGGAAGTTCCCCCACCCTATCTGCTTTATATACATTATTTAAAACAATGGGCTGCACGTGATTGGCTAATTCCGGGATTCTCCTGTAGGCCAATCAGGTTGTGGATTCACTTCCACCTGGAGCTGGATTGGGTGGCTCCTGCGGACCAATCATACTGCTGCATTGTTCTAGGATCAATCAGACTGCTGCATTCTGAATCCTATTGTTCTAGGACCAATCAGACTGCTGCATTCTGAATCCTATTGTTCTAGGACCAATCAGACTGCTGCATTATGGATCCTATTCAACTCAGCCTGGCTGCTTGAAAAATAGGTCTTGTTTATTTACAGACTATGCAATGTTGGTGGCAGAGGTGAAGAAGAAAGGACAGTCTTGTGGAGCTGTTCTGGGTGGTTATATAACTCTTGTTGGAAGTGTATACATGGACAACAAAGAGAAAAGTAAGACTTCTGCTTTGGTGTTGTCCTTATAGAGGCATAAGGAGAATGCATCAAAGGCAGCCCAACTCATACTTGGAGGCATCCTGCCATCAGGATATTAAACTGATTTTGTGTAAGGAAACACTACCATTAGGCTGCAACTGTCTTTAATTGCAATGAGGTGACAACATACTGGGTAATGAGTTGTAGATGTGTTTACGATGAGTTGACAATGTGTTGGATAAATGTTCTCCTAAGTTGTAGATCTATTTACAGTGGGGGATGGGAGTGGGGGGAAGATGTTCATTAGTTGTCGATTTGTTTGTTTACATTGTTTTCGATTTGTGATCATTTTTATGAGACAATTTGCAGCCTGACGAAGGAGGATTGTTTGTGTGCTTTAATGATTTACTGTTGGAACTTTTCTGAAAAAGTACTTAACTGCTTCATCTGTCAGTTTCCACTGCAAACGATGCCAGTCACAATAGTTTTATTAGCACAGCATGGGCCGTTTGTAGGAACATTACGCAGCTAAAAATCCTAATGCTTTCCTGTTCGGTGAGTTGTCATTTGGCTGGCTCTCGCAAGCAGAGATCCTTCTGCTCAGTATAAGCAAATACCTTTTAAGGTTATAACTTGAGCTCAAGAGCTCCACTCTAAGATCTATAAAGCACCACATGGACTATCGCTGGCAATTATTCTTTCGTAGCCTCTCCAAGAATGTCAGAAGTTAACAACAGCCATTCCCATCAACTACTGCTACTATTTTAATCAAACTTTAAAAAAATTACCATCAGCGTGAGCTTAGTTACATAATGGAATGAAACCCAATATGCACTGGAGAGCAATGAAGAGGTCTCGCTACAATACCCCTTTCAGTAGTTCCTAGTAACTCAGTGTAATCTCTGTGACATTTGTGCTACAGTAATAACTGGAAACCCTCCAATATAAGCACAAGCCAAAATAAATATTTTCCATTGCTTGTTTTGGTGACATCACAATTTACATATTATGATCACATTCCCCATTTCCCTAGAATAATACAATTTCCGAAGCTGTCTAGCTTTTGTAATTAATTTCATAGCATCACGTTACAGTTGAGGGCTTGCTTTTCAGTTTTCATCATTACTCTTTACCTTGGCCAATGCTAACTTCTGTAGAGGTTTCTTAGGCTTGTGGACTTACTGTACATTACTTATGGAAACATCCTTAGTCTTAAAAGCATCTGCTACAACTGTTGTTTCTTTGGGAGATAAATTGGACATTATATTGTTATTAGGAATCATGTACATATTTTCAGTTTACTGCCCACTGGGGAATTGGTTGGTTAGTTGGTAGCCAACTCCATCTTTGAAAGAGACATCTGGGAGAATGGGTGGCTAATATCTTTCCTCTTGCAAGAGGCCTTGGAGAATACCAGAGGCAATGCAATTCACTTGTATCGCTTCTGATTCCCCCAGTGCCTGATGTAAAGTGATAGAAAAGTCCCAGACCTATGGCACCAAGATGGCACCTGCTATGATACGTAACTGCATCATCTTTAAACCAATGCTTCATGCTTTAGAAAACTTGTGAAGAAGGTTCAAAACAAGTTATAAGCCAGGGGGACTTGTTGTGTAGCAAGGGGAAGTTGTGAAGTAACGCACCCCACACATGCAAATAAACAAGGAATCAAACAAGCAAAGACTATGCCATGTTTTTTTGAATGCAGTTTTGAATTGTGTTCTATAGCGAATATTGCATTTAACCCCCTTTTGTACAGTTTAGAAAACTTTTTAAAGGGGAAATTCCCTTATTCCGAATAGGATTCCTCGCAAGAAAAGGGAAAAGTTGACAGCTATGCCTCCAGGATGAAATGTAACATCACGGCGGCTGACTTGGTTCACAAGAACCTCAATACTGTAGGAAACACAGAGCACAGTGCACTTCACAAGTGTGCGACTTGCACTGGCTTCACACTTCCATGCTCAGCACCATAGCATTTACTGGTGACTTGCACATGTGAATGAAGCGTCACAGATATTGCTGTGTCAATCACATTTCTGTAACACCTTGCATCACTTCAAGCACCTACCCAATGGAGGCAGTATCAAAGTAATGATTTGGGCTGCAATCCTATGCTCGCTTACTCGAGAGTAAGATTTACAGTGGTGCCCTGCAAGACGAATGCCTTGCAAGACGAAAAACTCGCTAGACGAAAGGCTTTTCCGTTTTTTGAGTCGTTCCGCAAGACGAATTTCCCTATGGGCTTGCTTCGCAAGACGAAACGTCTTGTGAGTTCTTGCGAGTTTGTTTCCTTTTTCTTAAAGCCGCTAAGCCGTTAATAGCAGCTAAGCCGCTAAGCCGTTAATAGCCGCTAAGCCGCTAATAGCCGTGCTTCGCAAGACGAAAAACTGCAAGACGAAGAGACTCGCGGAATGGATTAATTTCGTCTTGCGAGGCACCACTGTACTTCTGAGCAAATATGCATAAGAGCAGCTTGCATGGCATCAAGTGACATGCATGTAACCTCGCCACAGGACAGCATGTTAAGAATGTCACAAAACACGTTGGCTGGGAAGGTGTTTCACTGCATGCCAATCAGCCCTCCTGCATGGCTAAGAAACTTTAGGCACCGATATGATGCCTGCTATGATAAGTACATGCATCATATTTTAAAAGTGTTTCTTTTTTGTAAGCAGATTAAATCAGTCGATTAATTAACCAAACTCCTATGCTTAATCAGTTAATATTCATATTATTGAGTAGCAGCCTTAGCAATTAGCATTCTTGAGAGATGAAGGGACATATTTCTGGTAGCTGTAACGAAGCTGGCTGCACTTTGCTGTAGAGCAGCAGAAGTAGCACAGCCATACCGTTCCATATTGTGGACCCTCCAGCCGTTTTGATGTCATCTGGAATGTTTATGCAGCTGAAATTATGTACTGGTACAATAATGTCATGAAGAAAGCAGGGCATCTTTCTTCAGATCTGGGGCTGCTGCTGCACAAAGTCTACCACTGAAGAGATGGGGAAATACTTGATTTAGTGGGGAAATTCCTAGGATATGTCAGAAACAGGAACTCTGTGTTATTTCTTTGAATTATTCCAATCTCAGGGAGCTCTGGTGAAGGATGTTGAGGAATTAATATTCTATGTGGTTTTACAGACGTATACCACAATTAAGAAAGAATCATAATGATGTTACCAGTGAAACCTCTAGAGCAAATATTAATAATAGGTCCTTCAAGGGTTTTTCTGAAAATCTGGAGACTGAACATGTAGTTTCTCCTTTATGAATGTGACTGGGATTGCTGGGTAAAATTAATTCAGGGAAAAGAATGTAAGACTTTTGTTTGCTTATTTGTTCATTAAAATCAAATTGAAACATTTACATATGGAGTCTTAGAAAATGCAATTGCGAATCATTAGGAGACATATTGCAGAAACTATATTCTAATGTAATTCTGCAGCACTGGTCTCTATTGAAACCAATGTCCATTATCTCAGTCTGAAACACCTTGCCCTTTTTGTTTTCTACACTTAGAGCATGAGGTGACACTTCCGATTACTTCAAATGAAACACAGAGCTTGGAAGTCAAGTTCGGGCTTATTTCCCACTGTCTTCCAGATGCAACCATTACGATTCATGTTTAGTAAAGTCAAATAAAAGATGATATTGTGGTAGGACAGTGGGGGGGGGTCAGTTTTCCAAAGGGTAAATGGCAGGCGCTCATACAAAAACCCAATAATATATAATTGGAGAGAGGGACACTCACCTCCCACGCATATGAACATTACTGCACACACTGTTTTGGAAACCTTCCCCAAGGGGATAAATTGTCATACTGACTATAGCTTCACAGTTGATGCCGAACTTTCTACCACTTCATTGGCTTCAGCCTAGAAACCAGCTAGGCACATGTTTTCCCCGTGGATGTCAACGAGTCCCTTATTTTTCATTCATGACCAACTTAACACCATTTTTATTAATGTAACTTTCATGTTATTTTCATTGAATGAAAAGCTCTGTAGCCACCTGAGGGGGTTGGAAATAATGGCAAGAGATGCCTACTGCCCAAAATACAGTTTAAACTCTCTCACTTCCATCTTCCAAAGAAGGATTTATTTATTCTTGGTCACTGAAGTGTCTGATGCTGGAACTGGTGTTCATCTAGCCAGATACTTTCCAAGTGAAAACACATGAAATTTAAACCAGCTTTTCACATGGACCTTTTTTATGATGACGCTTTCAGCAAGCCAGAAGAAGCAGGCACCTATAAATGTATAAAGTGATGGATTAGATTGTAATGCAGTCTGGATGCATATGGAGGTGGTCTTTGCCCTTCAGTGCAAATCCTTTTTTTATGATAAAAAGGAATCCATTGGAATTAACAGTGTGTTGTCCAAGCACCAACTAACACTGTACGCATTATACAGTTGTGTTCACTCAGAAGCAGGAATTTATTTTATTCCTAATCTGAATAATTAATTCTCAAGGCTGCTTTTAGTGACAATTTATGGTTCTGTGTTTGGGTTTCTAATGGAAACTGGAGCTCTGGTAAAGAAAATACCTTCCACATTTTGTTGACACGATGTTACAAACCCGTGTTCATCCTGCTGTGAAGCTGTGCAGGTCATATGGCAAAATCAACCATACCAGGTACAGCTGATAAAAGGTGTTTCTAGGTACTGAGGCTGCCTGGGTCTCCAGTGACAAAGCTAGATTCAGAAGCAACCCTGGACTGCATATCTGCTCCTTCAACATCACCAGGGTAGCCAATTGACCAGTTTCTCAGACATGAAAACTACTCACCCACAATGCCTCTGTCTTGCAAGGATTCAAGCTCAGCTTATTTTCCTTCATCCATCCCTCACACTACTTCCAGGCATTGGTCCGGGCCCACATGATCTCTCCTGATTCAGAGATTATGGAGAAATAGAGCTGAGCAGCAGCATCGTACTGATGGAAACTTGCCTCCAAATTCTGAATGACCACTCCCAGTGACTATATATATATATATCCTCCAACATTTCTCCAATGAAAACAGGGACGCCCATTCCATAATGATAATTTAACTATTTATACCCCACACAGCTTCCATCATATATAAAAACATAAAACATTTAAAATTGAAGATTTAAAAAACTTCCCTGTACAGGACTGCCATCAAAAGGCTCAGGGGTTGGATAATTCTGTACCTTCCAAGATTTCTCCTATGAAAATAGGGGCATCCTAAGGAAAACTAAGACATTCCAGGATCAAATCAGAAACCAAAAGAGCTTCTCTAAATCAGGGAAATGTATGTATGTATGTATGTATGTATGTATTTAAACACATAGCGCTGAAGGTAAAGTACTGGCCATAGCATAACTGCCAGACAGTGAAAAAGCAAAGTCCCAATGCTGCTTTCTGGACTCAGTCCTATAGGTAGGACTGGAATCACAAAGCAAAAAAAAGGTAAAAAGGTAAGGGTCTGCTGGATGGTTAAATCCAGTCAAATTCGACTATGGGGTGTGGTCTCCTCTCTGCTTTCAGGCCAAGGGAGCTGGGATTTTTCTGCAGACAGCTTTTCCAGGTCATGTGGTCAGTATGACTAAACCACTTCTGGAGCAACGGGGCACTGTGATGAATGCCAGAGGGCACGAAAACACCATTTACCTTCCTGCCACAGCAGTACCTATTTATCTACTCATTCTGGTATGCTCTCAAACTGCTAGGTTGGCAGGAACTGGGATAGAGCAACCTGAGCTCACCGCCGTCGAGCGGATTTGAACCGCCGACCTTATGATCCGCAAGCCCGAGAAGCTCAGGGACCCCAATTCCCATTGCACGGAGCTGGTCCTTGAAAGTAACACAGCAACGTTGCACTCCCCATGTCCTGCTCTGTATAAAGGTCATCCATCAGGTAGAGTGCTGTGAATATAAAATTAGAAAATGATAGATAATTACGGCATTATTATCTCAAAACACCATTGTTCTCAGAGTAATGTCATAGAATGAGCATAGATTGCTTCCTGGATATTTCCAGTTTGACACCAGATAATGGGCACTCTAAATCAATATCTCTAAATTCTTGAAAAGGGCATGTTTTTTCTCTCTGATGATTTAATTGTTGTCATGCACTTAAAAAAAAAAAAAGCCCCTGAAGTCTGTCAATGTATAGCAGGTGATATTCAAGCTGTATGTTCACTATCACTTTCACTGGATGCTAACAGGATATTTTGTTCTGTTATCTAATTGAGCTGCACTACTAATTACTGTTGTCTGTAGCATCAATGCTTAACTGACAACTTAAACGTAAATGTAAACCATAATTTCGTATGATATTAGAAAAACATTTGGAGTAGGGCTGTGCATGCAGTGAAACACCAACCAAAGGGTAATTCATGGGTAATAAAATTACCTGCATTTCAGATATCTCCGGTCTAGGGTAACAGTTTTCTTTGAAAATTGTGTGCTGCCAAATGCCCACATTACTTTCATTTCCAAAAAAAAAAAAATGTTTCTGGCTCAGTTTCCATCTGAAAATATAGGATATGCAATGGAGCTCAGTCATAAAACATTAATACCACATGTCAAAGTAAGTGGTCTTTGGATGAACTTTAAAGGTTTTCTTCTGCTAAACCTATAGAAGTGAAGGAAACAGAAATATACCATATAATATAAAGCAAAAGAATCAAAAAACATGTTAGAGTTAGGCTTGTGGTTTTGACTTCTTTGGGCCACAGTCAAGACACACACACACACACACACACACACACACACACACACCACACACACCACACACCCTAGAGATGGATGGAACAGATCTGAATTAGGTCATGACTGATCCCAAGATGCCAGATTTCCAATGCTTGCCTCCAGAGCTGACTTTGTTGGTTTCCTGTCCTAGGAAAACAAAAGAAGGGAAAAGTTATTCAAGGTTCCCAAAATAGGGAGATTTCTCAGTTGCATGCAGAAACAGGTCCCCTGAGATATCCTCTCTCTCTCTCTCTCTCTCTCTCTCTCTCTCTCTCTCTCTCTCTCTCGTATTTCGTTTTTTAAAAGCCTTTTGAATCATATAAACCAACTGAAAATGTTTGCAATCACCTGTCAGTACTTGCTATCACAAAGATTTCTAAAACCTGTTTGCAAACATAGATCCTGTCACTGGATGGTATCCATTTTGTGTGATTGTACGGGGTTTTTCTCCTCATTTTGTTTATACCAAGATAGGCCAGTAGGGAGGGGAGCTGCCATCTACTTGGCCTTCCATAGACAGCACTTACTGGAAGGGAGAGAGGTGCAGCGAAGTGGCAGGAGTGCTGGATTGGTCCTGCCATCACGCCCTCACTGTACCAACATCCCCAATGTCTCACCCTTCCGGTAAGCACAGCAGTGTTGCTGATGGGAAGACCAACCCCCCCCCCTCCTCACCCTGTCCTGCTATATACAAAATATGCATGCACACAGTCATGACAATGGCTCATTAATGCACAGGACATTACAGATTTACAGAGAGACGTTTTTCTGTTCCGTTGTGCACTTTGCTACATTTTGAACATTCTAAACAGTTTTAATGAAATATGCTTTGTTATTATTCTGTTATTGCACCACAGCGAAAACTGTTTATTTCCTCGTTGAGACAGCAATTATTTTCTCACTTGAATGTTTTTGATCTACTGATTTTTCTAGGGTATTATTAACGAAGCCAGTGAGCTAAATATGACAGGCCAAGCTTGTTTTCTTCTCCCATGCTCAGTTATTCAACAACTGCTGACTCCTAGTTGAATGTGTGAATTATGTCCATTGAACAGGCATGGTGTTCACAGTACAGTAATGCAAAAGTTCTGCCAGTGATTTTTGCGTGTTTTGTTTCATTCACACATGGGACGAACAATTGTTGCTGCAGTTGTCAGGCAATGCATATGTGTGGAATGTGAGGCAGCTCTAGGGATTCAATCTTAAGCATAAGCTGTACTGAAAGCAACAGGATTCGCTGTAAGTGAATGTGTTTATATTGGGTTGTACAGTTGCACATTTGCTTGGATCGCTGTTATTTTATCCATCACATTGTGGAATAGTTCAATAGCGCTCAAATATTCTGAAGGCATGGCAATCAAATGTGTCTAGCAAGCTTGGGATGGTATTTGCCAATTGCTGAAGTGGACCTCCAGTTGTCAGCCTCCATCAGCCATATCCAATTTTTCAGAATAAATTTGGTGGTGGGGGTTGGGGGGGTATCCATTAAATTCACATTTGACTTGACAAGTAGCAATCATTTTACATTTCCCTGATGGCAATTGTTGATGTCTAGTTTTGTAACAAGAGAGAAAAATTATTTTACTAAAAAGCAACCCCCTTTTGCGGGAGTGGTATCTAAGACTAAAAAAAATCAAAAGAGATTCTTACATCACAGGTTGAACTAGCAATCTGTGGAATATCAAGGATTTTGCTTTGCAGGATTTTTTTTTTTTTTAAGTCCAGATATTCATGGTAAAAGCCTGGTAGTTCATAGTTGACCACTCTACAGGCAAACCTACAAAATGGTCTCTCTCCATAAGTGATCTCATTTCTGAATGAACACAAATAAGATATAAACTTTGCTCATTCTTTGCTACATTTTGTACATTTGTACATTCCAGGCAGTTGCCACTGGATTGCCCTCACCAACTACACCATGTTACCTCCATAATATCCTTCAAATCATTCTCTTTAACCTCCTGCTTCTATGAAATGATTAACTTTTCCTTCCTTCCATTACCTAATAAGGATACCATGCTGTGTACCATTAGGCACATACAAATCCAATCCACATGTGGAATCACTGAGTAAACTTGTACTTTAGTCAAAATATGGGCATGCAACTCTTTTCTCTCTTCTATCTCTATGAACATTTTTCCTGTTCATGTTTCACTTCGAGATTACAAAACAGGAAATGGGGGAAGGAGCATCCAAGAAGAAATGGTGGGATCAGGAGGGAGGCACCCTTACTGATGTTGGCTTCCATGCCTATTCAGAACGTCTGCTTTACATTTACTATCCATGCCTTTTCAACTTGTCAGGAATCTGAAAGGGCTGAGTAAAGATTTGGTGTGGTTTTGTAGAACTTGGGGCTGCTGCTGATGTAACCCTATGCAAGTCCTACTGAGTTCAATGGGAGAATCCCAACTCCACTTACCTGGGAGTAAGCCCCATTGAATTTGATGGTTAAGATTGTGCTATTTAGCTTGGCCAAGGGGAAACACCAAGGCGCACAGAAGTACCCCCAAAAAAGAATCTGGGACAGACCAATGAGGTCTCAGCATGCTCAGTGGCTGCACAACACAGATTGGCTATTGGGGTTGGAATGCAGTAGAAGATAGGGCATACAGTAGAGGGCTGCCTGGATCCCCAAATAAGAGCAGCTACTTCCTTTTGTTGATGGTCCAACTTATTATAACCTAACATAATCAATCTTTCAGTGTAGTGGCACCTACATTTTGGGACCTTCTGCCTATTGACATCAGGCAGGTGCCTTCACTGTACTCTTTTCAGTGCCTGCTTAAAACACTTTTGTTAAGGCAAGTTTACCCAGACATGGAGGTGTTTGTGTTATAGTCATTTTTGCTGTGAATTTTCAAGTGTTTTATTTTAAAGATTTATTGTGAATCAAGTTGTGTAGATCTGTTGATGAAGTACACAGATAAATAATAAGCAAGTGTGCATGGGATTGCAGCATTCTTGAGAAACCATTGCTGTCACTTGGAGTTATCTGGGTGGGCGTGTTTAATTCTTTATTTAAGCAATTATACAATTTAACAGCTTCTTGGGACAGTTTACAAAAAATTAAAATGAAAACAAATCAATTTAAAACAAATGAAAGTTTGTATCCAGAAAGAAAAAGTTCCTTCTTTCCATAGAAGGCTTTTGAGTAAACTTTTGGGAAGGACCATCGCTCAGTAGTAGGGCATATGCTCAGCATGCAGAAGGACTCAGGTTTACTCCCTGACATCTTCAGGCAAAGCTGGAGAAAACTCCATGTCTGAAACCCTAAAATACTGCTGCCGGTAATGACAATCATGAGTTGGATAAACAGATGGTTCAATTCAGTATAAGGCAGCTTACAGAGGGATCCTGCAGGTTTGAGGGCCACTTCCATGAAACATGTTCCCCCTGCCCCTTGCTGTTGTGTCTAGGTCACATACTATTCTGTATTGTACGATAAATATATCTTTGGTTTGACAAAAGCATGCATTTTCATGTAAATGCTTTCAGTCATTGCTCAGCCCAAATGGCTTGTGCGAGCCAGACTTACCATTCACTTCACATATTCTGAAGTGATAATATTCTAACGTATTAGTTCAGTTGGGTCCTGAATGGTTCATCAGACTTCATTTCCCAGTGACTCAGTGCTTATGGCGTGTGCTCAATTGTTTTAAATCATGACTAAAAAAGTGTAAAGCTGGTCTCTGACTGACTTCACAAGTCCAGAAGAATTCTCTGCTTCGCTGAATTCAATAAGCGGCATGTATATTTATTTTCTAGGTCTATTATTTTTTTAACCTTTTGAGTGTTTTAGAATTGTAGGGTTGGGAGAAGGAGCTGGTCTGAAATGCCAATTTTCAGTTTGGGAACTCTGTAGCAGAAGAAACTTCTTTTTCATGAAAATGTGAAATTTGCCCAGTAATTATAGCTTTGTAATTCAGATGACTGTAAAATTGCACCTGCTCTTTCAAGAATATTGTGGAAGGATAGAATTGGGAGGGGGCAGGGGCGGGGAGAGAAATATATTTTGTTGGGGCTGTGACATTCAGTCAGTAAGAAAAGTGAAAAGACAGAAGGGAGAATTCTACTGTTTCCAGACATTCTTTCACTGTACAGAGTCCTCACAAAAACATCCATCGCCCTCCCTAGACACAAAGTACTGAAAGGCCTTTAGAGTTCTCAGTCATGGGAACACGATCCTTCCCCCCCTCAAGTAAAAGTTGCCATTTTGCAATACGAAAAGCTATGGCCATCTGAAGGGAGGGCTGACATTTCAGGCCATTTGAAATGAGTTATATTTACTATTTCTTTCCATGTCTGTGGTCCAAATACATTACCCTGCCAAGGTCTTTCTCTTGTGACAGTGAGTTCTGCTCAACGCACTTGGGTAACATTCCAAGCAAGACCAAGTCGGATGTGGCGAGTTTTCTTTACACTTTGATCTTCGACTCTCCCCCGCTGTGAGCTACGAATTACAATTTCAAGAAAAGAAAAGAAATGGTTCCTTCTACTATAGAAAAACACACACACACCCTGCCTTTCACTTCTATTAAAACTGTCAAAAATGCCCAAAGGGAACAAAACGCATGCCCCTCCACACCATTACGAAACAATGTGAAGTTGCTGTCAGCTTCAGTGTAGGTGTAGCATGATCAACGTAGTCTCATTCCTCTCTGCTTCTCAAGTATGCCAACACTGCCTTTTTGTGGCATCCATCTAATGGATGGCAATTGCTTTTAAAGGATGGAATAGCCAGGGACTTAATTAAAAGGCTGGGAGTTAGCCAAGGAGGGGGGGAGAGAGACCCAAACCAAACAACCTACAAAGAACCCCGTGAAAAAAATCCATACATTATTGCAAAGAAAACTCTGGAATATGCAGCAGGCAAAAGTGACCCTTTAAATTTTCCCTTCATTTTAAAGCAAGTTTATTGCAAGATAAAGGTTTGGTATCTTATGTAAAAATTGTGCTTCAGCCAACGGCACCCACAGCATAACAAAGCAAAATATATTTGACTGCATAATATTGATTTTACATGAAAGCCCATCAGTTAGTGAAATGTAAAAACCAATAAAGCATCAGCCATAGCTGGGCTGGATATCTCTAGACACAATTTATTTTTACATTTAAACCAATTATTGGGCTTGTTGCATTTAAAAATGTGTACCCATATATCCTTACAAGGACTTTTTTATTCAATGAAATCAATTGGATTGATCTCCATATTCCATATTAAACACCAATCTTAAATTACAACTGACACGTTTTGAAGGCCACCATTCAAGTATCTAAGCGGAAATAAATCCCATGAAGCTTTCTCCACAGATTTTGCTGCCCAAACACAAATACAAATATTGATTACATTTTAACACACAATTTACAGGCTATTTCAATGCTAATTCCTGACTAAGATTTGTTCAATAGCGATGGGAATGTATGGAAACGAAATCCTGCCTGAGTGCCATGCTTTTGCTCATCCATGTGACATGGCCTTTGGTCCAATCAGAAGCATTATGTGAATGGGGTGAATTAGACACAGACACAGCTCTGGCTCCATACCATAGTTTGCAAATCAGAAACCAATCTGAGATACAACAACCCCGAGCCTCTCTTTCTTAGAGCAAGTTTCTGCCCTAGCTACTAATAACCATGATTTTCAGTTACTTGCCTATGAGTAAGCCCCATGGAAAATAGTGGGAATGACTTCTTGGTGGTGGCGGAGCATGGTCTCAGCAACTCTTTCCAGGAGGTCTTGTCCCAATGAAGTACTTGTGAGGACTGAAGGCTCCTCCCCTTGTTCCTTCTCCAGATACCACCATGCCAGTGGTTTTCAACCAGTGTGCCGTGGCACTCTGGGGTGCCTTGAATGATGGTCAGGGGTGCCGCGTGCAACAATGGCCTCTGTCCCTTTTTCCCCCTTCCTTCTCTGATGCCCTCTCAAGTCTCTTGCACAGCTGTTTATTGCAGCAGCCCTGGCTATAAGCTCCGCAAGGGACTGGTGCCTCTGGGAGGAACCTCTCTTTGGGGTGGGGAGGGGGAGGCAGCTCAGAGACCAGGGTGGCAGGAACAACTGCCTGGAGGACTCCCAAGGAGAAGGGAGAGGAGAGAAGGCTGAGGGAACACTACACAAAGGAGGGTGTTCAAAAAAGGGTGAGGGGGTGCCAGCTCTGCAGGAAGGGGTGACATAACTGGGCTCCTGAGTGCCACAGAGGTGCCACAGAAATAATGTAGTTGGTTAAGGGAGCTGTGGACTCAAAAAGGTTGAAAGCCTCTGCGCTACGCAATGGTGCAATAGTAAGGCCGTTGTCCACAAGGAGAAGGGGACAACAGAGGACGAGATGGTTGGACAATGTTCTCGAAGCTACCAACATGAGTTTGACCAAACTGCAGGAGGCAGTGGAAGACAGGAGTGCCTGGCGTGCTCTGGTACATGGGGTCACGAAGAGTCGGACACGACTAAACAACAACAACAACAAAGGCCATTGTCCACTTCTGCCCAGTCTCTGGTCAGCAGTGGTTTTACTGCTCTGCACCACCACATTGGTCCCTGCTAGGGCTAGGACTCCATCATATGGGACACTGTGTACAAATGCAGACAGAAATATTGTCATATTATAAAACTTTTGGGTGGGTGTTAGGGCCGAAAGGTGATTTTAAGACATGTAGCCGATTAAGTCATTGCATGAGCAGAAAACTTTGACACAGGGCCGGGTTTAGGTTTGATGAGGCCCTAAGCTACTGAAAGTAATGGGGCCCTTTATATGTCCAGCTGTCCTTGGTCAACAACAAATTGTCGCTGTTTTTAGTGTTGAATATAAGCTATATGGTAATTTATGGACCTAATAGGTATCTAAAGCCATTTGCACATAACAAAATATGTATTTTATCAAAGTAATTGTTGAACTCAAATACAATTAAGAAGAAGTATATTTGAGAGTGGGGCCCTAAGCTATAGCTTGTTTAGCTTATACGTAAATCCGGCACTGCTTTGACAGGTGGTGAAACTTCCTCTTCTCCACTCTTGTGTGCCTTTGCACCTTCCTCATATCTGCTCTGGGGATTCCCCAACCCCACAGAGCCAATTTCTTTTGGAGGGAGAAGGAGAAGGAGGAGGATGTTTGAATCTGTGAATGTTGTTCTGCTCATGTGACGATTTGGTTGAATTCAACACTAAAGTCATTCTGCTTGTGCAACCATTCCAATGGCTCCAACCTTAAATTATCTGAAGGGATCCATGGACATCCGCTGCAGCAATCAAGTGAGCAGCAAAAATAACCAAGGTGGAGATTTTTATTTTTTATTTTTTGCAAATATTGTGAATAGCTGTATCTTAGCACAGATGAGGACGGCTGCTTGGATTTAGGGAACATTATTTTTGGCTGAGGAAACATTCCAATGGGATAGATTAATCTATGTAAACCACACACATAGCTCAGCCGAAACTGCTGCTCAGCATTCTAAATTGCCAGCTCCATCTTCCTTCAGCACAGAAATGCACATTTCTTCCTATAATAAAGATATTTTATAATAGCAATAAGACAACTCCAGTGTGTGTGGTTATCATGAGATAATCATACCCTGGGGGGATTACAGATACTTGGCTGTGGCTCATAACACCCCATGTGTGTGTTTATCTCATGATAACCCTTCTCTCTTTTGTATCTTATTGCCTAATTATCCTCTGCTAATGCAAAATACTAATTTTTTGTCTGGAACAATATGTGCAAGAATCCACTGCTAACAATCACTGGAGGGCATTGACAAACAATGCTGCCATTACTTTATACCCACTTCCAATAAGAGAATTTACACACAGGAGAAACCACAACTCAGAGATTATTCTAAATTAATTAAAATCCCTCTGAGCTTTTTAAAAAGCTTCTATGAAAGTATGCAGAAGAGATCTGAGTCAATATTTCTCCAAAATCTGCAGAGGCTCCCTTCTATGTCATACACTTGATAGTTTATTGCATTTTCTTTCTCTTTTCTTTCTTCTTCTTTTAAAATATTTATTTAATGCATAATCCAATTGCTTTGGAGACTGCAGTTGGAAAAATATTCTAGAGAAATGAATTCATTGGGAATGAGGATTTGTCCTGGTTAATTTAACTGAATAGCACGTCCAGGCGTAGGATGGTTTTGTGAGGATGAGGAACTGCCCTATCCCAAATACCATGGCAGCACTGCATATTTGTAATAAAGGAAGCGGCTGTAAACCAGGTCATCTTTTAATGCATCTAGTCCAATATGGCTAGCAGAGGCTCTCCAAGATGATAGGCAGAGGTCTTTCTCACAACCTGCTTTCTGATGGTGTAAATTGGAGATGTCAAGTTTCAGACTTGTAACATTCTGTGTGCGTGTGCTCTGAGTTGTGGTCCCTCATATTTCTCATACATACCCAAAGTTTGCTTTTTATGATATTGTGTGGTCATATAAGGTGTTGGGGAGGTGCAAGAGACATGCATGCACCAGGTCTCACACTGATACAATACTTCCTCACACCAGATCCAGCTCTCCCACTTCATGCCATGAGCAATACAGAGCTCCACTAAATGGCAAATGTACTGTACTGAAAGACAGTACTCCCATAAATTTTTTGAAGGCCTTTCAACTGCTCTTCATTCTTCTTCACAGTCTCAGTCAACCACCATGACAGCCCATACTAAGCATGTCAAAGGTGGATTTCTACATAAGGGATCGTTAGGAAAGGGATCAAAAACAAAACGGTTAACATATCATAATCAAAGGGTATCGCCAAGGTGATTGGTCACTGTGCAGAACAGGATGCTGGACTAGGTAGACCTGTGATCTCTTCATATGCTGGGCTCTTCTTATGTTTGCAGGAGACATATTTATTCCATACTTGGGTTCCTATAGCACTGTAGAACTGGCAAAGTGAATATTGTTTTCTATGTTGTGAGGGTTTTGAAGGAAGGTGCATTCCCGAAACCAATGGCTTTTGCTAGGTCCGACTATATTCATGCAGCGACATTAACGCATATCTCTCTGGTTAATAAAATCCATTGTTTAGCTATAGCTGAAGAGATGTTGAGCCCTCTCTAGACCACCAAAAGCTGTATTTATTGAATCTGTGGGTGGCATAGGAGGGTCACACCTGATATCCCCCCACCCCAGTCACCATGTGTATACAGTATCTACATGCATACACATTCTTGCAGCCTTCCTGTGTGCACATCAACACGCTCTGGTTGGAGGCAGAGGGCCTTTCTAATAGATACAGTTAGTATGTGCACTTTCAAGAGGGCTTTGAAAAACTTTGGGCTTGTTTCTTTCTATACTTAAGGGCCATTTCTTCAACTCTGTTTAACGCAACCCTGTGCATGTACAACGCTTTAATGTTTCCCAGCTTCTTACCAGTCATCTCTTTTGAAGGCTGCATGTTTCTCTCTCTTAACCACTGCCTACAGATCTCATTTAACAGCCCTTTGATTATTTAAGATGCTACCACTACCCCCAAATTCTGACTGCATGGTGCCAGTGGAAGAGAATTGCCTCAACTCAATCTCCTCTCAAGTTCCTAATTCTGCTGCCAGAACATCTGCTGTCTTGCCCAAGGCATTTTGGCTGAGATTCCTACTGTATATCCTTGAGAGAAGCAAATCCTCATATGCAAAGTTATTTGTTTTATTTTCTAAATTTGTATCGTAATGTTTTCTGGGGAGTGCAAGAGTAGTCTTTAACAGTGCGATCCTATACATTTCCACCACATGGACATAAGCTCCCCAATGAGTCCCAAGTAAGTGGGAACAGGATTGCAGCCTTCGGCTCACAGAAATAATATTTGGCAGGCTAAACAGAACTTTTGCAGTAAGTTACTCAGTTGAGTATCCCAGCTGAGCTGAACCCAGGTTTTCCTGTCTAAAGCCAGCACTTTATAAACTCTACCACAGCTGTTCTCTGAGAACCCCGTATGCTGTAAAATCCTCAAAGGGCACAGCCTAAATTCCAAGCTGGTATCACTTTGCTGATGAGTGCCTGATCCTGGCACAAACGTGGCCATGTATTTTTCAGTCACTGCACCATCATCAGCATCGTTATTCAAATGCATTACCTGCCCTTCACCGGGAAGTCCCATGGTAGGTTACAACAATCAAAAGTTAAGAATCTGCCAAGTGATTTGGATTAAGTACTAAATATAGGAAAGTGTGTATGTAAAGTATAGCACTTTTCTGTAATTTATTTATTTATTATTATTATTATTTTACATTTCTATTTATTAAATTGATGCAGCACCCTTCATCTGAAGAGCTCAGGGTGGTTCACAAGATTAAAAGTACAGGATAAAAGCACAAAATAAATAGTTAAAAGAAAACCATGACCCCCTCCCCTCTCCCACAAACACATTTAAAAGGCCATGGAATATTAATTTCAGAATATTAATTAATTTTTACAAAATGTATATACTACAAAAATCCCCAAAAGCATCTAAGCAGTTTACAACAATCTAAAATAAAACATTTAAAATTATAACAGTTAAAATGTATATTAAAATATTTGAAAATTAGCTAAAAATAATAAAACATGCCTGGACTAGCTTGCCTAAATAAACCTGTTTTAAGCAGGTGCTGAAAGGAGTACAGAAAAGGCATCTGTCTTGTGTAAATAGGCAAGAAGTTCCAAAGCATAGGTACTGCCGCTGTAAAGAATTGATTTCTTACAAGTTGCACAATGAGTATTATGTAGCACCTATAACCAGTGCTTTTTTCTGTGGGGTGCCGGGGTATGCATACCCCTAAACATTTTGTGGTTCTTTTGTCCATTTACTGTATTTATTTCCCCCGATTTGAACTATAAAATGGTGATTTTTCTTGACTCAAAATGAGAGTACCCCTAAACATTTGGGGGGGTGGGAAGCACTGCCTATAACAGTGCCAGTTACACAGATCAAAGCAGGCATATGGGCAAATATACAGTAAGGTGAACTGGCAAGTGTTATCTGTTAGTAATCCTTATGACCCCAGCAGCTCTCAGATGCTAACAGTGCCTTGTAGCTTTTCATTTAAAGAGGACAGGATTTTGTTGACAGAAGACAAGAATGGTTCAAGAGCAGAAATTCAAATTCTCTCTCTCTCTCTCTCTCTCTCTCTCACACACACACACACACACACACACACACACACACTACGGCAACAGAAGTTAATGAAGAGCAAGAGTTTATTAAAAGGCTGTCTACGTCTCCTTATTCCACTAGCAACTGTTGCAGTTATTGCCAGAAAACACTTTTATGGCCTGGTAAGCATTCAATAAGCCAGTGATCAAAGGGAGAAATATGAGACTTGGTTTTGAAATCTAAATGAAATCACATTACTGTACAGTAACACTATTACAACATTTATTTATTTATTTATTTATTCATTCATTCATTCACTCATTCGTTCGTTCTTTGGGGTTTCCCCCACTGCTTCACAGGAAAGAACTCCTTCTTAAATACATAGAAATTCCTGTTGAGTCATTTTGATGGCATAATTCTTCCACACAGTATAGGTATCCTGTATTGCTAACTGCTGAGAAAACATTATTAAGTTGCAATTATTATTGGGACGATAATTCTGCAGTCAATTGAGCTAATAGATGTGATGATGCATGGATGAAATATGTCCACACGCAAGTCCCCATTCCTTTTTCCTGACATCATCGTCCATGGGTCACTGCAAGCCACACAGGAGTTCCAGAGCAGAATGGCACTGAGTGTGCAGTCCTCATGCTTCTACTGCTGCCTCATGATAGGGGTTTCTGGTCCTCCTTCCCTCGATCATAACTCAGCAATATATAAAATCTCCAGCAGACCAACTCACAAAGAGCCTTCAGTGTGGTGGAGCCAGTGTGGTGTAGTGGTTAAGAGCAATAGACTCGTAATCTGGGGAACTGGCTTTGCGTCTCCGTTCCTCCACATGCAGCTGCTGGGTGACCTTGGGCCAGTCACACTTCTTTGAAGTCTCTCAGCCCCACTCACCTCACAGAGTGTTTGTTGTGGGGGAGGAAGGGAAAGGAGAATGTTAGCCGCTTTGAGACTCCTTAAAGGGAGTGAAAGGCGGGATATCAAATCCAAACTCTTCTCTTCTTCTTCTTCTCACAACACAATTGCCAAGGGATCAAAAGAAAAAACCCAATGCAATGCTCTGGAGATAGGATTGGAATAACTGTAAAACAGTGCCTCCAATACTCATCCCACTCTTCTCAAAAAGATACTATGCTCAATGAAATATAAAGCTGATAAGAGATCAGGTGACAGGGTTGCACCCCACTGTTTGCTTCCAATAAGGATAGTCTTTCAGGGCGACCAAGGCCACTTCATTCCCATAACCAGTCCTGAACCCAGAATGAAATGGGTTAAGATAATTTGTTTGATTGAACAGTACATCCAAAAATATAGTCATTTTTAATTCCTTCCAAGATCTGTGCAGCACTGCTGCCGCAGGAAACCCAAAGTGGTAGGAAAAATGAAGTGTACAACAACTCAACAAACTTTTATTATGCAAAGATAATATGCAAATCTATCCTTCCTGTGTCAACACGGATGTGTTGTGCATCCTTCTCAAGAAAGTACAGGCACCTTATTTTGCTTCTCCTGTTTGATTTGAATAGGTATTTTCCATTTATACTTGTCATTTCAGCACAGTTCAGAAGCATTAACATGACAACAAATGCACTTTAATAAAAGCAATCACAATGAATTAAAGTATCACTTTAAAACTCTTCTTCATGTCATTAAATGTCTCGAGTTAAAGCCTCTTTTATTTTTATCTTTGTTGTCATGGCGGTAGAGGATCCCCCTCCCCAAAAAGTGTTTTACGCTTAGAGAACTTCATTCAACAGCAAGTGGGAGAGGGAGGAAATCTGTAACTATAGGAAATATTAGCTGTGTAAGGGAAAATGCCTAAACAGGCATTGTGTCACTCTTCTGATGCCCCAGCTCAATTTGTGTTTGCCTTTTATTTGCCACATTTATGCCCTGCCTTTCCTCCAAGGAGTTCAAGGCAGCATTTAGGGTTCTCTTCTTTCCATTTTATCACATTCTGTGAAACAGGTTAGGCTAAGACAACCCTGTGAAGTAAATTAAGCTGAGATTATTTATACATACATACATACATACATACATACCCTGCCCATCTGGCTGGGTTTCCCCAGTCACTCCCCAGTTGGTCCTCAGTCACCAACAGAATAAAAAAAGATAAAATATGAAACATTAAAAACTTCCCTTCAAAAGGCTGCCTTCAGATGTCTTCTAAAAGTCAGATAGTTGTTTATTTCCTTGACATCTGATGGGAAGGCGTTCCACAGGGCGGGTGCCACTACCGGAAAGGCCCTCTGCCTGGTTCCCTGTAGCTTCACTTCTCACAGTAAGGAAACCATCAGAAGGCCCTTGGAGCTGGACCTCAGTGTCTGGGCTGAATGGGGGTGGAGACGCTCCTTCAGGTATACTGGGCCGAGGCCGTTTAGGGCTTTAAAGGTCAGCACCAACACTTTGAATTCTGCTCGGAAACATACTGGGAACCAATGTAGGTCTTTCGGGACCAGTGTTATATTGTCTCGGTGGCCGCTCCCAGTCACCAGTCTAGCTGTCTCAAGAGATAGCAGTTCAAGGTCAAGGTCACCCAGTGTGCTTCATGGCTGACTGAGGATATAAACCCAGGCATCTGAGGTCTTAGTCTGACACTCTAACCAAAGTTGATGGGCATTGCCATTCAAATGGTGTTCATCCACTGCATCATTTGATCAGTTATGCGGGGTGGGGCATACCTGTGTCCCCTGCTTCAATATTTCATTCAAGTTGGCAACCCTGCTAACCACTGCATGTCACTGACAATCTGCTGACACTTTTCATAGCTCTTGACACAGCAGGTCTTTGAAAATGAGACACTTGCAGTCCTAATTTGGGTGGGAATCTGGGAGAAGAGGTACTGTGGAATTCTTTCTTTCCCCACCTCCATCTCTAAGGATACTAAAAAGCAGGTGGAGTGATGGAAAGCAGAAAGTAAGGAACCATATCCAGAGGCAGACATTATTAGCTCTGAGTGAAAGAAGAGGTGTGGAATGTCTTGATTGTCTCTCATGTTGCAAGGTGAATTCCCTTGCTTGAAGGGCAAAGGAGATGGGAGCAAAGCAGAAGGCCTGTGTTAGTCAGTTGGCCCATAACATGTTAGACTTGGGCCCACCAGCTGTTGTTGCTAGTGCGCCATACTTTGACCATTGTGGTCAGCAGAGTATGCACAGCTCCAGCAGAGTCTTCCAGGGGAACACCAGAGTTTTCCTGCTTTCCAGTAGTCAGGGTTCCCCAGAGTTCCTGGTAATTTCACTCATATCAAGGTCTCATATGTGATAAACAGGTACAGTGGAACCTCGGGTTGCGAACGTGATCTGTGCGGGAGGCACATTCGCAACCCACAGCATTCTCAACCCGCCGTGCCTGCACCTGCGCATTATGCAATTCGGCACTTCTGCGCATGTATGAGACCAAAACCTGGAAGTAACCCATTCTGGTACTTCCGGGTTCGGCACGTCTGTAACCCAAAAATGCGCAACCGCAGTGTTCACAACCCGAGGTGTAACTGTATACAGAAGCTATTATTTTCCCCAGGAACCAAACCTATGCGATTATGATTTTCTTAATAAGAACATTATGATTTTATTTTGTCTGTCTCATAGGCTCTCATAATTTTTACAGCATATTTCTGAGGGGAGGGCAGGGGGAGAGAAATGCAGTGTGGGGTGGAATCAGGGAACATGATTTACAGCACAATATCATGCAGATCTACTCAGGAATAAGTCCCACTAATTTCAGTGGGACTTACTCCCAGGTAATGATTGCAGCCGCAGTATCATTACTTCTCACATGAAAGCAATACTGGCACAATTGCAAAATCAATTTTGTAATAGTAAGAGCTACCTTCTCATGAAATTCTGAATGAATGATCCCCCTCATTGGATACGAAAGTGAACATTAATAGCATATGTATTAGTCAGATTTTTCTGTACTCTGAATATTGAATGTCACATACTTGTGCTACAAAACACTGGGTTTATTCCATTTCCTACAGCATCATGTCTTGAGCTAGAGTAAAATACATAGTGTAATTTTATGCAATGTCATAAATATGTATTTTATTATTTCAATGTTGTTGTTATTTTTTAAAAAAGAACTTGATATTTCAAAATTCAAAATAATGTTTTTGGCTACTGGAACATGATATGAAAAACTAGAACTGTTCCAGGAAAAACTGGGGCATATGGTTACTTCATTACACCTGTCATTGCTAAACTCATCATTTCTTATATGTTCCAGGTATTTGGATATTTCTATAATCCATGTAAGTCAAAATAAGTGTTCTGCCTCAGGATCAGAATCAAAGCCAAAGGCTATAGACTTTCAGTGCTAAGGGACACTTTAAATGAGATAAATTTCCTACATGGAAAGCACTTGTGTATGCAAGGGAAGCATTAAAACCATGTGCATATTGTCTATTTCATGTGTACGTGTGTGTGTGTGTGTGTGTGTGTGTGTGTGATCTGTTTCACTGTGTGTCCACATCATACATGGTGAAATTCTGTCTGATTTGTGTGCTTTTTCAACTAGATTATTAATAGCGCTAGCAAAATATTTCCCGCATAGATTATTTCAAAATGAGGCACAATCTTCTCAAAACCAAACTGCTCACAAACTGATTCACTAAATTGTTGAAGTCAGCGCCATAATTGCATCCTAGGGTACCAAAGTAGCTTGTTGGTGTACTCTCAGCACTTTCATTCATCATATTTGAGAAATCCTGGAAAATTGATGAGATTCCACAGTGTTGGAGACCATCCTGCCAACTTTCAAAAAGTAGTGAAGGAAGGATCCATGGAACCATAAAATGGTTCATTTGACTTAGATACCAGGGAAATTATTCAAGCAGATTTTAAAGATGTCAATATAAGTACCTTGATAATAATGCAGCGATGAACAAATCTTAGTAGATTGTGGATTTAATATATCTTGATTTCAGCAAACCCTTTGACAAAGTTGCCCATGATATTTTGGTTAGCAAATTGATTAAACACAGTCTACAAAAGCAGTAAAATGTCTGAATGCAGGTAGATCCACAACTGTTAGCAGAACCATACTCAAATAATATTCATCAATAGTTCCTCTTCAAACTTGAGGGAAGTTTCAAGTGAGGTGCCACAGGACTTTATCCCGGATCCAATACTCTTCATCTTTGTTATCAATAATTTAGATGAAGAAATGGGAGGAACCCAAATCAAAATGGCATAAGACATAACATTGGAAGGGATAGCTAATGCCTCAGAAGTGTAGAATAAGATTCAAAATGACCTTGATAGGCTGAAATTTGCAAAATGAAATTCAGGAGATAAATGCAAAATTCTGCATTAGGGCAAAATAAGAGGGGAGGTAGAACATTATCATATGTGAATGCCTGGCTTGGCAATAAAATGAGTGAAAGGATTTCAAATTTGTAGTCAATGTAGCTGTGCTAAAAGGTTAATGCAATTTAATCTGCATATGCAGACCATCTGGAATAATGTGGCCTGTTCTGGATTCCACACTTTAAACAAGAGGTAGACAAATTGGGATGGGTTCAGAAGAGGACAACAAAGATGGTCAGGGGGATAGGAAACAAGTCCTATGAGGAATGTCCTATGAGTAAATGTGTGTGTTTAGTCTGAAGAAGGGAAGACTCAGAAGGGACATGATAGAATTCTTCAAATACCTGAAAAGAGTAAAGCTACACCAGAGGGAATGACGAGAAGCTCGTCCACACTTCCACTTGTGCTGGGCCTGGAGGTAAAAAAAAAAAAAAGATAGAGGATCCCTGGATGGTTAAGTCCAGTCAGAGGCAACTATGGGATGACGCGCTCATCTTACTTTAGGCCAAGGGAGTTGGTGTTTGTCCTCACCCAGCTTTCCGGGTCATGTGGCCAGCATGACATAACTGCTTTTGGTGCGACGGAACACCGTGATGAATGCCAGAGCACACCGAAATGCCATTTACCTTCCTGCCACAGTGGTACCTATTTATCTATTTGCACTGGCATGCTTTCAAACTGCTAGGTTGGCAGGAACTGGGACAGAGCAAAGGGAGCTCACCCTGTTGTGCAGATTCAAACAGCCGACCTTCCAATCAACAAGCCCAAGAGGCTCAGTGGTTTAGACCACGGAGCCACCCGCTCCTGGAAAGCACAAGTCTGAGTGGTTTTCCTCTTGACCAGCACTTTCTAGGCATGGGTCCAAGAAGTTTTCTCCTTGGCCTGCTCCTTTCCAAGGTAAAATCTGCTCTTTAGAGATAGCTCAGAACAAATGTCAATCTGGGGAAAACCCAAATTGCAATTAGCTCTGATTGCCTTAAGAACATTTTTTCCTGGGGGGAAACAAAGGGACAAGAGGAAGTGTTGATTCACTCTATATTTAACAGGCTTAAGTTACATTAGGAGGAACTTCTCCATTCTGAAGGAAATCAGCCCTGAGTGCTCACTGGAAGGACAGATCCTGAAGCTGAGGCTCCAATAGTTTGGCCACCTCGTGAGAAGAGAAGACTCCCTGGAAAAGACCCTGATGTTGGGAAAGATGGAGGGCACAAGGAGAAGGGGACAACAAAGGATGAGATGGTTGGACAGTGTTCTCAAAGCTACCAGCATGAGTTTGACCAAACTGCGGGAGGCAGTGGAAGACAGGAGTGCCAGGCGTGCTCTGGTCCATGTGGTCACGAAGAGTCGAACATGACTAAACGACTAAACAACAACATCAACAATGGTGATAGCCGTTTGATATTGAAACTAACTACCCAGAGGAAGGTCTTCAAACAGAGGATAGTAAAATATCTGTGAGAGATGCTCTAGCTCTGGATATCTTGCGCCAGATAGGAGCCCACAAGGTTGAACCTTCTCCAAGGGTGAAGTTATATAGTTTTATTCCAAATCTATGATTCTGTGCACTAATGGAAGACCAGCAAATTGGCAAGTTCTTTTGGAAATGAAATTGGACCATCCCATGAAAACTGCCTTACCATTTGACCCTTTATTTTTCTCACTTTTATCTCTTTATCACTGGTTTTCCAAAAGTGTGTTCTCCCTCCCCGCCCCCCCTAAATCAAACAACCTAAACTGCTGTCTCCGAGAGCACAAGGCATCACAGAATAATGTAAAGAGTATTCTAATCCCAGAGGAAAGCCTTCTTTAAGTGAAGTGCTTGCAGTTGAAATCTTGAAAATCTTGGGGAGTGGAATTTCTTATTGTCAGAACTCTCAATACTAAAAAAAAAAAAAAAAAGGAGCAGCCACTGATACTGAAAGCATTAAATAAAAATTACCAACAAGCTGTCTTACCTGTGTGCACTCAAGTGAAAGGAAGGGCAAACAAGAGCAGGTACTGCTTCTACATCAGTCAAAATGCTGACAGCTACAGTGTAATGTCTGACAAGGCTGACGTGCTGTACTCCCAAAGATATTTCTGAGTGAATTGAGAAAAGACAAATAAATTAGTGATAGTAGCTCTCCTGTCAATGTCCTTTTTGTGTGTGCATGTGTGAGAGAGATCTTCTCACGCTGTTAATTAGCGTTGTCTGGTGCAATTCACAGATACACTCACTTAGCGGAAATAAAAGGAAGAATCAATTATTTTGCATCTTACAAAAATGATATAGGAGACAGAATCACCCCCCCAAAAAACAGTGGTTTGGTGTTTTGTTTCATTTCTAAGCAGCAATTAGCATAATATCTCTTCAATTTGTACACACTTTCCGTGTCTCCCGCACCCTGCAACCGACAATAGTCTTTTGTGTGTCAAATAGGAAACGGCTAAGAATGGAAGTGAGAGGGTAAATGTGTGAATATGCAAACCACCAGTGTCCAGGACAATTAATCTACCCAGGGCAGTGTCCATCTCTACTGAGAACAGACCAGTATCAGGGGCTGGATTTTGAGGCACTCTTCATCTTGTCCGGGGGCCAGCAGCCCTTTTCAGCCTGAGGACTACCTTCTCTTGGGGGCAATTCCAAGGGGATTGGTTGCCAATGGTGGGTGAGGTCAGTCAGAGGTTAATAATAATAAAAAAGAGGGCAGGACAATGGATGTGACTCTTAGGTTTGTACAGTAGTCTGCATTCCAGCCATGGAAAAGTCCGAGGTTCCTACACACACACCTCCCCATCCTCCATCCAGATGAACAAGAGCCTTTCTCCAGCCAAGGACACATGCCAGCCAGGCAAAAGAACTTGAAGAGGGTGTGGGATTAGGGTCAGTGGAGGGTGTGGCCAGGGAAAGAGGCATATCCTGTGGAGCATCTCAAGGGCCACACAGAGCAGCCTGAGGTTCCCTACCACTCCTCTAGCGGAAAGCTTCTTTCACTCATGGAAGGACGGGGTCTGACAGTGGAAGACTGATGTGTGGTGTCACTCCCAACTAAGGGATGGAAGGGGGAAATGGATTTGTTTAAGGCTGAATCTGTCAAATGTCCATGTTTCGCAAGCAAATGGGAAGCAAAACAGACAACCTTTGAAATTTGCACTTCTCTGAATTTTAGGATTTAGTCCTCTAAGCAATATTTAGGAAAAAAGAGCATATATGTTCATAAAAATGAATATATTAGTCAAAATAGCATACAAAATGCATTATATTATGATAAATTGTATGCAAAAATGTGCACATTAGTCAAAACTACATGCAGAAATATGTTGATTAGAGAAATTTGAACTAAAATGCTGGGTTCTCATGAGGAACCCTTTAAAAAAAATTCACAAATTGTCACAGAGGTGTAGAGAACATAATATTGGAAATATGAGACACTGGGAGAAACGGAACTAACATATTCTTCCATCCTTTCTCCCAACTCTGTTTGCACAGGCACTTGTATAAAACTCTATACAAGCTCATCTTTTATACATTACACCAGGGGGGCACGACCTGCGACCCTCCAGATGTTCTGGACAACAACTCCCATCAGCCCCAGCTAGCATAGCCAGTGATCAGGGATGGTGGGAGGTGTAGTCCATCAACATCTGGAGGGCCACAGGTTGTGCACCCCTGCACTATATCCTGCCTCTGTTTTATTTAATTTTTTCTTAGTCAAGGGCCATGGCTCAGTGCTAGAGCACATTCTTTGCATTCCAAAGGTCCCAGATTCAATTTCTATCTGGTAGGACTGGTGTTGCGTACCTTTCAACTGGAGAAGTTTCTGGTCGGAAATCCTGAAGAGCCACTGTCAGTCAATGTAGACAACACTGAGCTAGGTGGTACCGACACACATCTTACATACAGTTGCAGTTCCTGTTGAGACCCAGTAAGATAAGCAACAACCCCTCCCAAAAATTGTTGAGATGCTTCTCCCACCTCAAGATAGCAGAATTCAATTGGGCCCTGTTTTCATAGTTCAGTGATTTTTCAGGAAGCATGGCTGGAAGATGGATTTTGGCACAGTCTTAATTTTTGCTTAATTTCTCAACCTCTTTTTGTCTGCCTTATACATTATCATATTTGTTGTAGCTCTTTCACTCATAATTATAACGCCACAGAAACATAAATAAAGTATGTTCTGTATTGCTTACCCCACAAATTTAATGCCTAGCCATTTTAAAGTTGAATACTACTTGCAGCCTCAGGAATGCTGAGAATTGAAATCATTGGTTAAAATCAGTGCAGTGAAAAATGTTGTCTGCCATCTTAATTCAAAAAGGTATCCAGCTGCATTCAAATATAGACAAAAACCTGCTCTGCAATCTCAGGAACCATCATGCAAAATTTGGTTATGATACCTTGAGAGGTGTTCAAATGCATACCAAAGAGATTAAGCACTTTCTGAAATATATACAGTCGTAGAAACGATAGCAAAAAATGATGATTTATTTCCTGACAATATTGACAAATAACTGTTAACAGATCTGTAGGGCTGTGTTGTTATATTATGAAAACTCAAAACTCCTGCATAAGTGTGAATGTGTGTGTGTGTGTGTGTTCTCATCCTCCCTATGAGGCGGTTTACAGCAGTAATCATAATTCTCAGACTGAAAAGATGTGATTCTTTTCGGTAACTGCGTGTGAAAGCACCGAATTGTCAACTGGACTGAAATGTGTAATTGAAAGTTAAAACATTTCCCAAACTTTTCGCGCTTTTCAAAACTCTGTGTGAGTGATGAAAATAAACTTCGTGGGGTTCTGATCTTTGATGTGGCAAGGGAGATGTACAAAAATGTCAAGCGAAATAAATGGAGCCTTATTCTACCAAGAGTGAAATGGTTGCAGGTGCTTTGTCAGCATGGGATTAAAACATTCATAAAGAAGTTACTATGGAAAAAATGGTTTATTGGTAACAAGTTATGCTTGGGGATTAAGAGGTTACATTACAACAGGGCAGTCTTTCAGCACAAGACAGAGAAATAGTTGTGTGTGGGAGCTGCAATTAAAAAATATGTGCGTACACCTAGAATTTACAGGCATCTTGGGTGTCCAGCAGTGAGCTGGGCTTATGGTCTTCAGCGCGCAATGGCTTTGGGCCAATACTGTGAAATCCTACGAAAGCTGCATGTGTGCCCATGCATTGTCTATAACTACTTAGGCCTTCCTTTCTCTTGAAATACTTTCCAAGTGCCATATTCCATAAATACTAAATGTGTGCCCACCCTTCAATACCTTTCCCATAGATTTGCCAGCATGTTGCCATTGCAAAAGAATTTAGGGTGCAGTATTGATCCATGGCAGGGGAGCAGGTGATTGAAGCAAGATGGTAATGCAAAATCATCGTTATCATGTTCATTGACTTGCCATTTCTCTACAAGTTTGTTGTTTGTAACATATCAAAATGAGTCGTGATTATAATCCAAAACATATAATCATATATCAAAGTTACAGTTAAATATCAATAACATAATATCAATAAATCAATTGTTGGCATCCATCTGCCTTGGGAGACAACGGAAGAGTGCATCTTTGGAGGTAAAGTCAAACTGTTGGAGAGTTACAGCGCCTGCTCTCGTGGAAGGACACAATGATCTTGTGGAGCTTAGGTGGGCGTCCTATCTTGTTGAGCAGTGTGAACAGTCAGTGTGATGTAGAGCCAGTGTGGTGTAGTGGTTAAGAGAGGTGGACTCGTAATCTGGTGAAGCGGGTTCGCGTCTCCGCTCCTCCACATGCAGCTGCTGCGTGACCTTGGGCTAGTCACACTTGTTTGAAGTCTCTCAGCCCCACTCACCTCACAGAGTGTTTGTTGTGGGGGAGGAGGGGAAAGGAGATTGTTAGGCGCTTTGAGACTCCTTGGGATAATGATAAAGCGGCATATCAAATCCAAACTCTTCTTCTTCTTCTTTTTCGGCTGACAAGGTCAAATGCTTTCATCAGATCTATAAGGGTCATGTACAAGGGGTGTCTCTGCTTTTGGCATTTCTCCTGAAGGTGGCACAGTGAGAAAATCATGTCAACTGTTGACCTCTGAGCTCTAAAGCCGCATTGTGACTCAGGATAACCCTGTAAGCAAGTGACTGTAATCTGTTGAGAATTACATAGGTGAGGGCTTTCCCCATCGTACTCCGCAGGGCTAGGGAGAGTCTATGGTAGTATTTTCATGGTGGGCACCTTTGTTCTTGTAAATGGTCACAATGCCGGAGTCGTGCATGTCTTGTGGCATGGATTCTTTTCCCTAGCACTGCAAGAGGAGGTCATGGAAGTGCATCATCATGAGAGAAGAGTTGGCACTTGCTTCTAGCACTTTGGATGGGATTCTGTCCTGTCCTGAGGCTTCCCCACATGCCTGAGAGTTTATGCTGCTCCTCACCTTGTCGAGCTCTTCCAAGACAGGCAGAGTATGAATGCTGTCCATTGCTGTGACAAATACCATGTTTTACAGTTCTTGATAGTGCTCTGCCCATTGCTTTATCTGCTTACTGCAATCTCTCTAGACAAGGTTTTCAGTGGTGCAGTTTTCCTGAGTGTTGGTTCAAAAGCAATTGGTTTTCAGATGCATACTGACCCTGACAGAGAAGCATCAATAGTCTTATCCCCAAAGTTTATCTAAACCTACTTTAAAGTTACCCATGTTGCTGGCCATCACTGCATCTTGTGATATTGAAGGAATGGGTTTCTGTGCAGTCAGTTTAAAACTGACTCGAAGCCCCCCCTTTTCTTCTTAGCATTTCTAAAATGCATAAACTTGAGCTCTTAAGCCAAAACCCAGCTGTATAAACAATTGCTCAGAGCCCTCTCCTTTTTCAGTTTGTGACGGCAAGGATAACCTTGACTGTACCAGTAGAACAGAGAAGACACATCTGTGCCTTATCTTACGTCCTGACCACAAAGACGCACAGACCCAGTCTGGGAACAGCGCCAGAGTGTGTTCTCGGAGATGGTGACCTCTTGCTCCAAGATAAGAGTAGGAACAGGAAGATCCTTTTATGGTCAGAAGTACAGGAAGGAATACCCTTTTATGGTTAAGAATACCAGAGCAAACACATATGTGATGTCAACCTGCGTACATAGGCTGACGTGGTTGGATTCCTGGGGAAGGAGGGAGAGGGTACCTGGAGGATATATATACTGCATGAAACTTCTCATTTCTTTGGACTTGCTGTGGACTGACCACACAAGTGCCTTCTGCTATCCGGAGAGCAGAATAAACTCTTTCTTTGAACCAACCTCTGTGTCATTTGACTTCCTTCCTCCCATCCGGGAGCAACGCAGACCCAATCGGTGAACTCCAATAAGGCTACAATATTGAATTCGTTTAACTATGCATTGTGTGAAGAAGTGCTTGCTTTTGTCTGTTCTGAATCTTCCAGTACTCAGCTTCAATGGTTGACACCAAGTTCTAGTACTATGAGAGAAGTCTTCGCTACTCACTGTCTCCACTGCACACATATTTTCAGACACCTCTGTCATGTCTCCCCTGAGATGCTCTGAAGGTGAACAGGATTGACATAATATATTCTGATGATTATTATGGAAGAAACACTTTTCAGATTAATTTCATTGGGTCGCACCTGATGCTAAAGAATACCGGTTGAATTGTGTTTATACCAGGACAAAGAAGCAAGAGCAAATCCACCTCTGAAAATCTAAAGGCCAGCAGTTAATTCAGATTCAATATTGACCCCAAGGGAGAGGTTTGAAAAACACAAAAGCTGACTCAATAGTTTGGGAGTTTTAGATGGTCTTAAAAAGATATGGAGATGTGAGAGGTAAGTCTGCCATTACAGCTTGTCATTGTGAGGCTGGCTACCTGTGTGATCCCATTGAATTAAAAGCAATTTACTCCTAGGTAAGTTTGGCCAAGATTGCAGTCTTAGCTGGTTCTAATAAAGGTAGAAATGAACAGATACATATTACCTGCACATCCTGGGATAGCCAAGATAAGCCCTGAGTCTGCTGATCTTCAAAAGCATTAATCTGTCTGATGTAAAATGAAAAGTTCCCTTGTGAGAAGATCCACATTCCTATTTAAATGAGCACCATTTCCACACACACACCCAAGACACTATTTTTAATTATTTTCCAAAGCAACCTTCCTTTTTAGGGTCTCCATATGTACTCCATTACAATGTGATGCCACTTTTAAAGTATATGGCGCATCAGGGCCCTATTGGTGGGCTGAAAAAGGTATCCACAAATTTGCCACTTGCCTTGGTATTTATGTTTCCTTTTTTAAAAAGTGGGGGAGGGAAGCAAAAAAGCAAAGCACTTGTAGTGTTGAGGTCATCTTTACCTCATGCTCCTTAGCACCAGCAGAAAAAGCAAAACAATAGCAACATCCCCACACATAGCGCATTTATAAAAGACAGTTTCCGCAGAAGTCTTAAATCTTTGATGAAATTCAGCCAAATTGGCTTTGTATAGGATAACCATATTAATTAGCTGGCTTAGTCATGTTAATATGGTAATTCTAGCAATATTTCACCCTAGTCATCATTAGATTAAGCCTCCTTCATCTTCTAGTTAACTTGCAATTACGGTCTTTAATATCTGACATTCGCTTGGATTTTGGTCAATCCATACAATGCCAATATTTAATGATAAGGTCCCTGGGTTAATCAGCTGGAAAATATTCCCAGAAGTTCCAACTAATCAAATTTGCTCTTGCAATTCAGTGAGTATATTGCCATGTTAAGTTTCAGAACAGATGTCTGAGGCAGGAGAGGCTTCCTTACAGCAGAACTCAAATCTCACCCTCTTGCTCCGTAATGACATAGGTTATTAAAACACACTATTTTGGTGCTGGTGGTGGTGACCTAATTAAGGCACTCAATCAAAAAGAATCAAAGCACACACACCACGTCTCTGCCTTCTATGAGTGTTTTCAAATCGAAACATAACACTGATGAAAGCACAGCATGAAGGATGGCTAAAAAGTATGATCTCAGCTGAGAAATTGGCCCTAAGCACTTGTTAATGAAGGCAAATAGGATTTTGCACGCCAACATATAAACTTAGCAAGTGTAGATTCTATTTGATTGCCATTTTCAGCAAGGTAAAGCAGACTGATATAATTATCAGCCTGGTATTATTGTCTCGTGCTTTTGCTAATCCTTTTTGCAGCGTAGGAGGCCTGGGAATTAGCGCATGGGCTGTTGCTATCACCGCAACCCGTAGCTGACTGTTTTGCCGTTATACAGACTCCCCAACTGTGCTTGAGAAGAAAACCCTGGATCAGAAAGAAAGAGCAAAGTGCCATCTGATAGTTCAGGCAGGGTGAAAGCAAACGCAGATGAGAATCCATCTTGAATTTTTGCATCCACATTACAGGTTGGCTGTGTGCATGGAAGACTTGTATGATGGTGGTAGATGCAAACCACATGTTTAAAGCAGATTCAATGCACATCTAAAGCTCAGGACTTCCTCCAAAGAATCCCAAGGACTGCAGTTTTCCCCCTCACAGAGCTACAAGTCCCAGCACCCTTAACAACTACAGGGAAGTTTTACAGTAAATGGTGGATGCACGGTTATATCCACACTACATGAAAATTCAGGGGAAAGATGCCAAATGCAATGCATTTTGGGATGTCAGGGCAAAGTTTGCCCATCCCCATATGGGCAAGGAGGAACTGTGATGCCATTACAACCTGCCAGCAGAAACATCTATTAAATGTGTCTCACATGAAAAAGCTTGAATTGTAAAGCCTTGAAACACAAGCGATGTCACACACACAAATGACTGTGCTAAGATATTGCCCATTTCAGATTCAACAGTTGGAAATGTAAGCATAGATTACAGAAAAATAACCTCATCCCTTCCATTGTACATCTGTAAACAGTTATGTAAGCTGCTGCATTTAAACTAGAGGATATAGGTCACAACTGAACTTTGTTGTCTAGTTTAATATAATCTTTTAAAATCTGAGAACTTTTAAGCATTATAAGATCCCTCCTTTTGTTTTTCAGTGCAAACCTTCTATACAAAATTAAGTCTGTTTGGAAAATGGATGAAACCCTCATCATTAGTAAAATAAACCTCAGAAGAGACAAACTTGTAAATGCACTGTAGCTTAAAAACCATATTGCTGCTGGTTCTTGAAAAGGACTCTTATAAGATCTGAGGCCTATTAAAAAACAGAAATGTTTGACATCTGTTGGTGCATTGCATGAATGCAAGACAGAGATATATTAATACCATATGCGAAGGAATATGATTCAAAAATTCTAGCTTTGCTGGTATTTCCCAAAATAGATTGCCATGCTTCTTGAATAAATAAAATCAAAGATAAATATATACATTTTTAAATACACATTGAAAAATCAAGGTTTTTTTCTTTTAAAAAATGCAACAACATATGTAATGTGCTATAAAAATGGTTTCTGTGTGTAAAAAAATAAAGAGAGAGGAAAAATAGAAAGCTGAGCCAAAAAGCAACATGCGATGAAAGAGCTATTAAACTGCAATGAAGTTCTTACACAAATAAAGGGAAGGTAACTTTAAAATAAAGGCTTTTATATCTGCAAATATTGATTTGAATTTCTGCATCTCTTATCTATAGAGCTTCATCTGCAAGCAGTTTATGGACTATGGTAACTTTATACACCTTTACTCCTGTTTTTTTCTGAATAATTACAATGTAGCTTCCGAAAATAGAAAGGTTGAGATCCTACTGGATCAGGCCAGTGGCCCATCTAGTCCAGAATCCTGTTCTCACAGGGACCCAGCAGATGCCTCAGCAAAGCCCACAAGCAGGACCTGAGTGAAACAGCACTCTCACTACCCACAATTCCCAGCAACATGTTCTGGGCCTAGGGCTGGCCACTCGGCCTGTCCATGAGGCAGACTGAGGCAGCCGCCTCAGGCAGCAAAATCCAAGAGGGCGGCTACATCATGGTCACCACCACCAATGCAGAAGTGAAAAGAGGCTGCAGCAGCGGCTACTAGCAAGATCTTGCGAGAGCCAGCAAAATCTTGTGGCATCTCCCCAGAAGCTGCTGCCTCTTCTTCCTGCTTCTATGGAGGCATCATGGGCACCCCACCCACCACCAGAGAAGTGAAAAGAAGTGGCTTCAGCTGCAGCTTCCAGGTTCTGATAAGATCTTGCAGGGCTCTCGTGAGATCTCGCTGGAACCTGGAAGCTACCACCACAGCCACACAATTTCCAGGGAGGCAGCAGTTGGGGATCAACAACAGGGGTAGCTCCTTCCCATTGTGCTTCAGGCAGTGAAATGGGATGCGTCAATCCTGTATGTCTCGCCTCTGACAGTGGAGGTATATTCCTAGCTTGAAGCCATCAATAGCCTTACTCTCCACGAATGCGTTTAATCCTCTCTTGAAGCGAGCTAAATTGGTGGCCATCACTACTTCCTATGGGAGTGAATTATTTTTGTCTCTTCTGAATCTTCAACATTAATCTTCATTGGATGACCTTGAGTTCTAGACTTCTGAGTGGCCCAGGAATGCCTGGACAAGTAAGTCTTTAGTAACCAGTGAAATACCAGCACATGTCTCACCTGCTGGATTTCTCAGGTGAACCATTCCACAGAATGGATAGGTGGTTTTTTTTGAGCAAGACCCCACTGTGTACAACCTTCAATAATCTGTGTTGAATAGCTGATTCAGTCACAGCTGGCATAATTATTTCAGGGCACCACCCAACAATCATGTAAAAGCAACTGGAAAGGATGGCCACCCTATGTCAGCAATGATAAGCACTAGAACCGGTCCTTTTCATGAAAAACTCATTGAGAAAAATATAGACCTTTAACTGGAACAAGAGAAATGGAGTGACATGGGTGGTTGAGAGCAGAGTGGAATGGAGGAGAATGAGTACAGTGGTACCTTGGGTTACAGACACTTCAGGTTACAGACACTTCAGGTTACAGACTCCGTTAACCCAGAAATAGTACCTCGGGTTAAGAATTTACCTCAGGATGAGAACAGAAATCGCACTGCAGCAGCAGGAGAACCCATTAGCTAAAGTGGTACCTCAGGTTAAGAACAGTTTCAGGTTAAGAACAGACCTCCAGTACGAATTAAGTTTTTAACCCGAGGTACCACTGTAGTGGCTTCCTATCACAGTAATCTTGGTACATGTTTAAAATAGTCATTGACATGTACAAAAATAATCCCAAGAGCACCGGATTTTATAGAGCAGTGGGTTTTAACTCTGAGGGACTGAATAACTGGACTGTAAATTTTGTTTTCAGAAGCGAGTCGTAACTAAAGTCTTGCCTAATTAAGAGCTAAGGCTGGGAAGTTTTAATTATTGTAATTGATTTTGCAATTTGATTTCTTTCTAGTGAAAGGGAATGGTTTAAAAGCATTAAAAGCCACCGCTGTCGCCGTGTACTTCCTCCAACTGGAAGTAATAGGCTTATGCATTTAACTAGCACTGTAGGGGGACATCTTCAACCAACCAGCAGACATAACTCCAGTGGGCCATGGTATATGGAGAGCTGCAGCACACAGAGGCTCACTTACTTGCTTTGGTCCAGTCAGCATTCACAAGAAATCTGCTGTTCACTTGCCCATCATCATCCCCAAGGGGCAGGAAATTCAGGCAACCAAGGCAGCTTCCCCTAAGACAGAAGAGGCCTACTGAGCCTCTGAGCCTCCCAACGACTTGTGAAGTGGGCCATGGTGAGCGATTTCTATCTGCGTTATTACGGTAGGCACAAGGGGAAGTTCAGCCATGAGTTTCTCGAGTTCGAGTTCTGCCCTGACGGGAAACTGAGATATGCAAACAACAGCAATTATAAAAATGATGTCATGATCAGAAAAGAAGCCTACATACACAAAAGTGTGATGGAAGAGCTAAAGAGGATAATTGATGGCAGTGAAAACAGGAAAGAAGATGACGCATTATGGCCGCCTCCTGACAGAGTTGGCCGGCAGGAGCTTGAAATTGTAATTGGTGATGAACACATCTCTTTTACCACCTCAAAAATTGGTTCTCTTATTGATGTAAATCAGTCCAAGGATCCAGAAGGTCTAAGACCTCAAGTGTCTCGTCTTCCTTCTCATTGGAAGCTGCCCAGAGTGGCGGGGTACAAATAAAAAATTATTATTATTATTATTATTATTATTATTATTATTATTATTATTACACTTCAAGATTAAGCCAATTTAAATTGTATGGATTTAAATTTGTACTGTAAAGTTTCTTTCAGTGGGGTCACTTTCCATAGCTGTCATTGGTTTTATGTGTGTCAGATTTTTTACAGAGTGAATTTAATAAATGCTTTAAAAAAAAACCCCACCATACTTGTGAAGTGAAGACACTGCAGGGGATTACAAGGGTTGAACTACAACACCTGGTGATCTCTGGAAGGAATGGTACACTGGCATTTCTTCCCAGGGATCACAGGGATTCTAGTTTAACCAGCAGAGAAAGATGCTGGTTGTGTCTCCAGTCTTGAAATTAGTTCTTTTTCTTCCCCAGGAGGAGGTAGTAATCAGAGCTGAAATACTAAAAACGTAAAGATAGGGTTGCCATATTTCAAAAAGTGAAAATCTGGACAGAAAAGTTGTTGAATTTTTTTCAGTTTTGGCCAAAGTTGCAAAGAAATTGAGCTATTTCTGAGGAAAATTGGCAAAAACGACACTGTGAACATGGTCTGCTATACATTTGGATTTTCCAGGACATTTAGCCGATTTCCGTCCGGACACTGCTTGCAACTACAGTATTCCGTATATGTCCAGGAAATTCTGGCCTATGGCAACCCTAAACTCAAAACAACAAGAAGTTCTTCAAATATATTAATGTTTAATATATAAATGAACATGTACTGTCCGGGACAGATGCAGTCTTTCCACACAGTTCTGTAACATAATGGATACTGGGGGTATGTAGCTGCATCTGTTTTCTCCCGACACTGTTCACTATGCAGTATTTCCACGGATGTAAATATAAACACAGCATCAACCTCTATCTCACAGTCTTTAGGAAAATTCATGACTGTCTTAGTAATGTATTGTGTCACATCCAGAATGGGATTGACAGATGTGACTCACAATTTGGCAAAGTACATTATGTTCATGTCAACTGTATACTGCAAAGTCTGTCCATTAAAAACAAATGTGTGTTCTAAGCACTATCGGTGCCCTAAAATATGATGATGATGATGATGATGATTAGAAATCTGTTCTCTACTACTGTAACTACCTCACAAGTTGAGTTTCTTCTTGGGACCTCTACCTGGTTGCTTACCTTGAGGTTGTTTGCTAATATTCTCAAGATGCCACACTCTTGTTCAGCAAACCACCTTTTAATAATCAAGTTTCTAGTTCTCATGGTGACCTTAAGACTATCTCATTTTTTTTCTTTGTAGCGCATTCTGCCTTGCCTAAAACATTATCAAATGATTTGAGAACCTCTATTGTGGATGAATTACACAGAATTTAAAATTTGCATAAGAAACAAAATTGTATTTTGGTTTCTATTAGAGGTATTTGCATATGGCCTCTCACTCCCCCACCCCTACCCCCATTTATGGGCAGATAAATTTTACTGAATTTCTCCAGGGAGAAGACAGCTTTCTCAGGGATCGGGCTCACCATTATAACTGGCAGGAGCACAGCTTCTTCCTTTTCCCCCACTGTCTTCTTTGTTGGTGCTGCCACTGCAAGTGTTTTTCACCCTCTACACTGCCCCAGGCCTAGCAACAGAGCTCAATGGTAGAGCCTGTGCCTCACATGCAGAAGGTCCCAAATTCAATCTCCGGGGAGGGCTGGGAGAGAGCCCTGCCTGAAACCCCAGAGAGTTCCTGCCAGTCAGTGTAGCCAATAGTAAGCTAAATGGACTGGTGGTCTCATTCAGTGTAAGGCAGTTTCCAGTGTTCCTATTATTCCATGGCAGTAGGGAGGGGGGATAGAAGCTGCCACAAAAATATGGAGGAAAAATCTTAGGTGAAAATTCTGTGACGTTGTCTTCATTTTCTGTTGGAGCAAGGCAAAGTGTAGGGAGAAACTCAGAACTTTTCTCAAAAAGATGATTTCTGCTCAGCTCTGCTTTTTGCCTTGGTCATAGAAACAAGATTCCCAACTCCTCGTTTTATGATGGGGTGCTACACAACTGCAAATGTAAATTTCAAACCTTGACAATATGCTTAATCCTCAGGTGATATGCACTACATTTTAATCGCTTTTTAGTGAGTTCTGGAACGCCCAGTTAAAACTGGAAGTGTTTTTATATAACACTCACAGTTAACATTAGCAGTGTGGGTGAACATATGGCTTTCTGATGTTTGTAGACATTATGGAAAGTCACACTTTCTTCAAACATATTTTACTTCTTTTAAAAAAATAAAAAATGGGTATGCTTGAACCTCATACATATTTTGATGCTACCTTAATTATGTTCTCTCCAGAGAATAAAAATCTCTGAAATGATTCCTTTCTTTATTAGAATGAAAAGGAATTCATGATAAAGCATTTATATGAACAGAAAGCACCCAGGACATGATAATGCAGTATCACTGAAATCTCCTTGGACTGAGGGGGGAAATGCAAAGTTCAAAATCTAAATCATTGTTAAGTGCTAGATTGAACCAATACACCTGCCTCTTACAAGTACCATTTAACCTGTGCTCCGATACTTTCTCACCTCTTTTCAAACAGACCTAAAACCATCCCACTTCTCTTTAACAACTCTGGCCTTGTATGAAATTGGCGGGGGGGGGGGTCGCTCTCTCTCTCTCTCTCTCTCTCTCTCTCTCACACACACACACACACACACACACACACACACACACACACACCATGCTCCTCTACCTACACATGCCCTGTGCCACCCCCGAATCTATTCTAGAGTTTTCCCCAGAACAGATATAGGGTGGCACAGGGAGACAAGAGCATTAGATCCTTCCATTGTAGGAAGAGAAGAGAAATCCTTGCACTGGTGAATCTATCTACTTGGCGCTATGTTGAAAAGATGAAACAGAGCTTGTTGCAACTCCAGAATTGCTGAAGCTTGTTAGAAATGCTTGTGGGTTGAGGAAGAGCCTTGCCACCCAGTACCTAAGAGCTTTGCTTGCGCCTGGTTGGCTTGGGTTGCAATAAGATGCCTCCCTTCTACAACTCAGATGTGGCCTGTGGTTTGCCCAACTTTCATTCATTTCTATATACATTCCCAGCAGAAGCCTACTACTCATGGCATGGTGCTGGATGCTAATAATTGACTTCTTTGAATGATCTATGGACGGTTTTGAGTTCCTGCCAAAGATAATACATCTATTGAAGCCGGGGAGGGGAGGGAGGAGTGAGCTTGATGGGAAGAGTATCCTCATTTCCCATAAATGACGGATCAATCCATTATATTTGTGATAATCAATGCCATGGATCCTATTCATGTCAAGGTAGGGTGGGGGGAACTTGGTGAAGAAGCAAATCATTATTAATTCATTCATTGCAATAGCATTAATCATGATGAGCTAATGTGATATTAATGTGGCTGTAATATGTTCTTCCATTGGAATTTCACTGTAATATCAGAATTAACTAATGTACCATTGTTTTAAAGAGTGACTAAATTGATAAATAACACTGAAAGCTTTTTAAATGGGGCTAGACATGACTCTACCTACTCGTAGCTGGACTGCGAGATGAAAGGAGCCCATTTACCTCCCACCCCTTTACTTGTGGGTATGCTAAACTGCAGTTTTGCAACGTTCATGAGTTATTGCCCCACCGAAACAGCCAATCAGCTCGTCGTAGAGCGCAGCTCTGTTCCAGGAAATATTGATATGGTATATTATCACTTCTGGGAATGGAATAATAAGCTACGATGATGCCTTCTATTGTCTGCTGCAGTCTGGAGAGTCCAGCACACACTCAGACCACTCAGCATCCTCAGACTTGTTGCCCATGGGAGATATACAAAAATGACTTCTGAAAGGAGAAGCAGGACTAAAAGCTCCTTCAAAATAGGTGGTGTCTTTGTTTGTTTGTAAGGCATCAAATTTCACGCTAATGCCCCTTTCTATGAATTTCATTTTTCCGGCCCCAATTACAATGCTGTGAGAGGGCTTGCGGTCGGAGGCAGTGGGAGGGGACACGTGCGGAAACTTGTGCATAGGTCTTTGGATAACAAACATTTTAAAATATTTAGTTCTTTGGGGGAAATGCTAGGGGGATTAGAGCATTTTGCAGGTCACACTGACGTATTGCAGATATTAATATTGTGCAGCGCGAAGCAATTTGATGCATAAAAACTGATTCCCTTTTGAATAAAAATTGTCCAGGCCCATAATTGTGATTCAAAGCTTTACTGACCAGAACTTCTTCAAAAACAGGTACAAAACAATCCATGATGCATCTGGAAGGTTGTATAAAGGACATCCTATGCCATTTTAAAATGTGGGTTTTTTTGGGGTGGTGGTATTGGGTTGTTGTTTTTATTTTGATTATATGTTTTGTGGTTTTATATTTTGATTTTGTTCTGTGAACCGCCCTGAGACCTTCGGATATAATATATATAAATTCAAGAAATAAATAAAGCATATGCACACTAAAGCAAATGTTCTTCCTCTTAAATATATAATATAAATATGATCAGAGCAAAAATCAAAACTCTGTTTTTCCCAAAGCCTGCATTAGCCTGCATACAGCCTAAGGATATGCAGCTCCTGGAGAGACTTCATTATCACATCCTTTTGTTCCCCGTGGCATCCAGAGAAAGACTGGGCAACTCCCTTCAAGACAGAGATTTGTAGCTGCATACCCTCACGTGATCTAAAGTTAAACACCATGTGAAAGCTAGCAGAGAACAACAGTTAATTATCAACCCAGCTAGAGTTCAGAGAGCTCTCTTCTAGTTTAGTGTATTCAAATGGCATTTTCCAATGTTAAACCCTTCAGCAATATACAATAGAGGCATTCCATTTCAGTGTGCAACTAAACAATTAAACTTAACATGATGTTCAACATGGATAAACTCCTGCATCCAGTTGATCACACTACATGAACAGAAAAATGGGAAATCTAATGGACAGATCCTAGGAATTACTGGTCCACCACTTATGATGAGATCTTCCAACAGCAGCAAAATAGCAGCACAAGGCATGCCAGCATTACATGAGCATGCTAGTATTGAAGGCGGGAGAGAAAGTGGGAAGATAAATCCAGTGGATCCTGGAAAAGAGACAATAGCTTACTTCAGATATTAGAATGGCTGTCACATAGACTTGTTACATAGCAGGGGCGGGCAACCTTTCTCAACCTGAGAGCCACATTCCCTTCTGGGTAGCCTTCTGAGGGCCATGTGCCATTGGTGGAGTGGGGAGCCAGAGGAACAAGTGAACCAGAAAGTCAAGTTTTATGTTTAGGCTGGTTTCTGTACATACACACACACACTCCTCTCTATCTTCCATCCAGGCAAGCAAAAAGAATCATCAGAGTTTAAGGATACACAATAGCTAGGCAAAAACTCTCAACATGCAAAGCAAGGCCAGTGAGCGGTGTTGCATGGGGATGATTCTAAACCACAGATAGAGAGGCCTGCATGTGGCCCTTGGCCTGAGGTCGTTTCCTGCCTCCCTCTCAGGAAGGTTGGACCTATAAACCTGACTGTAACAATTGCTCAACAGTGGAACAGATCACCTCAGAAGGTGCATGCACTTCTTCATTAGAGGTTGTTAAGCAGAGGTGGGATGGCCTATCCAGGGATGCTGTAGTAGAGGGTTTCCTGTGCCAGCAGGAAGTTGGACCAAATAATCCTTGAAGCCCCTTCCAGCTCTAATGATTTTTTGATACAACAACTTTGTTGGAACAGGTCTGGCATGGTCAAGACACATGATGCTTATAATCTATGACAACAAAGCAGCTAAAAAATTCAATGTAAAAATTTACAAGCAGCGGTTGCAAAAGCGTTCTGGCTATTTCTCTGCAGCTCACCTTGGCCACCCAGCCACCTGCCTCAATCTCTGTCTTCCTCTTCTACTTGCCTTCATCTCACCCTCCAATGCTGCTGCAATGGCCCAGCAGTTCTCAGAAGTCTGTCATCACACTGCAGGTTGCAGCACTACTTGTTGGCTGCAAACGGCTGCATGACGACAGCCTTATCTTTTATTATACCTTAAGATAGCCTGGCTGCATAGTTAAACAACCTGTTAACATTGTGGTAAACAGTTGAATAACTAGAGAATGCACTTTGATTGCAAAACATTCAAAGAATAAACATATACAAATAGTCAAAAAATGACTTCTGTTCGTGAAAATTACCCATAATAATAGAAATGGGAAAGTAAGAATTATAATGGGAGACTATTTTGGACAATTGGAACCATATGAAAACATAAGAAAGAGTTTACCAATAAATGCTGAATGGTGTACATATTGTGGAAATGTGGAGAACTGGAGACTGGGAAATGAGAAAAGCAGAGATATTGAAATTGCTATACAGTGGTACCTCGGGTTAAGAACTTAATTCGTTCTGGAGGTCTGTTCTTAACCTGAAACTGTTCTTAACCTGAAGCACCACTTTAGCTAATGGGACCTCCTACTGCCGCTGCGCTGCTGCTGCACGATTTCTGTTCTCATCTTGAAGCAAAGTTCTTAACCCGAGGTAATATTTCTGGGTTAGCGGAGTCTGTAACCTGAAGCGTATGTAACCTGAAGCATATGTAACCCAAGGTACCACTGTATTTCCCCGTTCCTGTTCCTGGATCTCCTTAGCATTCTAGTTTGAGGAACATGGGGCTGGACCCAGATCCTCCACCTCCCAGATTTTGTGTATCAAAGATAGCATAGGAGATTTTTGAGCCAGCCTCAGGTACAACAGCAGGGACATGCATACAGCCCAGAATACTGAATGAACATATTCCAAGCCTGGAAGCCATGAATGCGCTAAACCCTTCATGCACACAGGTCCCAATCTTGTTAGGAATGTGTGTGAATGCATCATACTTGCTGGGCTGACATGTATATCTTTAAAGAGCCATCACACTTATTCTCTTGCTGCTACTATTACAAATTAACACCATATCCAGAATCTCTTACAGACTGGATGGCCATCTGTCATGGATGCTTTAGCTGAGACTCCTGCATTGCAGAAGGTTGGGCTACATGATCCTTGGGTCCCTTCCAACTCAATTCTATGATTCTATGAATGTGTAGGAAGGCTAGATTTGACCTTGATATTGGCTTTCTCCTGCTGTTTTAAACATGTCACTTGCAACAGTAATGTACATAATACACATAAAAAACCTTTCAAACCTCTTTCACGACTGTACAAGTTTGTACCTTATATTCATTGGGGGTGGGGTGGAGGGCAATGCATTAAAATTATGTGCAACCAATATATAAATTATATACAATTACTTGCAAACTAAGACTACCTCAAGACCTTCTTCTTTTTACATTTGCAATTCTGTGTACGATGCTAGTCTGTACCTGGAAAAATGTTTTGATAAAATTCAAATTTTAAAAACCCCAGTTTCAGAGTAAAATATATGCTGTAACATAACAATTCTCACCTGCACTTTATGGTGCAACATCTCTCCAAAGAATCCATTGTTCTGTTTATTCCATCATTCCCTTTCTGGCTGAGGTTTATTCCAAAATATTTGCAGGCTTCTTTGCAATGGGTGTTTCCATCCTTCCCTTATTCTGTACATTGACTCATGCAGCAATCCTATTCCCACTTACCTGGGAGTAAGTTCCATAAGTAAGTTACCATAATTAGATGAAGATGGTTGGGATGAGTGGAGCCACATCAGACACTGAATAAGTGTTCTTTGGTGTGGTGTGGGGTTAAAAGATGTGCAGTGAGTGGTGTCAGCCATAGCATACGGTCTCCCATATGCTCTGTTTCCTGGCACCACCACTTCCGCATCAACTGCCAATGGTAGTCATCTGGGAGCAGCACCCCAAGCTGTGGAGCATTTGACTTGGGGCCCAAAGACCAGCCCTAACCAAGCCACTGCTCACTGGTACAATTTGCACTTGTAATTATGCTGCTGTGTCTTGCTCACACATACACAGCTGGGCCAGGGCAAAATTCTTTCCCAATGCCTGATGTGCTACAAACTTTCAGACAAAAACCTGGTACAAGGTACTAAGCCAAACCAGAGGTGGATTTAGAGCAGGCCAGTTTTTCTGCACTGGGCACCAAGCCGAAGTGGGCGGTGCAGGGCGTCACTGTCAGTTTGCATTTCTTAGTGCAGAAAGTATTGATCTGATGTGTAGAGATCTTTCCTATTCTTCAAGAGGGTTCTGGAAGCTTCTCTGTGTGAAAGAAACAAGCAGAAGGTTCATGATGTTTGGGTTATATCTTCAGAACCTGTGGCTGCGTCTATCCTCCCTTGTTGTTCTGTTCTGCTATGCTGTGATAAACCATAGTTTGCCTTAGCAAAGTCATATGAACCCCAGACTTTTGGTTTAGGTCTCCCCAGACTAATCACAAGCTGCAACCTCAGTGATACACTAAGACAAACTATGCCTTAGTTTAGTGAAATGCAGCAACCAAACAACCACAGAGCCGTGGAGTGGCTGCAATCCCATTTCCCAGAACTTACATACTCATGTGTTCGTGCTAAGACATGGTTTGGTTTATCTTGATGCGCAAACCAGACCGGTGGGACGCAATGGGAGAAGCAAGCATTCTGATAGCCCTTGTTTCGTTTAAGCCAGAGGCATTAATCTTTTCACATTAAATAGATTAACTCCCTTCTTTTCTTGCAGCGCCAGAGCACACAACATCTCAGATAATAATAAATACTATGCAACAATGACGGCAGCGTTGATAATTTGTTTAACTACACAGGCAGACTATTTAGTAAAAAATATAGATTTTAGCCTGAAAAACTGCAGTCAGAATCTGCAGCTGGTTTGCCGTTGTAAATCATAGGCATCTCGTATCTTAACGATGCCTTGAATTTTCTCTGCAAATGGATTGGGACTTTGCTGTATATTATATTTTATATTCTCTTTAAGGAGCCATGCAAGAATGTAGCATTCCTGAAAGCACTCAGTAAACTTCCAGATCTCTTGGTGATACCCAGAAACACAGGCTTTTGTGTTTGGCATTGTTTTTGTTTTTGTTTTAAGAAATGGAAAAATAATTATAAAGCATATTGTGCTAATAAATCAAAAAAGGCGCTTGAAATAATCTCATAAAATGTTATGGTTTAAATAATGCCCTTCATCAGTATTCTTTGTTTAACATTTTATGTTTATTGATAAATGAAGATGCATTTAAATAATTCAAACAAAACATTAGCTGCAAGCAAGGAATTAATAATTGATAGGACTGGAAGGGGTTTTTTCACTTGGGAAATAGATAATATTAGCTTAATGCGGGGCTGCAGGAACAGAGGAAATGTAATGGATCTGCCTTTTTTAAAGTGATGATGGTTATTGTGGTCTAAAAGTTGCTACAAAGGCAAAAGCGGGACAGCTCTGTAGCTGCAATAGATTTCACTCATAGGAGCTGACAGTGCAAATTGTGGTTTGATGGACCAGATTTATACATGGGAGGAGATCTAATGAACTTGGCATATTCTAAAGGGGAAAAAATAAACACCATTAAACTGAGATCTGTTCATTTTAAAGAGCAAAAAATATTCCATAGGGTTATGGAGCATTCAAAAATTTGGATTTTTTTTAAAAAATGTATCTTATCTATTTTATGCATTTTTCCATTTATTACTATTTTTTAATTAAAGAAATAGAAAGAAGGCAGTAAAGCAGAGGGCGGAAGATTATTTAAATCAGGGATAACGAATGTGGTGCCCTCCAGATGTTGTTGGACTACGACTCCCATCAGCCCCATCCAGCAAGGCCAATGTTTAGGGATGATGGGAGCTGTAGTCCAACAACACCCAGAGGATACCCCGCTGACTACCCTTGGTTTAAATATTTTGCTTTCAAAATGTACGGAGTGATCCTATCCTCAAGTTACAATGCTAGGCAGAATGAGAGATTGCTCCTAACCCTAAGGCTATGCCAATTGGAGATCGACAGGGGTGATGTACGGCAGCATGGCAATATCCTTGCAGGGGCAGGAAGCTAGTGCTGGTTTCATACTTATGCGGGTTAGTCTCTGCCAGCACAAGTCAAGGCTGGGCAAATGTGAGGGATGGGAAATGAGTAGGATTCCTATGCTCATTCATGAATTGGTACTGTCCTGATAAAAACTGTTTTCTGTGGTGGCTCCCCATCTGTGGAATGCTCTGTTGGTAAGCAGATGGAAGACCAATCCTTGCTCAACTCAGATGTTTCCATAATGTGGAAAGTAGCCAGTGGATTCTTCACAGCAGGGTTGACAGTTGGCATCTTAGGTCTGGCCTTGATACCGGAGGACTAACAAGTGTGTGTGTATGCATGCATGTACGCAAGGGGACGTCCCATCATCTCAGCAGCCTCCTAATTCCTCCACGCCAATTACAGCTGGTGTAACCTAGCAGCGTACAGTGGTACCTCGGGTTACATATGCTTCAGGTTACAGACTCCGCTAACCCAGAAATATTACCTCGGGTTAAGAACTTTGCTTCAGGATGAGAACAGAAATCGTGCAGCGGCGGCACAGTGGCAACAGGAGGCCCCATTAGCTAAAGTGGTGCTTCAGGTTAAGAACAGTTTCAGGTTAAGAACAGACCTCCAGAACGAATTAAGTTCTTAACCCGAGGTACCACTGTACACACAATGCAGACTGGGAAAGGAGAGATTGATCAAATGATGTTCTGGTACAATAACCACCAGACAGTAGTAATCGTGTGTGTGTGTGTGTGTGTGTGTGTGTGCGCGCAAGTGTGTCCAGATATGATGAAGGCAATGTGCAAAATAAAGGGCATCTTATTGAGCCATATGCCAGATACATTGACTCGCAATCATACATATGCATCTCTCACCATCCCTTTTCCCTAGTCAGAGACTGTACTGGGTCATCTTGTACTCAAAGCATGTGCTTTTCCACTGAGCCACAGATCCTCATAAGACATCTTTGGTACTAGGCAGCTTTCTTCCACAAGAAAGACCCAAGGTAGAGGTTCTATAGCTGTTCCATGCAGGGGGCAATCCCAGTCACGGAGATGTAGAACAGTGGAACAGTAGAGAGAAAAGAGAGTAGAGGGATCAACATTTTCAGAGTGATGGACTCACCATTCCATTGGTTTATATTTGAGACCTAGGCCAATGGTAGACCAGGTTGCTGGACCAGGGTCACCTTCACACCATACACTTAAAGCACTATGATACCATTTTAAGCAGTCACTGCTTCCCCCAGAGAATTATGGGAGCTGTAGTTTGCTAAGGGAGTTCCAATTCCCCTCACAAAGCTAGATTTCCCAGAGTTCCCTGTGAAGAGGGATTGACGGTTAAACAAGAAATGTGAATGTGGCCTAGACGGGTCTTATCCAACTGAGCTCTTTCGCTATTCTTACAGTCTCTAGTACCTGCTCTTCATGGAATCACACTTCACGAGGCACAATACAGGCAGATTGGAAGCTGGATTGAGCAACATGAGTGAAGAAAGCAGCTTTGTTTTCCAGCCGCACCAGCACTCGACATGACATTTTAGAGAGACTTGTCTGCCTTGACAGTAGGCACATATGCCTGCTATTTTGTTTTAAAATACTTGTAGTGCTTTTAATAACACCATTACAGCTGTTCACTAAATGATGCCTCAAGACAGAGGCACTGCAATGAAAAGAGAGTCTCAGCAAGGGAACGTTTCTGCCTGTATCTCTTTCGGTTGCCAAGAAGCATAGACGGAACATATGGTCACTTTGTAAAGGTGAGTTGAACATGCAAAAAGGAAAACCGAAAAAAAACCACCAAGCAGCAATTGCAGCCAATATTTGTCAGCTTGAAACTCCCCTTTTCAAAGCATAATTTAGTTTAATGTGACCCTTGTTAATTTGAGTTATAGTTTTATTAATATACAGAACAGCCCCGTTCTGTGACTGGGAAAACAATTTTAAAAATAAATGCCTAGAATGATGTGCTGCCAATTCCTGCCCTCCCCCAAACACATACTCCCCCTGATTTGTCTGGAACTATCATTTAAAAATTAATGTTTAATTTTGTAGCAGAAGAAGAATCGAACAGTATTAACAGCTAATTTGTGTGGACAGGAGAAGTTATAAGTTAGACTAAAAATCCCACTGTTGATGTGTCTATGCATGTCTCTGCTTGATTTATCTGTTTATTGATCTGCCTCGGAAGAGCCTTTCCCCCAAGGGAGCAGGCAGGGCAGCAGCAGCAGAGAGGGGATCTCTATGGCTAGTTTTTCTGGAGCTCACCAGGAAAGGCTAAGGGCTGGGTCAGAGAGGAAAGGAAAGGTTACAAGCAAGGAGGGGGAAGTTGGACTGCAAAGGAATTCAAGGTACCATGCCAACCCATTTTTGTAAGATGTGTGGTTTCTGGTAAAATAGATGGGTTTGTAGCCAGCCCAGTTCCTACTGTTAAGGATAATACAGGAGGCTGCTAACTGCTAAGGTAAAGGTAAAGGTACCCCTGCCCGTACGGGCCAGTCTTGACAGACTCTAGGGTTGTGCGCCCATCTCACTCAAGAGGCCGAGGGCCAGCGCTGTCCGGAGACACTTCCAGGTCACGTGGCCAGCGTGACAAAGCTGCATCTGGCGAGCCAGCGCAGCACACGGAAACGCCGTTTACCTTCCCGCCAGTAAGCGGTCCCTATTTATCTACTTGCACCCGGGGGTGCTTTCGAACTGCTAGGTTGGCAGGCGCTGGGACCGAGCAACGGGAGCGCACCCCGCCGCGGGGATTCGAACCGCCGACCTTTCGATCGGCAAGCCCTAGGCGCTGAGGCTTTTACCCACAGCGCCACCCGCGTCCCTGCTAACTGCTAAAACCATCTTAAAACCATCTTTATTTTCAAACTACAGATGGGATGCCATTGCAGCTGCTACTCCTTTTGTTTTGCATATTGTTGTACTTGTTCCCTCCAGCATGTACAGGGTGCAATTTAGTAATTTTAGACTCTGGACTTAGACAGCAATCCTAACTCCGGTTTCCTGAGAGTAAGCTCAGGTTAGGACATGGTTAGGACTGCACTGTGAATGGTCTTACAGGTGAAAAGTGAAGGGCACTTTAGATGCCAATATGTTTTACTTTAGACCGCGGGTGGCGCTGTGGGTAAAAGCCTCAGCGCCTAGGGCTTGCCGATTGAAAGGTCGGCGGTTCGAATCCCCGCGGCGGGGTGCGCTCCCGTTGTTTGGTCCCAGCGCCTGCCAACCTAGCAGTTCGAAAGCACCCCCGGGTGCAAGTAGATAAATAGGGACCGCTTACCAGCGGGAAGGTAAACGGCGTTTCCGTGTGCTGCTCTGGCTCGCCAGAGCAGCTTTGTCACGCTGGCCACGTGACCCGGAAGTGTCTCTGGACAGCGCTGGCCCCCGGCCTCTTGAGTGAGATGGGCACACAACCCCAGAGTCTGGCAAGACTGGCCCGTACGGGCAGGGGTACCTTTACCTTTACCTTATGTTTTACTTTGTTGTTGTTGTTGTTTAGTCGTTTAGTCGTGTCCGACTCTTCGTGACCCCATGGACCAGAGCACGCCAGGCACCTCTGTCCTCCACTACCTCCCGCAGTTTGGTCAAACTCATGCTGGTAACCTCGAAAACACTATCCAACCATCTCGTCCTCTGTCACCCCCTTCTCCTTGTGCCCTCCATCTTTCCCAGCATCAGTGTCTTCTCCAGGGAGTCTTCTCTTCTCATGAGGTGGCCAAAGTACTGGAGCCTCAGCTTCATGATCTGTCCTTCCAGTGAGCACTTAGGGCTGATTTCCTTAAGAATGGATGCGTTTGATCTTCTTGCAGTCCATGGGACTCTCAAGAGTCTCCTCCAGCACCATAATTCAAAAGCATCAATTCTTCGGCGATCAGCCTTCTTTATGGTCCAGCTCTCACTTCCATACATCACTACTGGATGTTTTACTTTACTAACTTCAAAATGTGATCCTGCATTTGAGACCCCTCCTGCTTAGTCTTCTGGGTTGAACCCAAACATCCATGGACCAGATATTTAACTTTATCTAGCCCCATGTCGTAGGCTAACTTTGACAGGTGGGTGGACAATCCACTTGTCAATCACATGGTGTCACTAGGATATTGCAGGATTGACAGGTGCAGCGCTGTTTGATGCAGTGTACCCCTCTCCCCTTGAAGCAGACAGTGGGATGGGAGGCCCCCAAAAGCCTGTATTGTGCATGTTCTTTTTACCTTGCTTGTCTACTGCTTGCTTAAATGAGAAGGTTTTGATGTCACCAGTGATGCAAGCTGATGTGGATGGTTGGATGAAAATAGCATCACAGGGAAATTGGACCACCTGGCAGGCCAAGAATTGCCCATGGGCCTGAGGTTCCCAAACCCTCAGGTTTGAATCAACTGGGTTTGGTTTGGCTTGATATTTTATTATTATTATTTTTTGCCTAGGTGATTGTCAGTTAGCACTTTCTGCACTTCAAAAGCAAAGTGTAACAGCAGGGAAAGGCTTGCTATTATTAGCATGCTTGGTTTTTAAGGAAAGCCTGTTATTCGTCTTGCTTTTAGATATATTTTTTTTTATCAACAATTCTTTCTTCAGACAAACAGCAACTGGAACAGAAGTTTTCTTGTGTGCAGAAAACCATATGAAAAAAATACTGACAAGATTTCTCACAATTAATGAAAGAACAAGAGAATATTTGCTGCAGAAGGCTTGTTGTTTTTGTCCTATGATGATAGATTTGCTTCAGGAAAACTCATTACACTTTGATGCATGTGTCACTTTATGAGTGAAGCTCAGAGCTATGGGAGTACCATGTGTGTGTCATATAATGTAACCACTTTTATTGGATAGGTAAGTAGGTAATAGCTAAAAGCCTCATAAATCAGTTAAATGTTCCCTCAATTTATAGAGAATATTTGATCTAAGGACATTACTGTCTGGTGGGCAACTGAGAGAAAGAGAGGCCATGAAAAGTGACGGAGATGGATATTCTGGATAATTGTTTGTATTAAGATTGTCTGTGCCAGAATCATCACTGACTTGAACCTTCTTTATAACCCAGGCTGCAAAACAATGGAGGAAAGTCAGCTTAAGTGGTGCAAAACCAGCCCTTCGGCTTAGCAGGGCTTATGCATTAGGCTGCCTGCAATTTCCTCCTGTGCAAAGGGCTTCTACATTCATTGGCAAGGTGAGTTTTAAGGGGTGAAAAAGAAAGTGCATATTGGCATATCAGACCTTTTGACTTCATTCGCTGACATGAATTATATCAGCTGGGCAACGGATAGACAAAACTCCAGATCTGGATTTTCAGCATATGATTTACAGACTCCCAATGCAGTAGCAATGTAAAGGGCAATGTGTATGGCGTCAGGGGGATAAACAAACTCTGGGGAATATAGCTGGCATGGATTTTCAGAACTTCATGACATTTGACTACCTGACATCTAGCTGATATTTCCTCTGCATTTGTTACATGTTTTTAAGCAACAGCAACCAACATGGCGCCTTCCAGGTGTTGTGGACTACAACTCTCATCATATTGACTGGGGTTTATGGGAGTTGTAGTCCAAAACATCTGGAGGGCACCAGGTTGGCTAGCCCTGCTTTTTAATTTTGGCGATTTAAACAAAGAAACTTGTGCAAAAGGACTTCTCTGCCCTCTCAAACACACAGCCATCCGGAAGCTGTACTTAAAGGTTGGGAAATTCTCCAGAGTGGAACAGGATGGGGCAATGAAGGTTGCAATAGGGAGAAGGGATGGGTAGAAACCTTCTGTGAGTGAATCCACTTGCGCAGCAAAAGAGCACTTTTTGGCTATGAAAAAGATAAGAAGAGTACTGCTGGGTCGGATCCCGTTCCCTACAGTGTCCAACTAGATGCCCCTAGGAACCCCACAAGACAAAGGTGAGGACAATAGCAGTTGTTTCATGTTGTTCCTCAGCAACTGGTATTCAGAGCTATGCATCATCTGATTCTGTATGTTTAGCATATAGCCACTATGACAAGGAGATGGTGATACCCTTATCCTCCATGGATTTGTCATGGAGGTAGGGCCATTGTTCAGTAGTAGAGCACACGTTTTTTAGGTCAAAGGTCTGCAGTTTAACCCCTGGCATCTCCAGGCGTAGATGTGGAATAAACCTGCTTGGAACCCTGGAGAGGAGCTGCTGGTCAGTGTAAAAAAATGCTGCTTTGTCTGAACCAAATAGTCTAACTCGATATAAGGTCATAGCTCGCGAAGTTTACCTGCTGTTTATATTTTTCAGAAAAAGTGCAGATAAAATAGCAATCTCTGTGCTAAGACAAATCTGAGAATATAACTGAATTTGAACTTTTCAACCAGTTGGCCCCCCATAATCCAAAGGAGTGTTGTTTACTTGTCATTTTTGTAAGTTATGAACTTGGAAAAAAGCCTTTCCTTTCTCTGGCTAGTCAAGAAAAGCAGTTGAGCAAGTGTCTGATTTCCAAATGTGTACTTCGCTGTATCTTTAACTTTTTGATTTGTGAACGTGGTGATGCTCTGAGGCATTGCAGCTTGGATTGTTCACCTATCCATATTTTAGTCCACTGAATTCTTTCCATTTTAAGTCACATCAGAGGCCTTTAAAAATCCTGTTACATGTCAAATAATTTTTCACTACTGAAAGTATGAAAGCAATGACAGGTGAACATTTCTTCTCTTTCTTTTTCTGCGGCCACATAAGCTGTGCCTATGCCCTTCTGTGTTAAAATTGATCATCATAATAGGATTTTTGGTTTGTATACAGAATGTAACTCACTTTCTCCAACACAAAAGAAAGTTGCTTTTCGATGGGTTAGGAAGCTGCTTTACACCAGATCAGACCATTGAGAGCCAGTGTGGTGTAGTGGTTAGGAGCGGTAGTCTCGTAATCTGGGGAACCGGGTTCGCGTCTCCGCTCCTCCACATGCAGCTGCTGGGTGACCTTGGGCCAGTCACACTTCTGTGAAGTCTCTCAGCCTCACTCACCTCACAGATACAGATAGGTAGCCGTGTTGGTCTGCCATAGTCAAAACAAAAAAAAAATCCTTCCAGTAGCACCTTAAAGACCAACTAAGTTAGTTCTTGGTATGAGCTTTCGTGTGCATGCACACTTCTTCATCTGAAAGCTCATACCAAGAACTAACTTAGTTGGTCTTTAAGGTGCTACTGGAAGGAATTTTTTTTTGTTTTGTTTTCACCTCACAGAGTGTTTGTTGTGGGGGAGGAAGGGAAAGGAGAATGTTAGCCGCTTTGAGACTCCTTTGGGTAGTGATAAAGCGGGATATCAAATCCAAACTCCTCCTCATTGGTCTACCTGGCTCAATACTGTATACACGGGGGATAAGGAACGTGCAGTCCTCCAGATGTTGCCAGATGAAACCTTGCTGCCAGTCAGTGTGGACCAAGTGTTTCAAATGGGAATCTTTCTCACTCCATGTGGTGGTGCCAGGACTGAACCTATGATTTTCTGTGTCCAAAAAGCATGTGCTCTACATCTGACCTATGGTCCTTGCTAGATAGGTCAAATACCATGAATATTATCATGGAAATGGAAGGGTGAAATTTAATTCTTTTCCATTAAATAAAAATGTTTCCATGCATGTTATCTTGTCAGCAAATTGTCTACGGGATGCTAAATTGAATCATTTGAAAAGGTACCCATTTCATTGTTTCATTCCATGGTCTTTGACAAGGGAAGTGTTGAAACTAGCAGTCTGAAACTTCTATTCAACAAGAAGTATGGAAACAGTGTGGAATGTGGCCCTTAAATATGTAACGCCGCAAAGAACATACGTTTCTTATCAAATGCTGTTTAATACACCAGGAGGAACATACAAATATGATAGGTTTTCATTCAAAATGTGCATTCGTTTCCTCATGAAAACATGATGACTTTTGCACAACTCCAACTATAGTAGCCTGGATTTTCCTGATGCCATTGAAATATCAGAATGAAAAATGTGGAAAATTACATTGTTGTAATTATACATTATTGAGCCTAAATTTTTAGAACAGCATGAAGAAATGTCATTCAGATTGGCTGACAAACAGAATGCATTTATCATCTGCTCTTTTTGTGTGTCTTTCAATTTATGAGCCTGATAAACTAGAAGAATTCCAAAACTGCACGTATGCAACAGCTATCAGGAATGTACTCAGGTCATGCCATATACTATATCCATGGCACCAGTACAAACAGTAGAAATTGCTTCGGCTTGTGTTCTCATCCAGCAGTGAACTTAATTATAGCATATAGACTTTTGCATAACCTGTTATCAAGATAAATACCCTCCCTTCCTCGGTAGGCAATTCAAGCTGGAATTCACTGGGGAAGTGCAAAATAAGAGGCAGGGCATTTGCATTTTTGAAGCAACGATCTGTAGGGAAGCAAATTAATTGTTCTTGTTCAGGTGAAACCCTGATTCCTCTCAGCTGAAATTCCTGATGAGCCTTTTATTCACTGGCCATTAAAGAACTTGTTCGGTTGATAACTGGGACACATTTCTCTTCAAAACATAAACAAAAAAAAGATGTTGAAAATATTATTTTCAGACAACTCTGCTCGTGAGATTCTTTCCTCATCTAGCATTCAGGGAAATGAAAGGATGCAAGAAATCACATCCTCTCACAGTAAAGCTATCAAAAAAGTGGGGGCAGAATTTTGTAGAGAGAAACTGCTGCTTCAGAAGCAACTTATATGTATAAAATAACACAATAGCATCAAAGCAGGTTGCATAGTTTCATAGAATCATTGAGCTGGAAAGGACTTCTAAAGTCATCCTGTCCAATCCCCTACTGACAGAGGAAATCTACTGCTACTTCCCTGAATTTACCACATGGCTAGAGAATCTGTGGCCCTCTGGGTAACGTTGGACTCCAGTTTCCATGAGTCCCAGTCAGCATGGCCAATGGTCAGGGAAGATGGAAGTCCAACAACCTCTGGAGTGCCACAACTATCCTGATTTACAGCTTCCCAGCAAATTCATTCCAATATCATGTCATTTGTAACATTAATATTTATAATATACATGCTTAGTTTATCATAAAGTAACAAACTGTGCAGTGAACCTGAATGAGCCAGGCCACAAGTATATCTCACAGACAGTCCATTTAGCTACTAAGGAAAGGAGCCAGTTACAGTTGCCACATTGGAGATACTGAGGTTTTGGCCACTTAACGAAGCATCCCATGTACACATTAGGGATGGGTCAATCTGTCAATTTTGGTTTCAGCTTCTTATTTTTCCAATCTTAAATTTGATTCTCCACATTTCCTCATCAGTTCGCATTTTTAAAAAATTAATCAGCATTTTACAGCAAATTTCTCCTAATATGCACATTTTCCTATGTAATTTCCCCTGATATACACCTTTTGGAAATGTGGCTTTCACTCATCTTGGACTTCTGAGTAACAGCCTCTGTCTGCATGCACTGGGGAGAAGCTAGGACAATATTTTTTTGTTAACTGAGAATTTGCCTTTAAATTCCCGCATTGCAGAGGGTTAGACTAGATGACCATTGTGAGTAAGCCAGTGGCAGTATGAAGTAGTTTTGAAACAATAGCAAAAAAAGAGTAGAACTGTTTTGTTTCTGCAGTTCTTCTAAAAGAAAAACATATATACTTTTAGCAGTAAATCCATGGCAATTCATATTAGGATAAGTGAATGTGCAAAGGCTCACATTTTGCTAAAACAAGCAATTGATTTCTTCTCATGAAAACGTTGGTCATTAATGCATTCTGACATACCATCTGCTTTTGCAGATAAAACCATCAAGCAGTTCTATTCACATTTGACAGGAGCAATATTGCTAGACATTTAAAATAAAGATCTATCGGAAATTTTTACTGTAGGTAAGGGAACAAAATTAAACAAAATTAAAATAGCCACATGCCAATATTAACGTGAGGACGTGAGTGTGGTATTATTAAAGGATTGCACTTGCAGAACACTACTCTGCAGTAGAACGCCAGAAACTTTAGACAGGTTTTATACAGGCAGCTTGGGGGGGGGGGGGGTTGTTCTTGATATGCAAATAATATTTTTAGGGCTTTTGTGCAATCAAGTTTAAGGTCAATAATGAAGAGGTCAGGCCATTTTTAGTCCATTCTTAATGTTTTAAAACATCTTAAGATGTTCTTAGATGGGAGGAAGGGTGGGATAAAAAATTATTAAATAAATACCTCACTAAAAAAACAATCCAGGGTTTTATAAGCACATTTGCCAGGATGTGTCAATGTGTATCCTTGGGGGGGACAGGCAGATGGGGTAAGTTGGATTTTGGCAATATGGTTGACCAAAGGGAAAGTGGGGTCATGCATTGCCCAGTCAACAACTTGGCTGAGGTGAAACGACTTCAAGCAGATTTCAGCTGAAGACAATTGTAGTAATACTACTTAAATTCAGCTACTTTAAGTAGAACCTGGCTGGAGTTTGTCATGAGGAAAAATGGAGGAAGCATAGTTGGATTGAAGATCTTGAAATTGTGCCTAGTTCTGTAAAAAAACAGCATTTATGATTTATTCACGTGGCCAGTTAACGGTGATAGGAAATCTTGGAAGAATTTTGCTGTCACATTTGGTTTAACATAATAAAAGATCATTCAGCTCTTAGGAAAAAAATATTTTCTTCAGATTGTAAAGAAGTGAGCTTAGAAATGTTTTGTTAAAAATAATGAAATAGTCTGTTAATAGGAAGATGTCGTTTTTATTTTAAAAATTGCGGTTTTTTGTAAATTTCTTCAGTGAGGGATCTTCAGTGAGGTCTTACCCCTCACTGAAGAAATTCGCAAAAAACCGCAATTTTTAAAATAAAAACGACATCTTCAATATTCTAATGCAGGCATGTCCAACTTTCAAGAGACGGAGATCTACTCCCACTATAAAAAAACTGGCAGTGATTGACCAAAGTTGTTGCACTTTTTTCTGTTTTTTATTGGGGGGTCCCCATGATCTACCACAGACCCCCCCCCCAATCTACCAGTAGATCACAATCTACCTGTTGGACATCCCTGTTATATGGAAAGACAGACCTTATACATATAGAGCCTATGTAGCTCTAATAGAACAATTGTGGATCAATGCATAGATTCTAATGCATCAGAGATGATCAACTGGAAAGTAAGCAAAGACTCTGAGCCAGACTTCCAATAGGCTACAGCCACTGTCTAGTCCATCCATAACCAGAGCAGGCACTTGAGGGAAGCATCCTGCCATTAAGGTTAAAGGCAACCCTTCTAACTTCACATTACCATTACCTAGAGGTGTATAGCACTTGCAGACAGAAGCAGAAACCAACAGCACTTTCCTTTAATTGTCTCAGGGTACATTTAGATATAGGGACGCGGGTGGCACTGTGGGTTAAACCACAGAGCCTAGGACTTGCCAATCAGAAGGTCGGCGGTTCGAATTGCCACGGCGGGGTGAGCTCCCGTTGCTCGGTCCCTGCTCCTGCCAACCTAGCAGTTCGAAAGCACGTCAACGTGCAAGTAGATAAAGAGGTACTGCTCCAGCGGAAAGATAAATGGCGTTTCCGTGTGCTGCTCTGGTTCAGCAGAAGCGACTTAGTCATGCTGGCCACATGACCCGGAAGCTGTACGCCAGCTCCCTTGGCCAATAAAGCGAGATGAGCGGCACAACCCCAGAGTCGGCCACGACTGGACCTAATGGTCAGGGGTCCCTTTACCTTTACATTTAGATATAGGACATCTGAAATTATCATATTTACTGGCCTTGAGAAACACCCTAGCCCACAATCTAGATAAGCTGGTATAATCAAAATTAGGACTGCGTCTTTTCCTTCAAAGAGAGGCAAGCAGCTTAAATTTGGTTTTATGAATGCACTTTGTTAAATGTCATTATCTCCAATGTTTCATTGAACTGAATAATGTTTTCATGTGCACTATCACGCTTAACCAGGAATGGGTATGTAACTGTGATATATTGGTTTGCTTAAACGATAACATATAACATTGTCGTATGCAATATTTATTGATGTCATGCCATTGCTTATTTGCCATTTATCCTGAATCTGTCACTACCAATTTGGGATGAAATCATCCTAAGAGAAGTGGCTGTGGACTTTACAGGTACAGTGAAAAGTTTCATGCTTTGTATTTGCATTTTTTAAAACCCTACTCCCAGCATAATTCATAAAAATATACTTGTTTGCTTACAATGGAAGATTAATTTTTATTCTATTTATTTTCTTTTGTAGCTTGCACACTTCAGAAAGAAGAATCAAGACAATCTCTCACTATTTCAACTGAGAAGCCGTATCAAATCTATTTAAAAAGTGAAAGCCATATCAAATAGTTAGAAAGGTTACTTACCCACTCATGCCGTTCATCCACTGAGCAAACTGTTGAAAATCTGTGTAAAAGGAAACAGAACACTTTGGAGAACATGAAAAGTGACAAGATATACTATATTGGGCCAGGAAATTAGATTAGATGGTTCATTGGGTCCACTCAGTCATTAAGAGTCTATGGTTAAAGGTAAAGGTACCCCTGCCTGTACAGGCCAGTCGTGTCCGACTCTAGGGTTGCGTGCTCATCTCGCTCAAGAGGCCGTTAGCCGGCGCAGTCCGAAGACACTTCTGGGTCACGTGGCCAGCGTGACGAAGCTGCATCTGGCGAGCCAGCACCAGCGCAGCACACGGAAACGCCATTTACCTTCCCGCTATAAAGCGGTACCTATTTATCTACTTGCACTTAAGAGTGCTTTCAAACTGCTAGGTGGGCAGGAGCTGGGACCGAATGACGGGAGCTCACCCCGCCGCGGGGATTCGAACCACCGACCATACGATCGGCAAGTCCTAGGTACTGAGGTTTTACCCACAGCGCCACCCGCATCCACTCAAGAGTCTATGGTTACCTGATCTAAAATTAGTCTAGTAAAGTGTAACCCAAATACAAACTCGGACTCCTGACCACATTCACCAAGGGCAGCCACAAAGAAAAGTTAAAGCCCAGATTGTGCTCCATGTATGTCTTTTTATGGCAAGGTACTCATGTAAACTTGCAAGCACATGCGGGAGTCAACCTGGATTCAATTTATGGCACTTCACCATTAACCCACATTTAATGCCCAACCTACTGTATTGGCCTGAATATAAGCCACAGTTTTTTTCCCAAATTCCGATCTTGAAAAGTTAAAGTGTGGCTTATATTCGCAACCTTATGCTGCTGGCAAAGCGGTGTGGCTCTCCCCTCAGGAAGCAGCCCGGGAGCTTGGGGCAACAGTGCCAAGCCCACCCACTGCTCCCAAGCCTCCCCCAAGCCGGAAAAATTTAAAGGTGTGGTTTATTTGCGGGTGCGGCTTATATTTGGGCCAATACGGTTGTTGTTGTTTAGTCGTGTCCGACTCTTTGTGACCCCATGGACCAGAGCACGCCAGGCACTCCTGTCTTCCATTGCCTCCCGCAGTTTGGTCAAACACATGCTGGTAGCTTCGAGAACACTGTCCAACCATCTCGTCCTCTGTTGTCCCCTTCTCCTTGTGCCCTCAATCTTTCCCAACATCAGGGTCTTTTCCAGGGAGTCTTCTCTTCTCACGAGGTGGCCAAAGTATTGGAGCCTCAGCTTCAGGATCTGTCCTTCCAGTGAGCATTCAGGGTTGATTTCCTTTAGAATGGATAGGTTTGATCTTCTTGCAGTCCATGGGACTCTCAAGAGTCTTCTCCAGCACCATAATTCAAAAGCATCAATTCTTCGGCAATCAGCCTTCTTTCTGGTCTACCTCTCACTGTATATACCAATACGGTATATCCTGCTTATGCCAGTGCAGGCAGGCACATGACCACCCTCCCACAGATTGACTAGAAGTTATCATAGGATGGCTGTTCCGAAGAACATTGAAGTATTCTTTTCAAAGGCCTTTCTGCCCCACACACTTTGGTTGCTTTGTGAAGATCCCTATGGATTTATGTCCTTGTTTCAAACAGGGCTGCAGCTCAGAGGTAGAGCATCTGCCTTAGATGCATAAGGTCCTATGTTCAATTTCTGAGATCAGCAGATAGGGCTGGGAGAAACTCTGGCCTGAAATCCTGGACAGCCATTGCCAGTCAGTGTCAACTATGCTGAGCTAGATGGGCCATTGGTCTGACTCAGTTGTAAGGCAGCTTCCTATGTTCCTGCGTGGAAGTTCCAACCAGGTGGCGAGTTGTCCAAGTGGAATGACTCACCTTGCAGATTAGTTCATTTTTACCACATGGGGCAATGCAAAGCAGCCAGTGCTTGGCACCATAACATGTAAACTGGGCTTTTATGTTAAGAAGAGCATAATCTGGTCCTTTGTGATCTACAAGACCATATGCCGACTCTATCATGAGTGCATCTTTTAAATTTTAAGTGGCAACCATTGCATAATTTACACTGAGAAATGGGACGTTTTCAAAAGGTGAACAGCGGCAGATGAACAAAAAGCTTCTTCATTGGGGCCACATCCTTTGAAGTTTATTCAACTAAGAGAATTCCCAGTCAGAACTGTATTTACATTTGTTATGAAAGCAATGCTGCAATTGGGCTTAAAAGTGTAGGAATGACAGAACATATGGAGAGGCTGGCAGCCATAGATTCCCTGGTGTGGCGGCTACATTCCTCTCGCTGAAAAGGTGAGGCTTTAAAATTCATTGGAAAAACTATAAAATGCGCAACCAGGATGTCAAGCACAGCTTTATTTAAAGAAGAATTATAATTATAGAAGGGACTCAAATAGTTTAACAGCTAATAAAGTGTAAGGCTTTAAATAATTATCCTTTCAGCTGAGCACTAGCAGCTGAATTCATTCCCTGATGCTGTCACCCACAGTACATATAATCCAATCTGACTGGCTTTTTTGTGTATTAAATGCATGGATTTCACTCTGATTTGGTTAAGGTTGCAACCATTTGGAGGGCCCTGATGTCTACCTGCAAGTAACTGGTTTTCAGGAGAAGCCATTAGAATTTTGATAAGACTCCTTGTGCATTCCACATCATTCTGAAAAGGTATATATAAGATGTTTTCCTCTAGTGTGCCATTTAACGACTACCATAACTTTACATATTTATCCTGTATGGATACCATCCCTCGTCCAAATGGTTCAGGGCTACAATTAGCACTATGAGCACTGGCATGGTAGTCCCACATCATCATAAGAACATATGAAGAACCCTTGAATCAGGCCAATGGCCCATCTAACTACTGTTGTCTATGCTCTGGTAACTTCAAGGTTAGATTACTGCAATGTGTTATACGTAGGGCTGCCCCTGAAGACGGTTCAGAAACTTCAGCTAATGCAGAATTCAGCGGACCTGTTGCTCACCGGAGCAAGACAGTTTGAGCATATTACAGCCATACCTCAGGTTGAAGTAGCTTCAGGTTAAGTATTTCCGGGTTGCGGTCCGCAGCGACCCAGAAGTAACAGAGTGCGTTACTTCCGGGTTTCACCACTTGCACATGCGCAGACGCTCAAAATTATGTCAGCGCATGCGCAGAAGTGGCGAATTGCGCACCACGCACGCGCAGTCACAGGTTACGCTCTACTCAGGATGCGAATGGGGCTCCGGAATGGATCCCATTCGCATCCAGAGGTACCACTGTACACCAATCCTGATCCAACTGCACTGGCTACCAGTTAGTTTCCATGCCTAATTCACAGTACTGGTTTTGACCTATAAATCCTTAAATGGCTCAGAACCACAATACCTCAAGGACCATCTCTTTCCATATGAACCTACCTGGACCTTGAGATAATCTTCTAAGGCCCTCCTTCGTGTGCCTCCTCCTTGAGAGGTCAGGAGGGTGGCAACACAAGAACGGGCCTTCCCTGCAATGGCTCCCCGTCTATGGGATGCTCTCCCCAGGGAAGTTTGCCTGGCATCTTCATTATACACCTTTAGGTGCCAGGCAATCTTTTGACATCCAACACTCTTTTAGAGTGTGGCTTTTTGGAGGGGGGGTATTGGGTTACTGCTTTTGGCTTGATCTTATATGTTGCAGTCTTGTTGTAAACTGTCCTGAGACCTCCGGGTATAGGGCGGTGTATAAGTTGAATAAATAAATAAAAATAAAAATCTAGTCCAGCATTCTGGCCAGCCAGATGCCTATTGGAGACTTGCATGAAGGACCAGAGCAAAAGAGTTCTGGTTTCCAGAGGCAGAGCCTTGCCAATATGGCTAGCAGTTACTGATAGCCTTTGCCATCATGAATTTATCTCATCTTCTTTTCAAGCCAGCCAAGTTGGCAGCCATTACTGCTTCCTGCAGTAGCAAATTCCAGTCATCCCTCATCTCCCCAAGATGGAGGGATAACCTTTGAAGCAGAAATCCTTCTTTTTACGCATGGAGGTTTCCTATGTGATTTAGAACCTTGATGGTGCAGGGAGTCAGAGCAGGCTGCTCCTTATAGATGCCTGCCACCAACTCTTGTGGAGGTTGGGGCTGGGGCAGACAGAGCTCATCGCTCTTGTCCCCACTCTGCCTGACACAGATCTGAATCTGTGAATCCATTCCAATGGAAAAAAAATTGTGCTTGAGGTGGTGTGAAGTGAAACGTGAACCATTCTACACAGGCTAGCACATGATTCTGTACTCTTCAAGTACAGTGGTACCACGGGTTACATACGCTTCAGGTTACATATGCTTCAGGTTACATACGCTTCAGGTTACATACGCTTCAGATTACAGACTCCACTAACCCAGAAATAGTACTGCGGGTTAAGAACTTTGATTCAGGATGAGAACAGAAATCACACGGCGGTGGCGCGGCAGCAGCGGGAGGCCCCATTAGCTAAAGTGGAACAGTTTCAGGTTAAGAACTGACCTCCAGAACGAATTAGGTACGTAACCAGAGGTACCACTGTAATAATATAAATAAACATAAATAATAAAAATACATGTGTGAACCATGCATTAAAGAGTTTCAGTTTCCCTAGGTGTCTTCTTCAACTGAGGAACTGCTTTTATGTCTAGGAGCTCCTTCTGAATCTTTAAACTTAAAACCTCTTATTTTATATGGCCCTGTAGCACAGAGCTTCCCAAACTTTGCATGTTGGTGACACACTTTTTTGACATGTACCATTTCACAACACAGAATTTCAATTTTACTAGCAAACCGGAAGTTAAACCAGTGCTTTTTTCCCTAAAAAATGTTTAGGGGTACTCTCGTTTTCCTACTCATTTTGAAATACTGCCCCTCAATGAGGCCAAACTTAGATTCACAAAATGTTTAGGGGTATGCGTACCCCTACATCCCCCCAGAAAAAAGCACTGGGTTAAACCAAACCCTTTCCAGCCCTAGGAGGAGTGTGGGGAGTGTTTGCACGACACACCTACACACTGCAGCTGACACACTAACGTGTTATGACACTTGGTTTGGAAAGCTCTGCTGTAGCATATAAAGTGGGGCTGATGGGGGTTGGAGCACACCAACGCCACCAGGACAACCCACAGGTTGTTGGGCTCTTTTCATACTGCAATTCTAGCTGTTCCATGAGCAAATCAGGAAGAGGAAATCTGAACACAAAGATGTGACAGGACAATACTTTAAAAAGAAAAAAAGAAAAATCACAATGCATAAGCAAACGTGAAAACCAAATTGTCAAAATATATTGCTTTTGCCAAACACATTGCCCATAACTGATAGTTGCATGATACATTTTTATTGTATATTATTTCAGCATATTTGTGGCTTGCATAGATCTTATAACAATTTATGAGCTACTCCCACAAAAGGCTCAGGAGACAGTGCTGGCTTAGAGGCCTTTCTGCCATTGGAGCTTTGAGGCGAAGGCATCCTGGATTGAAACTCTTTCTTTGGCTTTGTATTTTACCAATGACTCTAAACCACTGAACCTTTTGGGCTTGCTGATTGGAAGGTCGATGGTTTCGAATCCCCACAACGGGGTGAGCTCCCATTGCTCTGTCCCAGCTTCTGCCAACCTAGCAATTCGAAAGCATGTCAAAGTGCAAGTAGATAAATAGGTACCACTCTGGCGGGAAGGTAAATGGCGTTTCCGTGTGCTGTTCTGGTTTCACCAGAATCAACTTAGTCATGCTGGCCACATGACCTGGAAAAACTGTTTGCGGACAAATGTCAGCTCTCTCGGCCAGTAAATCGAGATGAGCACTGCAACCCCAGAGTTGTTTGCAACTGGACTTAACTGTCAGGGGTCCTTTACCTTTACCTTTACCTATGGACTCTGGGATTCAGATGCACTGAATTTGCTGGAGTAAAACCTATAAGATGTCATAGCCTCTCTCAAGAACCTGTCTCTCTGTCCCTGTGTGAAGAATGTTATTACAGGTGCCTTGAGGTGAATAATAATAATAATAATAATAATAATGAACCCTATGTTGAGACTTCACCTGGTTAGGAAAAATTAAGCCTCAAGCTCAGATATATTACAAGGTTCTAATACCTTTAAGTCTTAACCTATGGGAAATACATGTTTATTACCTGACACACATATTTGTCGCCATGCCAAGAAGCCCTGAATATGCATCTAAGACTGTTTAGACACAGTGTAAGCTAAGTAATCATTATAGCCTCTGCTAAAGTAAACATTCAGGTCGAGGATGTGATGTTTGAAAAGATTAATCCCTTGCTGAGTAATACCCGTCTGAAAGGTTTTATATGCCTGGCTTATAAGAAGATAGGGAGAGATAGCATTTGCCATAAACACAGCTGTTAGGAGGGAAATCTATTTCATAGATCTTTTTCAATGAAAACTTCTGACATTCCAAAGATTTTATTTTTATTTATTTTTTTAAAAAAAGTTTGGATGCTGATTTGAAGATTTCAACTCTGTTTGACAGACTTGGGAGTGGAGGGGTGACTCTAGCCTGCTTCTTTGATGGGGCATTTCTCTGAGATGAGTGAAAAGGAATTCTGGCTAGCTGTGAAGAGAACAGAGAAGCTCTTTCTGCCTTTTGATGTGGGATATGTTGCACGGGGAAGAAGGGCAGAGAGAGGAAGGTGTTTCTACCCAGTCCTCTTTTCCATCCCCTGAAGCGGTTGGGGATTTTCTGTTTCAGTCACCACTCTTATCAGCACAAGCGTACACGTATCAACACTCCGGAAAAAAAGAGGGGGGAAACTTCAGAGAGATGCATACTACCTGTCAATCCTGCAATCTCCTTGTCCGGTCCGATAATTATGAGGTATTCCAGAGAAATACCTGGATTAGAGAGCTGATGTATCATACTACTTTATTATCTCTCGCTGCAGGGTGTGAGTTTACAATATAGGATTGCTATACTTTTTGATACTTTATTACTCACATCCATTCTGGCCTAGTTCAAATATGATATGTGTCAGGATGTTGCTTACATTGCAGTTTTCATTCAAAGAGCAATACACAACTATTGACAGGCCTATCTGAGAGCAGAAAGCTTTTGTGCTGAGTTTCTTTTCTTCCCTCTTTCTCTTAAAGGATTCTTTCCCCGACCACCACTCCATTCTTTTGCTTTTGGTCAATTAAAGTTTCTTTGGAGGACAGGTGGGGGCAACTTCACATGGCAAAGAGAGAAATATTTTTCCTACACCAGTCCTTCAGTCACACTCGAGGAAGAAAAAATACTGTCCTGTAAAGCAAACAGGCATACACAGTCCTGACCAGAAATCATCTCTCTTTTTAAAAAAGAGCTTTTTCCTTTTCTTTAAAGTGTTTACAGCCAACTTTTAAATAGGCTTCAGGCTAGGATTCTTCCATTCACAAAGGGCTCTTTGAACCAGCAGAGACTTCCATACACATATACATATACAGAAACAGATACACAAACACAGCCCCAGTTAAAAGAATGTCTAATCAGATAATTTCAGGCATTGCCATTATCATAATATTCACATGACTTGCCAGCAGAAAGTGTCTCCATGTTCAAGAAACGATGGCCTAACTCCTGGAAACATCAGAGAATAAAACTTTGGAAAGTGGAGAACACTCTTTCTCCATCCTCTCTGTTTGTAGTGTCAAATTCAAACTGCTCTCCTTCTCTTCTCGATGAGAAGATGGCCCTTGTGGTCTCTTCCAACTCTATGATTCTATGACTCTATGATTCTATGATTCTTCTCTTCCGTTGGCCGATCAGAATATGGTGGTGAAAGGAGCAGAGAGCCTGGAGAACAGCTTGGTAGGCCAGGTTATGGCTGGGCTGCTGCAATTAGTTAGTTAGTTAATTAGTTAGTTAGTTAGTTAGTTAGTTAGTTAGTTAGTTAGTTAGTTATTGTCTTCCACACATGTCCCAAGGCAATGTAAAAACAGCTTTAAAAACTAACAAAGCAGTTACAAAAATAACAGAAGGTGGGTTTAAAAGCAAAACAAAATGGACAGCTGTGGCAGAGACGACCTATTCATCCAGCTGGGAAAGCCTGATGGAACTAAAATGTCTGCAGTTGCAAGCATCGCTGCTCATCTTGTCATGGCAAAACAAAGTACCCCTCCGTAATGGATTTCATTAGGTGATTTTCCCCATTAACTTTATGAAGCTAAACTGCCTATGTTAGAGAGATTTGGGTGGGTGGACATGGGGAGCTGTTAAAATGTAGCAATGTCAATGTTGATGTGGCCCCTTCCTCAGAGAGTCTGGCTCCAGGAAAAAGGAGGTATTTGTGAAAACCACCTCCCATTCCCTTCTTTTCCTGGAAGCCTCTGCTGAATTAAAGAGCCTTCTGTTAATGGAAAGGCATCAATAGATACAACCCAATGTTATCTATCATTTGGTCACCAGAGAAGCCCTTTGAGTGAAGACAGGGACATGGAGTCACTGCCTCAGGTTGTGTGGAAATGAAAATTATACCGGTTGTTGGGAATCCTTGGTGGGCAGAATGCAGATGTGCTAATGTCCAGCTTGGAGGCTTCCCACAGGCATCCAGTTGGCCACTGTGAGAACAGGATGCTGGACTAGATGGGCCATTGGTCTGATCCTGCAAGCTCATCTTACATTCTTAAAGAACAGAGAAGCTGGGAAGTGCCAGCCCAGGACATTTTGCAGTCTTAAGAACCAACACTTTCAAAAGTATTCCCAAACCTCTCAAAATGACACACCAGTTCCTGACTTGACATTAATAGTTGTCTGGAGGCTGTTGGAGGATGGATGGCAGCTAACAGATTGAGGTTGAATCTTGACAGAAGTACTGTTTTTAGGGGACAGGAGGCGGGCAGGTGTGGAGGACTCCCTGGTCCTGAATGGGGTAACTGTGCCCCTGAAGGACCAGGTGCGCAGCCTGGGAGTCATTTTGGACTCGCAGCTGTCCATGGAGGCACAGGTCAATTCTGTGTCCAGGGCAGCTGTCTACCAGCTCCATCTGGTACGCAGGCTGAGACCCTACCTGTCCGCAGACTGTCTCGCCAGAGTGGTGCATGCTCTGGTTATCTCCCACTTGGACTACTGCAATGTGCTCTATGTAGTTTGAACGTGACCCGGAAACTACAACTAATCCAGAATGCGGCAGCTAGACTGGTGACTGGGAGCAGCTGCCGAGACCACATAACACCGGTCTTGAAAGACCTACATTGGTTCCCAGTACGTTTCCGAGCACAATTCAAAGTGTTGGTGCTGACCTCTAAAACTCTAAATGGCCTCAGCCCAGTATACCTGAAGGAGCGTCTCCATTCCCATTGTTCTACTAAGGTCCAGCGCCGAGGGCCTTCGGGCAGTTCCCTCACTGCGAGAAGCCAAATTACAGGGAACCAGGTAGAGGGCCTTCTCAGTAGTGGCACCCACCCTGTGGAACGCCCTCCCACCAAACATCAAAGAGAACAACTGCCAGACTTTTAAAACATCTGAAGGCAGCCCTATTTAGGGAAGCTTTTAATGTTTGATGGATTACTGTATTTTAATATTTTGTTGGAAGCTACCCAGAGTGGCTGGGGAAGCCCAGCCAGATGGGCGGGGTATAAATAAATTATTATTATTATTATTATTATTATTATTATTATTATTATTATTATTATCATTATTATTATTTTCAGTGTGCGTACTTTTTCAGCACTTTCATAAGACGTCTAATACATCGTTTGCCTTTGTCCAATCTGGCCTTTGGTCCAAAAGTATTACGCTTAGCAATTTTGCTGCTCTAGGAGATTTTGAAATAAAATGATTATCTACTTTTTCATGTCTTTTATTTTTTTCCCCCTTAACAGTTCAAATATGTATGAATAATAAAGTGGATTGTTTTCTCCAGCCTAGCATCTAATAATTTATTTCAGACGGTAGTTCTTCTTTTTCTTTTTTTAAGTCTTGTAGTCATGCATTTGAGCCTGGAAAAATTCAATGAAGCAAAATTGGCAGTTTCAATGAGGTTTTCGGCCAATAGAGATTAAAGATATTGGAAAGTCTCCATATAAACGTTTTTGGACAGGGGCCTCTAGCAAAAGCCACAGTTTACCCTATAGATATCAGTTCCCTACAGAAAGTTGGTGCCAATTGGTAGTTTGGATTCTCTCATCAGATTTGTGCAACTAGAAATATTAATATTATAAATAAAGGCAAGTAGGCATTTGGTGCATGCCAATCTTCCCTCCGCCCTTTTAATATGCTCTGCATCCCATAATCTTCCCCTCTGTCTTATCCAGCCTCTTTCCTTGGGTTTGAAAAAAAAAATCACAATGGTCTCTGCTATCAACTCAACCTTGACTATAGGCTGGCGGGGGGCATTGCCCCAAGGAAATCAGTGGAAATTAGTTCAAATGCTCTCAGAGGATTTGCAGTTTGCAGATGCAACCTAAGACCCTTAATTTGACTGACATTTGCTGCTGAGGATTTAAGATGATACCGGGGAAGAGGTTCAGCACTTGCTGGGCTGATGGCCGACCAATTTTGCTCATGTTTAAATGGCTAATTGATAAGCCCTTTACAACTGGGAAGATCCAAAGAAACACTCATGGAGTTCCACTCATTCAACAGGGGGTTCTATTGTTTTGTTCTGGCTTCAATGCCTTCTGTCCCTGAAACACCATTGCTAAGGGTTGGGGGAGTGTCAAGAACAGCGTGGTATGCAATGAGGATGGGCTGTAACTGGAGAAGGGAATCAGAGGGAATTTAAACCCCCTTTGCAAGGGGCTGTCTGAATGCGGTCCAGTGCCAGCTTTCCTGCCTCCAAATAATTGCATTGAAATAAGCTAAATGTTAGGGACGCGGGTGGCACTGTGCGTTAAACCACAGAGCCTAGGACTTGCCGATCAGAAGGTCGGCGGTTCGAATCCCTGTGACGGGGTGAGCTCCCGTTGCTCGGTCCCTGCTCCTGCCCACCTAGAAGTTTGAAAGCACGTCCAAGTGCAAGTAGATAAATAGGTACCGCTCCGGCGGGAAGGTAAACGACATTTCTGTGGCTGCTCTGGTTCGCCAGAAGCAGCTTAGTCATGCTGGCCACATGACCTGGAAGCTGTACGCCGGCTCCCTCAGCCAATAAAGCAAGATGAGCACCGCAACCCCAGAGTCGGCCACGACTGGACCTAATGGTCCAGTCTGCTGCAAGGCCTGCTGATGATTGGCTGAAGCTGCGGCAATTGGGCAGTCAATTTACAACATCGGTGAGGTGTGTGTGCAATTGGCTATGGTTGCATTTAGTGTGCAGGTGGGCTTTTGTTGGCTAGAGTGCAGGAGGCAATTGGTGGCCGCAACAATGCATGCGATTTTCATTGTTGGGCAGGCTGTAGAGCAATTTGGGGCAGTGACCCCCACCCAAAAAAAAGCTCAACAACTGTGGGCAATTCCCCCCCCCCCCATTATTTTTTTTGTGGTCCAAAAAAATAGGGGTCGTCTTATACATGGGGGGGGGGTGTTATACATGGGAAAATACGGTACTATGGAAACAGTTGTTTTCCTCTCAGTATCTCCCCATCCCTGTTTTACTCAAACCTCTGCAGATATTCAGAACACTAACTCCCCCCTTCATTGTTTCTTCCTTTCTCACTGAACTCAAACGCCTCCCTCTTCAATGCCTTGACTACCTCATATGACAGAGTTGAAGAATTCAGAGCCCTCAAATATTCCATAGTACTTTACTCAAACTTATGCTATTGTATTTAACTGTGATTTCCATCTCTATCCTTGTGTTACTCAAATCATCACTTTCCCCCTCCTTCTCATCCTATGCTATGGCCATGGCTATTTTAAAGGCCTGCTCCCTTAGTCCACCTTGTTCATGCAAATTCAGGTTTGTCATGAGGCCCTACAAATTCTCCAGTGGGTGCTACTTGTTGATATTCTAATTGTACTATGTAAGCCACTTTGCATAGAAAGGCAGCCAATAAATCATTTAAAATAAATAAAAATATATTTCTAATTCCTCAAGATAGCTCTTCTTTAGGCCTCTTCTTTCCAGGTTTGTTTCCTTTGGCAAGAAGGCATGTGGCATTTCACTAGCCCAAACCCAGCGCCATCTCAGTTCTTCAACTTCATGGGAAATTATTAAATGACCACACAGAACTGCAGTTTCCAAAATTAATGGCTTCAGTGATATTAAGCCCGGTCAAAATAAGCAGATCTGCTAGAAAATTGCCGTATCATCTACTGAGATCATCAATATAAGTTGCTCAACCTATAAAATATATAATTAGATGATCACAGTGTATAGTTCAATTACTACATTTTAAAGTACTAAACCTACATGGCTCTAGCTGTAATAGAAAGGTGTTGATCAATAAATGTGATTGAGCAAGTAAAAATTAAGTGACTGGATGTGATAAAAATATGTAACATAGTGACTATAGCAGCAAGTCCTTCAACTTATGCATTTTGATGCGCAAGGATTTTTAAAAAGTATATTGTGAACTTTTCGATGACCTAATTAATTAATTAATTAATTAATGGAATTAATACCAATTAAAGGAAAGCTGGAATATGACAGGTGATAGATATTTGCTTAATGTTGCTGTGATTTCAGATTTCCTTTGTATGAGATCTGTCTTCAGAAGTCCTAGGTCTATAGAATTCCTACTCAGCAGAATCAAACCAATATGTTGAATAACTTTTAAGGCCAGAACAAATCCCTAAAAGATAAAGGTACCCCTGCCCGTACGGGCCAGTCGTGTCCGACTCTAGGGTTGCGTGCTCATCTCGCTCAAGAGGCCATGAGCCGGCGCCGTCCGAAGACACTTCCAGGTCACGTGGCCAGCGTGACGAAGCTGCAGCTGGCGAGCCAGCACCAGCGCGGCACACGGAAACGCCATTTACCTTCCCGCTATAAAGCGGTCCCTATTGATCTACTTGCACTTAAGAGTGCTTTCGAACTGCTAGGTGGGCAGGAGCTGGGACCGAACAACAGGAGCTCACCCCGCCGCGGGGATTCGAACCGCCGACCATGCGATCAGCAAGTCCTAGGCACTGAGGTTTTACCCACAGCGCCACCCGCGTCCCAGGCAACAAATCCCTACCAACCATCTAAATGAACTGATCCAGATGCTTCAGTACATCCAAATATACTATTCATAACTGTGATGGACATACTCCCAAACTATGGGGTTGGCTCTAAGTTTAATCACATATAGAGTGGACCCACTGAAACTGACTAATTTATGCCCCACTGATTTCAATAGGTCTACTCTATACCTGTTTAGAGTCAAGCCCATGAAAACATATAGGAAGTCTTTTCAGGTTCTAATTGTACATTAGTACTTAAATAAGCGTGTGAACCAGGAATATGGCAGCAACGGGACACCACCGTACAGATTTGGCCAGTTCACAGAAAATGCCAAAACCATAATTTGGCTTTAAACCTCAGACTTCCATGTTCCCTTGTGTGCCACCCATTCATGCACTCCAGTTGAATTAGTCACTTCCTAAGTTGTGGCAGCCATAGCTTGTTGTTACACCCAAACTATCAAACTAGCTCATAGTAAAAAAAACACAGCATTATGTGTGAACAACCACAAGTATAACCCTACAGGATTTTATATATATATAAAATCTAAGTACCTAAGTGGTACTCAAGATATCACTCAAGAAATCACTCAAGATATCCCTCAAGCAATTAAGGAACAAAAGAAGAAAAGGCACACTAGCCTGGGAACTTCCTCTCGGCCCAGAACATTGGAGGCTATACACCACACCTCCTCAACAGTATTTATAGGAACTCATACACTGAGATCCTGCTCTGTTCCAGTAACAAGAAGCCGAAAGCACCAGCCTGAAGATGACGAGTGAGACCTCGTCGAAACGTCGCCTAGACACCCCAACTTTTACACGGGAAGACACCCGAGGACACCAAAACCTGCATTCCTATACCCGTGAAAATCTACGAAAGCATATATATATATATATATATCCCCTGCTTCTTACTACCACTAACATCACCATTATTTTAGGACTGGTTGTTTCTTACGATAATCACACCAGATAACTGCAAGATAGCTAGCTATATAGCACTTGTATAAACCTAAACCAAGGAAAGTTGATAGTGATTGGGAAAAAGTAAAATGGTAATTGGGAATAATCCAAAAGACAGATTTTTTTAACATCCATCTTTCGAAACGCAACATATTGTAATTTTTCAGTATTTGTCCATCCCACTTTATATGAGAAGGATAAGCTCTAACAAATATCTGAACTTGGTTTGTTAAAAAAAAACTGGGAACCTTTCCCGCTCAGAAATCCCAAACAGACTTCACTGAAAGAGGAAATAAAGATTTTCAGCAGTCACTGAATTTTTTCATCTCTCAACTATACTTCATATATTCCTTTCATACATCAGCATATTTGTAGGATCTATGAATTCATGGAGACTAGGAATGGCAAATTTAATCCGCATTCCCCCTCCAGTTCAATGTAACACATGAGCGTTGCTGAACTCCTGGATATACTGCAGTGATGCAGGAATTCGGTTATTATTTATCATTAGAGAGTAATCATTTCCTCACTGATGGGGGGGGGAATTAATTATGGGTTAAAATTCATGCCAACTGCCAATCTGACAGTGAAATATATTTGAGAAACATCTAGGTTTCTCTTTGTAAATCTTTTTTTTTTTTCATAGCCATAGCCATAATTTATTGTGTCACATCAACAGAGTCTAAATAACCATTAAACAAGTTGAAGCATAGACATCAAGACCACTTCAGGAGTTATAAAACGCGGCCTCCTTTCCTTATCCACAGTTTGCGCCTTTGTGGGAATCCAAGATGTCACTGGTATGATGCTTCTTTTTGTTTATTTGCTTCTTGTTTCATACTGAGTTTAATTTCAATCCACGGAGACACTGGTGTGTTGATGAAAAGAAGGGAAATCTAATAGGAGGTGAGATATTTGTCCTGAAAATTACTATAGATCTATTCACACACTGAGCAGAACTCAATGAGCTTTCTATATTTTTTTTGAAAGTTACTCTCCATCCAGCTCATATTGTCTGCTCTACGGGTAGCTGCTCTTCAGTCCCTCAGGAAGAGGTTTTTCTCCCATCACCTGCTACCTTTAGATGGAAAAGCATGTGCAAAAGCATTAATTTAGATTATCCTTCCCTTAATTGTTTTTACTAAGTCAATCAAGCTTCAAATAACACAGCAGCCTAGTCCAACTTTTGACAACAATTATGCACTGGGGCTGGGAGCGGTTGCCAGGACTATATAACACCAGTCCTGAAAGACCTACATTGGCTCCCAGTACGTTTCCGAGCACAATTCAAAGTGTTGGTGCTGACCTTTAAAGCCCTAAACAGTTTTGGCCCTGCATACCTGAAGGAGCATCTCCACCCCCATCGTTCAGCCCAAGGAGTACACACACCATAATGATCGTTTTTAGGTATCCTGATATTATCATTTCTGTTCTATGTGATTTGCTTTGGCTGCAGATTAACTTCTGGGTACAACTCAAGATACTGGTCTTAACCATCTTCCTTAACCTCATGCCTTCTTCTATATCCTCCTCCCTGCACACACATCAGCTGAGGCCCTGCTCTGGATCCCTCAACCTCAGGAAGTGAGGCTTGTATCAGCTAAGGATAGGGCCTTTTCTCTTGTGGCACCTATTTTAAGGAATGCCTTCCAAGAGAGGTCCATCAGCCACATCATAATCCAGCTCTTGGCAGTTGGCCTGACATTTGAAAAGTTAATTGGGTGGGGTTTTTTCTAAGCTATTTCCACATATTTGGAATCATCCTGTCTAGATTTACCCATCCATCCCTGCTTGGATCCAGAACAAGTTATCTGGACATGGATGAAAATAGTTGGAAGAGATGCAGGAGAGCTCATCCTCAAATAACCCAAAAGCTCATTTTTCATGGTCCTGTCAACAAGCAAAGGAAATTAGACATTGGCCAAGACTTGGCCAGCTACCACCACATTGAGAGCTATGGGTTTAACCATCAGACATCTAACCACCAAACTGTGTCTTTTGTCTTTGGAAAGTGCTAACGGTCCACACTGCCCCATCCAGGTTCAAGAGTTTGGAAGGACAAAAGATGGACACCCAAAAGATGGTAACCCCCTAAGAAAGGAAAACTAAGCTCAGAACCCTCTGCCTCTGTGCAGAAAACCTTTAATCTATTGTGTATGTCTTTTTACACACATTTATCAGTAGACAGATTGAAATACATATTACTTGAAAAAAGAGGGAGATCATTCCCTTTTTCAAAACCTCAGAAATATTAGGACCATCTTTTGGAACTGAACTATCTAATTTAAGATGCTCCCTTGACTTAGAAGGGAATCCTGACTCACAGACACATGCATTGATTTAGAGTTCCACCCATTCATCTTTCCCTTTCATAACATAATAAATGTCTAGACACAAGATATATAGTTCTTAATGGGATGCATATTTAATCATCTGTGCTCACACTGCAGTCCTCCTAAGTTGGTTAAGAAAAATGACTGTGTTAGAATACATGTAAACAAGTTTGCTGAGAGGTAGGTTACAAAAGAAAAGAAAAAGAATAAATTATGTCTACCACTTAATATAATTATGTACTGTGTTTTAAATAAACCAACATTTTGTTTTGTGGTATTTTAACATTCTTTTTAGCACAGTATTCCATCTATGTTTGAGACAAATCTCACATTAGAGCTAAGAATACTTTCTATTAAAAAAGCCCCCTGCAAAACAGAGAGAGTTGTATTCAATTAACCTTTTCTCAGAGTAAACTTTTGGAATTTAATGGACCAAAGTTAGTCATGGCTATCAAATGGGTCTCCCCAGAATAAGACTTTGCTGAATACAACTTTGGGAAGCTCTCACCTATTCCATGGGGGAAATATATTTTTAATTTTAAAAAAAGTTGTTTTTAAGAAATGGCTTTGAATAAATTAAGCAATCATAACAAATAAAGTATGAAAGAATATTAAATATCCAATCCAAGTAACTTTATTGTACTATCCATCGGCCATGACAAATGTGAATCAAAAATAAATGCAAGCAAAAGGGGTGTTGTGCCACAAATAATGGCCTCTATTTAGAACTCTGTGTTTCCCTTACAGTTCACTGCTAAGGTCCAGGGTCTTCTTTCTGATATTTTTGGCCGCCAAAGCAAAAAGGGCAACTTTCTGAGTCACTGAAGCGTTTACATTGCTAAGAAGCCATAGGACCTTCTCTGCTGGTGAGCTAATATTAAATATACATTAATAAATACAAGTTCAAACCCAACATACAAGTTCAAACCCAAATGTGGCTCATAGTTAGAAAGACGCTTCACTAATATTTAGGGTCTTGAAAACTTCAAATCATGGGTTTTTTATCATTTAATGTATAGGAAGGAATTTAGGCACAAATGAAATCATCAAATAAAACTATCCATTCATCCCAGAAAACAATAGTGCAACCTCCCCATCGCTCTATCTGCCAGGTACTAGTAAGAAATCTGTATCAATTTTAAACAGAAATGAAGTATTGCGGTGAAAATCCATTAGAATACTCAACTCCAGAGCTATAAGACATACCCACTTAACTGGCTAAAATCCAAGTGCTTCATCTTAATAACTGGTTTGTGAATCATACTCTTGAGAGTTGCCAAGCTGAATTCCAAGTTCAAATAAGTCTGGACTGAAATTTGTCAAAATGAACCATGTTTTGGATTGACAAGAAGTTACTGCATGTCCCTAGCCCAACTGGTGGCATATACAGCAGCTAAGAGCATGTATCCCTTGATAAATTAATACAGTGTACATTTTCAACAAGTTTCAGGGCCAGGAGCTGAATACAGCTGTCTTCTCCTGCTTTCCCAACAATCAATGTCCTCAGTGATGATCGCATCTGCTCTGGTCTGCGCTACAGAATTGGAGCAGGAATGGTGCACACGGGACCTGTTTGCACACACCATTTCTAATTCAGTTGCTGACGGACACAGAGAAACTTCTGCACTATCACAATGGCTGCTGTGGCTAAATTGAGGTGACCCCAAGCATGAGCAACACCTCTACAACATGGCGGGAAGGAGCCACCAAGAAACAGTTTCCCCTACCCTTAGTGGATTGATTCCATCATACCAGTGATGTGGAAGGTGCTTCAATGCAACTTATTCTTATGTGAATAATGTGGGAGGAGCCCATACTGCAATTTCTTCCCAGGCCCACATTTTAGAAAGAGTAGCATTGGCTGTAGGAAAAGCCATAGGATGGGGTCCTCATCTTTCCAAATGGCCTGGGACTCTTGCTTAAAACTGAGTCAGACCATTAGTTCACTGACTGTCGACATCTCCCCTGGGTTTCAGACAGGGGACCTGAAGATGCTGGAGACTTGACCTGGGACATTCTGCATGCAAAGAGGGTTGATCACTGAGGCACAGTCCTTCCCTATGACATTACCCTGGTGACAGAGGGAGGAGCCTCATTGTAGCAACTCCCATTCTGCCAGCATGAGGTAGGAAGGGGACCACTGACAGCATGATTCAGAGGTGGGGAACCTATAGCTCTCTAGTAGTTCTTGAACTCCAACTCCCTTCAGCCCCAGCCAGCATAGCCAACATCCAGTGTTTATAGGAGCTGTAGTCTAATCCAAAAAATATATCAAGGGTCATAGGTTCCCAATAACCCCCTTCCCCCCCAAAAAAACAACCCAAAACACACATTTAAAAGGCCATAGAATGTTAATCAGACAAAGGCCTGGCAATAGAGAAACATTTTTGCCTGGCGTGAAATTTTAGACTATGATGAATATGGTACATCCCATAAAGAAAGTATTTGATTTTTCCTACGTATGTCATTTCTTTACTTTTTGCTCCAGGGGGGAAAAATGTTAGCTTCTTCCTCTGAGGAAAAGGTCCAACAATATTAAATATTTTAGTGTTTCTCATCAGATTTTGGGAGGTATAATCCTTATAAATGCCACACATCTTTTACACATTTTGACAAGTCATTGACATTCCAAAGCTGATATTAATAAGAAAAGAACTGAGGCATTCAGTAAATAGCCCATAATAAGATCAAGTACTGCAGTCAGTGAGAACTGACAGAGCTTGTGGTTCATGATTTACAGGTTTTGGTGCAGGACGATAAATTCTAGACATTTAATGATAAGTTCCCATTCCCAGGCAATAGCTAAAATTGTTGATGAAATTAAACTTCACATTCAGTTTGGATATCCCAAACCACAGAAATCTTTCCTGGGTCTGAAATTTAGCCAGATGTCTTCTTTGGCCTGCACTGGATTCCCCATACACTACTTCAAGATATCTATGAATTTCTACTTCTCACACATTAGGTAAATATGGCTTGCTCTAGCCAACAATTGGAATTAGACTGGGAGGGCATGGCGTCAGTTTTCAGTCCTGTTCTGGTCATTTTTGAACTGTAGCGTCAGACCAGGAGCACATAGTGGTTGTGCTCAGAGGTCACAATAAACAAGAGTTTATAGCAAGCACACCCTTAAGGAAGACTCAAGAAACCATAGTTGTGGTAGAAAAGGTTGTATTTATTCCAACCAAATAAACAATTACCTGGATTAAAATATAGTCAAGACAGGGAGGTTCCCTAAGGTAGGATCAATTGGGTTCCTCCATGGGCCTATTTACAGGCTCTACCCGCAGCTCCATGGCAAAGGATTGGAAATAATTATTCCTTCTTGACATAAGAAACTTAAGTATGCAAGCCTGACAAGCACACTGTGGCCCTGCCGGGTCAGCATTCACCAAGTCTAAAGGGCCCAATGGCAAGGCAACGTGGAGAGTGCCCTTAATGCAATATTTCCTCAGTTATTTACCCCCACCAGATCTTAACATGTATTTCCTGCCCGGAATAAAAGCCGATTAAACCAATTAAAAATACCACTCCAATAACAGGATTCCCAGCAGGATGAAGTGGGCAAAAGAGAGGAGTCCCAATCCCAATTTTGGCTCCCTAAAGAAATCCTACTCAGCCCTCAAACAGGCAACTAGCAAAGTCTGTACTGCGTAGGGAGGTGTCGTGGACTGACTGGATGCAAAGGAGTGGTGGGAGGCACCAGCTGGGGAACACCCAAGGGAACCCCCAGGGGTCAGAGGGAGAAGAGGGAGCAGACTGGTAGAAGGAGGTGTCGGAAGCTGAAGAGGCAACAGGGTTTAGTGAGCAGGAAGAGGCTGTGGCAGAGAGCAATCTAGACTCAGAAGCAGGAGAGGGCAAGCAGGTAATAGAGAGAAGGCAGGCTGCTGCAGAATCCAGGGAGTCTCCCCCTCCTGCTGCAACCAGTTCCCTACCACCTGGTTTCCCAGAAGACACAAAGAAATTATTAGGGCAGAGCAACGAGAGTCAAGACAACAGAGCCTTAGGCAGCTGGGGAAGGAACCAGGGGAGGATCCTTAGACAACAGTGGGAAGGACCAACTGTCTCATTGGGGCAAGACCTACAGGGCAGAATTGCTGTGATCACCAGGCCTGTGCTGTTTTGGTTTCTTTGAATATAGAGTTTATTTCACTGACACCATTTTTTTTTATTGCTGACCTACTCATGACACCTGCTCCTAACAGCCTTAACAGGACGGAGGACTAAATTTTGCAAGCAATTGCCCCAATATAATACATTCTTGTATGTTATTTTCACAACTATATTCATTTTTAAGCACACTTCCCTCAATATATGCATTTTTGTGAACATCTGTTGGCTGGAGAACTGCATTACAAAATTCATATTAGTGCGATTTTTTATGAATGTCTGTGTATCAGGTCTGATATTGCTTTGGAAAGTGCAAATTTGATAAATTTGCTTTAAGAGCAAACTGAAATGAATTTCTCCCTCACCTCTACTTTGCAGCCCCTTTTAAGGTAGGATATATGAAGTCCAAACCTACCAATGGGAATAATAAATTCTCTTTCAAGAAATCCTCTCTTTCATTCTGATTACATGACAAACCCACAAAGCAAACTGATAATAAGAGGCTGTGCATAGATAGATCATAAGAGGCTGGTAGCATATCTCTGTTTTATCACCTAGGCGTGTAATTTGCAATGGTTGTTTTTGTTTCAGGATGTTGTGCAGAAATTGTTTGCTTTTTTCTTGATGTTGTATTTCACTCTTTACTGTCATATAGCAAACATAAGACACTTTGGAATTATCTGAGAAGGAAAGAGAAGACATTTGTACCTTCTGGAGGAAACAAAACAAGAGCTGTGAATTTTCTCTCTAATTTCCACCCCCCACCCAACCAAATTTAGAAATTCTCACATCCATCTGTATTTTTACATAGCACAGTATTATTTACTGCCTCACACATCCATTATTTTTATGTGTTCAAAAGATCTCTTTAAATGAGGAAGATCAAAACACGATCAGTTCCTTTAAATAAAAGAAAATGCAGCCATGCCAAATTTTTCAATGAACTGATTCATACTGATTGTAACAAGCTGAACAATTTGTTTTGGCTGGAGTGACTTTTTCTCCATATGGAAGTGCTTGTATTAGTTTTTTTGCTGATCGAGTGGAAGGAACTGCATAGGGGGGTTCCGAGTTTCTTTTTGTGGCATTAGTGCACTTGGGAGGCAGAGGCCTACACTGTAAATTGCTTTCTGGGGGCTTGGGTCTTTGTGGCACCCACATATTTGCATCAATCATCAGTTTGCCGGATAACAAAGTTATTAACAGATTCCAGTGTGCCCCCAAAATATGAGGCACCCCTTGCTGCTTTCCCTCACTTATCATCAAAGATCTTCAAATCTTCTGCGAGAAGTTTGAATTTAGCTCATAGATTTCCTTTATTATTTCCAGCCTTCACTGAAGAAATCTTCAAGGAGAATAGCAAGACAGAGTTAAGAAACCCCACTCTCTAAAGCAGAGATGGAGAACCTTTGCACCTCCAGATGTTGTGGAACTCCAGCTCTCATCAGCACCAGCCAGGATGCCCTAGGGCCAGCAATGATGGCAGCTGTAGACAAACCACATCTGGAGGGCCACAGGTCCCCCATCTCTTCTCTAAACTGTTTGGTTTTGCCCTTTCTGAATCCCTGTTTCTCTGTTTAGGGTCTACCTCCAGAACTCATTTCTAATTCTAAGACTCAGTTTTACAAGAAGGGAAGTAATGTTTAAACAGTGTGCCTTTGGATATATGGAAAGGCTGAATAACTACAACTATAGCAAGCAAATCTGATTACTTGGGGAGGTATGGTGGCCGCTAGCTGGCAGCCACCAAGAAGAAATCTTCTTGCCACCACTGCTAGAAATTCCCAACCATTTCATTTGAATTTTGTCTCCCTGCCAAATAATAACTCAAACTCCTCATTTTGGAGCTCATGAACGAAATGGGAGGGACATTTTGGCTCATCTTTAGTTTTACATGTTCTTTAGTAAACTATTTCTTGAAGTGAGCATGGCTTTGAGAAAGCATATTGAAGGAACTTATCCATGCTGTGCCTATAAATGTTTGCAATTGGAACGAAGGGCATCACGCCTTTGTTCTTAGGCTAAGATCAGATGACGATATATTGCAACCTGCTCTGAGTCATTGAGATTGGGTGGGAAATAAAATGAAATAAATGCAGGCAAAATAAAGATCTTGGCATCCTGCACTCGTTTAACTGCAGGAAATCTGTATTAAAATTCTACTGAAGGTTTCCAAAGTTTCTGAATTCCCACATATCCCCAAGCTAATCATGTAACTGAATGGCATATTTCTTTTATTTATGAAAGTTTCAGAAAGGGAAATCAAATGCGGGAATAACCATTTCCCTCTTTGAGGGGGAGCCATTTGTAATACACATTTGTTAATATCCCTTTTAAAAGGGAATGATCACAAATTCTGGAACGTATTGCTAAATGAATTATTGAAGTCCAAAAGTACCATCAGGGTTTATATACTCTACATAATTGCCATTCTGGTCCCAGAGAAGGACAAGTCCAAATGGGTAACTTTAGCAGGTATACTGGTCAAGCATCAGTTGGTGGAAGTGTGTTAGCTTTCAAACTTCAAAATGTTGCTGCTGTTTTTAATTGAAATGGAAACTCTAACTAGGGTGGGGGTAGCAAACTAAGGTGATCCATGTGGGTAGATGAATTTGTCGATTTCGATTTCTTTCAGCTTCTCGTCCCATCCCCCCCAATCTTCAGTTGATTTCTCCACATTTCCATACCATACCAGTTCTCAAATTTAGAAAAGAAAATAATCCCTGTGAACAGTGATCAGCATTTTAGGGTATCCTTGCCATGGGACGGTAAAGCATAGAAAAGGAGACAGAGGCTCGAGAAAGAACTATGGGTGGAGGAGTGTCCTTTTTCTATTCTTGGGAAATTAGGAGTAAGCTAGGAAGGGGAGTAGTGGATGCATTGGGATTATTAAAGTGTCCGTATTGAACATGCAAAAGATTGAAGAACCTTACTGAGTGTTTGATGGGGACATTGAAAACATTATTTGTGAAGCGAGCAATATCTCTTCCTTCTATAAGTGAGGACCACCCACCCACAAATATGCAAATCCAGATTGCAATGTTCTTCAGTCAGAGAGCAGTCCAAGCAAAATACCTCCAGATGATTCTAGCAGAGCACCAAGCCACATAGCTGAGGGAGAACAAGTAGCAGGGTCATTGTTCAGTGCATTTCCTTTATGTGCCACCCACAGTCCACTGTGGTTTTCTCTGAAACTGCCCACCACAAATAGAGGCTCTTGGTGTCTTCCAGTTACTATGGCAGCAAATGAGAAGATGGTTAAAACATCTGGGGAGACAGTGGTTTCACCTGAGGCAGTTCCGCCTGAATGTTTTGTGTTTGTTTCCTTCTCCAGGTATTCAACTGTTTAAGTCCCACAGCTTGCTTGAGGCAGGAGCATAAGGTCTCTTGGCCTGTGGCTCTCTACTGGTGGATTATAGCCTTGCTGGCTGGGCAGTGACAAGCTTGGGCTGAAATGGGAGGAGATGATTGGAGAAATAAGACTATAAGAAGAACCTGCTGGATCCAACATCTTGCTTTTAAGGTGCCTGTGGGAAACCTGAAAGCAGGATCTGAGCACAAGAGCACTCTCCCCTCTGTGGTTTCCAACAACTGATAATCAGAAGCACTGCCTCCAACTGTGGAGATGAAGCATAGCCATTGTTGCTAGTAGCCATTTATAGCCCTCTCCTAAGTAAGCGCTGTTCTTCTATATGCTTGGTTATTTTATCTTTAGCAATACTTTCCAGCACTATGGAGGCAGAGCAAAGCCATCATGGCTAAAAGCCATAGATAACCTTCTCCTCCATGAATTTGTTTTTTGAAGCCCGCTAAGCTGGCAATGACAGGCCTAGACAGCATCTTGAGAAGTAGAGATGTCACCTTGCCAACAAAGGTCCGTATAGTTAAAGCCATGGTCTTCCCAGTAGTGATGTATGGAAGTGAGAGCTGGACCATAAAGAAGGCTGATCGCTGAAGAATTGATGCTTTTGAATTATGGTGCTGGAGAAGACTCTTGAGAGTCCCATGGACGGCAAGAAGATCAAATGCATCCATTCTTAAGGAAATCAGACCTGAGTGCTCACTGGAAGGACAGATCGTGAAGCTGAGGCTCCAGTACTTTGGCCACCTCATGAGAAGAGAAGACTCCCTGGAGAAGACACTGATGCTGGGAAAGATGGAGGGCACAAGGAGAAGGGGGCGACAGAGGACGAGATGGTTGGATAGCGTTTTTGAGGTTACCAGCATGAGTTTGACCAAACTGCGGGAGGTAGTGGAGGACAGAGGTGCCTGGCGTGCCCTGGTCCATGGGGTCACGAAGAGTCGGACACGACTAAACGACTAAACAACAACAACAACAACAAGCTGGTTTTTTGAAGCCCGCTAAGCTAGGGACGCGGGTGGCGCTGTGGGTAAAAGCCTCAGCGCCTAGGGCTTGCCGATCGAAAGGTCGGCGGTTCGAATCCCCGCGGCGGGGTGCGCTCCCGCTGCTCAGTCCCAGCGCCTGCCAACCTAGCAGTTCGAAAGCACCCCCGGGTGCAAGTAGATAAATAGGGATCGCTTACCAGCGGCAAGGTAAACGGCGTTCCGTGTGCTGCGCTGGCTCGCCAGATGCAGCTTTGTCACGCTGGCCATGTGACCCGGAAGTGTCTCCGGACAGCGCTGGCCCCCGGCCTCTTGAGTGAGATGGGCGCACAACCCCAGAGTCTGTCAAGACTGGCCCGTATGGGCAGGGGTACCTTTACCTTTTTAAGCTGGTGGCCATGTGTGCTGGGTGAAGTTCAAATACAAGTCCTAAGGCACATATCTTGGGAACATGCCCAGCCTGTAGACTTAAAATCAGTGCTGCTGCATATCACCCTTTGGGGTTCCACCAAGGGGTGAGGGCTCCACTCCAATTCTTATTGTTTTTATGGGTTGGGGGGGGGGAGAAAATATTGTTGTGGGTGCTCCCTGGTGAGAGGAGAGAGCTTTGGGGAGAAAGTTTGCCCCACATTTTTGTGCAAGCTTAATTCGGGGATATAAGAACAGAAGTGAGAGCGTTACCTATAGATACATGCTGTTCTATTTGGTGGGTAAAATAACACAGGCTGATTGTCTCCGCTGTATTTCTATACAGTGGTACCTCGGGTTACATACACTTCAGGTTACATACATTCCACTAACCCAGAAATAGTGTTTCAGGTTAAGAACTTTGCTTTAGGATAAGAACAGAAACCGGGCTCCGGCGGTGCGGCAGCAGCAGGGGGCCCCATTAGCTAAAGTGGTGCTTCAGGTTATGAACAGTTTCAGGTTAAGAACGGACCTCTGGAACGAATTAAGTACTTAACCTGAGGTACCACTGTATTTTGTCATTATGGTCCCTATGTGTTGATGAGATTTAAGAGGATCTTATTTGTTACTTAAAATGTGGAATTTTTATTTTGCATTTACTTGTGATGCATTTATTGTGTAAACCATTCAGCGACTTCTCTGAAGGATGAAGCAGCATATAAATTGCCTAAATTATATATAAAAAATTCTTGTTTTAAAACTTAACTGTGCTAGACTGAATGCTGGAACAGTCATAGTCAACCAGCAGTGGATATGGGGTTAAGAAAGATATGTGAGGTTAATATTGTCAGTATTCACACACAAGCTAAAATTGTATGGAAGAGACAGCAAACACTGGTTAACGGTTAGTTTGTTTTAGTATCCAAATATACTATTGCTCCTTAAAGATGTTTTTTTTTTTAAAAAAAAGGTTATTTTTGTTTGTTATGATGTTGGCACGTTTATTAAGAATTAAGCGTGGAACTAAAAATAAATAAATCCCCATTTATCTACAGCTTCCCTTCTCTGCAACCTTCCGATGATTTATTTGAAATTGGGGCGGGGGGAGGGAGAGAAATCTTTCCCTTCTGTGCCATGTATGCAAGCTCAAATGACTGATCCCAATACCCTGCAACCAGGATTTTTGAAGCTTTACTCTTCTATAAGCTACTTCTGATTCAAGCCTACTGCTGCTCTCTATTGTAGTCCCTTATCCTCAGTCCTTTGCAAAATTCATCTTGGCATTATATAGTAAATCCTTGCCTCTCAAGCATCGTCTTCAGCAGAGGTATTCCTGTGATAGCTCATCAAAAGCAACAGAGAAAACAACTAAATGTAGATGTGTGTTATGGCTTGTCTACATGATTCCAGCTGAAATAAAATGTCACTGTAAATTGTACAAATCACTGTGAACAAATAACAGTCTTCATGCCTGGTATAGAACATTCAACGATAAGACGTTAAGAGCATCAAATACTGCTTTGGGACATGGTTTTGTCCCCTTCATCTTTAAGCTCATAGCTCAATCCAATTACAACAAATTTAGCTTCTGCCCATGATTTGTGTTTCAGAGGAGGATTTGTTTGTACAAACTTCAGCCTACAAACTGGAAAATACTCAAAAAGAAATTCATGAAAAAGCACAGGAGGAATTACGTCACAGAACAGGCTGTTTGTACGATTTCCAGTCAGCTACTGTTGCCTGCACGTTTTTTTAAATACCTAGGAGATCACTGCCTCTCCTGTCCTATCATTCTCCCTCAGATCAGTTGAGAGCACTCTTGAAAATGCCAGGCACATGCCAGCTTAGAGGTGGTTCGCAACAGCTTCCCCCCACCTGTCAAATCTCCACCCCACAGATTCACCAAAGCCTGAATGTTGCTTGGAATCACTGCCAAGCCATTTTCTTTGAGGAGGCTTTCAGAGGGAGATAGGCTAAAAACTCTGACGGTGGGTGGGTTCAGCTTTTGCTGTTTTAACTGGGCTTCCCGGAATGCTCACGGCAAGAGTGACCACTTACACATCCCCACCAAAGATCTCCCTCTACTGAACAGAAAGTTGGTGTTTTCTGTTCGAAGCATTCTGATGATATCTTGTGGGGGAAGAAAGTGCTATGAATGACCCTATTGGTTGGCGTTGTGTGTAGTGAGGAGGAACACAAGAATAAGAGTGCAGATTTCCCTTTAAAAATAAATTTCTTCTTCTTCTTACTAGTAATATTATGTGATGTAGTGGTTAGAGTGTTGGACTGGGACCCTGGAGACCTGGGTTCAAATCACCGCTTAGCCATGAAGGTCAATGAGTGACCTTGGGGCAGTCACTGCTTCTTAGCCTAACGTACCTCATGGAGTTGTTGTGGGGATCAAATTAGTAGTTGGAAAACTACCCTTAAACACATTTGAGAAAAAGGCAGGATATAAATGCAATAAATATATCATCATCATCATCATCATTATTCCTACTCCAAATGATCATCTGCCCTTCACCATCAGGTCCCAGAATGGGCTGCAACAATTTAAAATTCAATATTAAAAACATATTGCAACCAGAGGAATACAGTGGGTTCTGAAAACAGACATCTCATTCATCAAAAGCCAGGCTAGGACCAGCCTGAGGCATTTTGCCACTTGAGACAAAAAACCCTTGCTGTTGTTCATGTGCCCTCCATGGGCATGGGCGCAAGCTGCCATGAACGCGGACATACAATGCTCTTGCCATGCCCCTGCTGCCACCCACTCCATCCGTGTGCTGCAGTGCTGCTGCGGCAACAACGTATTGGAGGAGGAAGCACAGCTGTGTGGCAGGAGGAGGCAAGCAACACATTCCTCAGGCCTAGATCTGCCATCTGAGACCACCACTTTGCCTCATCTCATGGGTGTGCTGGTGCTGGATCAGGGTAAAAAGGTGTGTCTTCAGCATATGGCAGAAACCATAAGAAGAATAGAGGACCCATCACTCAAAAGTAATAGGTGCCCCATCCATTTTTACCAGAAGACTTGCCCCTTTTATGGTTGCTTTTGGATTCCCCCTAGGAGCTGCCACAGAAAAAGCCTTCACTGGACCATCCCCTACTGAATTTCTGCAGGAGGTGGAACTACCAAGAGGTCCCTCCCGGCTGAGTTTAGCACCAGATATGGTCGGTAGGGAAGGAGCCAGTCTTTCAGATATTTGGAGCCTATTAGGCTTTGAACACTGTTGCAATCCTATACTTTCCTGGGAGTAGGTGTACTTCTAAGCAGACATGTTGAGACTTATAAGGAATGGTTGAGGGAATTGGGTATGTATAGCCTGGAAAAGAGGAGGCTCAGAGGAGATCTGATAGCTATCTTCAAATATCTAAAGGACTGTTACGTGGAGGTTGGAGAAAACGTGTTTTCTCCTGCTCCAGAGGCTAGGACCTGAACCAATGGATTCAAGTTACAAGAAAGGAGATTCCAACTAAACGTCAGGGAGAACAGTAAGGGCTGTTCGACAATGGAACAGACTCCCTTGAGAGGTGGTGGACGCTTTTTCCTTGGGTGGTTTTAAACAGAGGTTGTACAGCCATCTGCCATATATAACCTAGCTGAGATTCCTGCATTGCAGGGGGTTGGAATACATGACTCTGGGGTGCCTTTCCAATTCTATGATTCTTATAACCTGCTATTTCTGTAGTATAGGTACTGTGGAACAGATTGTCATAGCTCTACTGCCAACTATAAAAACCTTATAGTATAACAAAATGTTAGACTGTTTCCATGATTCATATTGATTTCAATATAAAATGCATCTAAATTCCTGCGCTTAGTCACTCCCAACCATTGCTTTCTGACTCTAAACAAACTTATTCCTTTAAGGGAGATTTATTCGCACCTTTTCAGAAGATGAAAGGGAATGACCATTTCAACAGGTAATACATTATAGCCTGAAATTAAATGAGTCACACATCATTTTCTTAGGAAGGCTTCCGTGACCAAAAATGCAACTTGAAGACTCAATCTCACAAGCATTTGAAGGCACAAAATACAGAAATAACAAACAATTCCAATAAATACATAGGAACAAGTTGTGTTTGGGGATTTGCTGTATTTGGCCCTATGCGTGGTGATAAGATGCAGCGTAAGACATACCCAAACACTCTGTACTGATGCAATTCATGGAGGATAAGGATCAATGACTACTAGCCATTATGTAGCTATGTTCTACCTCTACTGTCGAAGGTAATATGCCTCTGAATACCAGTTGCTGGCAATTACAAGTGGGGAGAGGGCTGCTGCACTCATTCCCTGCTTACAGACTTCCTACAATGGGGACCCAGATCTTACAGGAAATCTGTAAGCAGGGCATGAGTGGGTGGATTAGATGGGCCTTTGGCCCAACCCAGCAGGACTCTTATTGAATGGTAGAAGGCAGGGGGGAGGGAGTGATAACAAACCAATTAGACAAAAGTGCTTCTTGTTACTTTCCTGCCACACCATTTATTTTATTTTTATTTTTATTTATTTTTTTGAAAGTGGGACTTTTTAGTGATGCTACCAAATTCCTTGTCTTGGCCAGCTATCAATCTGGAGGACAAAAAAACTATCAACAAGCTGGAAGAAACAACCCCAAAAATCCAACCATCAGCAAAACTGCTGCAGCTCTAAAAGGAAGTTAAAATGGATGTGGTAGGGTGCCATCTCACGTGGTGTTACCATTCCTAGGATTCAATATCTTTCCTTTAAAAAAAGGATTTATGAAATTGAATTATTCAGTGTGAGATTTCTGAAGTGCCACAAGCATTAGTCTATTTTACAAGCATCTGGATTGTTGAAAAAGAACATCATTGCCAATATTCCTCTCAAAATGAATGTTGTTTATGGAGATAAATGTGTCTTTTTCTGTATCTGAGCTTCAATGTCAAGTGGGAAGACACCAGCGTGAAGGTGCATGTGGCGTCTGCAGGATAGTAGCTCAGAAAGGATAACAGGAAACACTGGGGAAAAGCTGAAGGGGGGTGGAGCAAGGCCAGGCAGGACTGGGCTGCTGAGAAAGTAGCAAATGAAATCACTAGAATGGCTAAATAAGGTTTCCAACCATTCACAAAATAATTCAGGACCTGAAGAGTATCTGTTGCTTCATGATGGAGCCCTGAAGGGAAATAAGGGCTTCCTGGTTCACTTAAACTAGGCATGTCCAAAGTCTGTTTCAGGGGCCTAATCTGTCCCGCTGGTTGGTTTAATCTGGTTAATCTTGCCCCTGTGGCAGTTTATTTCCTGGGGTAAAATCCTAAAAAACCCACAACAACAATTCTCGAAAAAGGTCAGCAACTTTGGTCAGCCCTCACGCCTCTTCACTTCATCAAATCTGGCCCTCTTTGAAAAAAGTTTGGACACCATTGACCTAAACAGTAGGATTATTTCTTTATATAATTCTCCACATATCACCCAGGCCCATCTAACCCAGAGCCAGTGCTTTATTTCAGCCAGAACTTGCCGTCACCTTTCAGGCACTGCCCAGAACAATAACCTCCTTTCGTTTTCATAGAATCATAGAATTGTAAATTTTAAATGTCTCGATCTAAGAAATGTAATCTGTTGCTGAGATCACATAACACTGGTCCTGAAAGACCTACATCAGCTCCCAGTATGTCTCTGAGCACAATTCAAAGTGTAGGTGCTGACGAAGTCCTAAATGGCCTCGGTCCAGTATGCCTGAAGGAGCGTCTCCACCCCTATCGTTCAGCCCAGACATTGAGATCTTGCAGTTCCCTCACTGCAAGAAGTGAAGCTACAGGGAACCAGGCAGAGGGCCTTTTTGGTAGTGGCACCCACCCTGTGGAATTCCCTCCAATCAGATGTTAAGGAGATGAGTAATTATATAACACAGTGGTCAAAACTCCCATTGTTCTGGGCACATTTTGCAACAGGGAATTTCATTAGCACGAGCCGCTTCTGAGCTCTGAGCGCAGTAGTGCGCCTAAGATTTCTGATTAAAACTGCAGAGTGGAAGGAAAGGAGGATCCTTTTCTGCCACCCCGCTTCCAGCTACTCTCTGAAGATTGGAGAAGAGACCCCTTTAAGAATATTAGGTCGGCAGGCAAGGGAAGGACTAGACCATGTGAAAAATGAACACAATATTTTAGCTGCAGTTCATTCATTTCCAGCTTTGTATTCTTGTTATAAAAAAGCATGCCTGGACATTCCATTGTTGCACCCACAATCTAGGTTTAAGGTGCCATTTAGCTCCTAGCTTTAGTTTCTCAGTTTCTAACACTGATATAACATTTAGGAAACATCTGAAAGCAGCACTGTAGATGTTTTATTAGAAGGTTTGATGTTTTATTATATTTTTATGTATGCTGGAAGCCACCCAGAGTGGATGGGGCAACCCAGTCAGATAGGCGGGGTACGAATAATAATAATAATAATAATAATAATAATAATGTGAGGCATTGTGGGTAAAGTGGTCCTAGAAAGTGCCTGTTTAAACAGTATTTTGTATTCTCTGAGGAAGGATCCCCTCCCCTGCTCTGGAGTGAGCCCTGTAAGTTACTTTGAGTAGCCTTGTGCAAGATAAAGTGAATAACAAATTTAATAAATAATCTCTGAAACAATCCAGATCACGAAACTAGACTAGGACACTGTGCAGATACAAGGACAACAGAAATCAGCTAAGGCTGCTAAGCTAATCACAAGCACTTCTCAAGGCATTTTGGCTCAATATATTTTGCTGCCTAAAGAGAAGCCCAAATGGCAACCCCACCCCCACGCCTATCAAGAGACTCTACGGATGTGCTTTTGCTTCGCTGGGTCACAGGAATTCCATTAAAAATAAATAGACCATACCATAGTGGAGTTAAACCTCCCATGCTCTGAATGTTATGAATGAGCTGAAATCTGCAGTTACCATTTCTGCATCCAAAGCAACATGCTCACTACTGTACCCTACTGGCTGGTGGGAAATTGCTCTAATACCCTTCAAGCTAACTCTGATTCTAGTCAGATCTCCGTGAATGCTTTTTGCTTTGGGGGGAAGGAAACCCATCTGATTTAAGATGAGCTCAGTATAGCTGGAATGAGGGATCTGGCATTTGAATTTGTGACCTTATGGTACTGAACACAGGAAGACTTTGGGGTAAAGTTGTGCTTTGATTATCCTGTGTCCAAGTTTAAATGTTTTAAGAAGTAAAAGCTCATTCTGTTTTCATCAGCTGTCTAGTTGAATTACATACAGTAACTTGATTCTGTGGGGGCTGTTAACAATTGAGGAATTGTGGCACCACATTCACATCTCAGAACTAGGCATGTATTGTGAGGGTTGGCATATCCCTTATGTTGAGCTCAAACAGTCCTGAACCAGTCATACCCAAGACTCGAGAACTTTTCTACAGGATGAAAGTGACCAGGCCAGGACCTTGGACAGCTATATTCAAATGGAGACACAGAGGATGCATTCCCAAGCTCATAGACCATTAGGTGAAACCTTAAGTACAGTCATAAGCATATATATCTCTGCTGACTAGGCTCAGCAAAGGGCTTAGTATTTATACGAGACCTGACCAATCCAAAGGCTTTATAGGTAAAGATAAAGGGACCCCTGACCTTTAAGTCCAGTCGTGGATGACTCTGGGGTTGCGGCGCTCATCTCGCTTTACTGACCGAGGAAGCCGACATTTGTCTGTGGCCAGCATGACTAAGCCACTTCTGGTGAACCAGAGCAGTGCACGGAAATGCCATTTACCTTCCCGCCAGAGCGGTACCTATTTATCTACTTGCACTTTGACGTGCTTTCGAACTACTAGGTTGACAGGAGCAGGGAGCTCACCCCATCGCTGGGATTTGAACCGCTGACCTTCTGATCGGCAAACCCTATTGCCATTACATGTATCCATTCTATGACAGAAAGTGACTCTGAAATAAAGCCACATGCAATGAATCATAGCTCACTAGGCCTCACTCAGCCTCCGAGGTCTTCAAGGGAAGCTTTGGAGTTCCTGAGACAAGATGAGTTCTTTAGTATGCTTCTAGTGTATTACAAACTCTCATGTGGAATGGGATTTTTAGTTGATGGTGTTCATTATTAGTAGGTATGTTTGCCAACTTTCAGCTCCAGAGTAAAGATTGTAATTTTGACAGTTGTAAATGAGGGCTTCTGATTTAGTGAGTTAACCTTCGAAGGCAAGGCAGGTTTAAGGATTAGCAATTTGCTTGGATAAAGGAAAACGGAAAAATATAATTAATCACTTGCCTGTCCCCCCAACACTAGTTTACAAAACCATGGTGAAACTTTATTGAGATCAAAATTGAAGGGTGACAAGGTTAATATGTAGCTTTAGACCTCATGGTTTCATTAGCAAACACATTACAGGGCTGTAAAGCTGAGCTGACAGTAATGCTAGCCCCAAACAAAGTAAATAATTACTAGCTTGGCAAATGAGGAAGCACTTGCAGAGTTTGTTTACATTTGGTTTTTTTGGGAAAATTCATGTTGGCAACCAGTCAAATACAGTTTGATAGTAATTGTGACAATTGCTCACAGATGCTGCTGGAAGAACAACAAAAGAATGGATTTATGGTTATTCTCCCTTGCATTTCTCCCCTTTGTTGCCTCTTTCTTTCACCATTTTGGATCAATAATAAACTCACAGCCACAAAGATAAGTGGGTTACATGGCAGATGGGCTCTGGAATGCTTAAAAATCTCATGTTGCATTCTGTCTTTTAGCCATAGACCAAAAGAGAGCCATAGACAGCTGTGTTCAAGCTGCACTCATAAAATCGTTGCTCCTTAGAAATGCCTGTGGGTCCCTGAGAGGGGATCATAGGCCTGCATAGGATTTTTCATGAGAAAGGCAGCGGTTCCATGCTGTTGTGCTCTCAGTAAACTTTCTCAGATGCTGGGGATACAAGACGGCGGCTAGGATCCATTCTTTTGCACAAATCATTCTGAAGGGAACGTTGAATATATTGCCCGGGATTTCAACACGGAGAAAGCCCACCAAACTGGAAAATAATACTGTGTGGCAAATCAGATGAATCAAAGTAATCATCATAATAAGAAAAGAAAAGAAAACCTTAGGTCCTTTTCCAAGCCTTCAGATTCACCTATATCCTAAGCAAGAATTTGTATACAGAATCCAATGCTTACAACTTAATATTTGATTTTGAATTCCTATTTCCTCTTGAGGTACAGTAGAATGTGTACATTGGAAGCCAATTTTTTATTGCTAACATATTCTTGTCTTCAAATCCCAAATAACTGAATTATAGTCTGTTCAGTAACCTGAGACCAGTGGTATCATTACATTTAACCTCCTCTCTGAGATATCTCGGTATATAATTGCTATGAATTATAATTCCTCCAAGATGAATACCACTCTAAGCTTGGAAAGAAAAAGAAAAAGTGAGTGTTCCGGAGTGGGGAAGTATTCACAGATACTATGCATGCCTGCAGGAGAAAGTGAACAATACATACACTGGTGCCCATGGTTTTCTAAACTAATCCCCCAAACCTCAAAAGTATCTGAGTTGTCCAGCTACCTAAAGTTTCTGAATTATTGATCCCTTCTCCTTTGTTTCTCAAGTTCACTGCTGTGGCTCCTTGCTAGTAGGTCTCCCCCCTCTTTTTTTTCTCAAGCAACTTTCATCTGTGCTCAGACCTCTTCTTTCTTCGTGAAAATTATTTTAATCATCGTATTTCTCAGTGCCATGCCCTATATCTCTAACTCACAGATGGGGAACCTGATTAGCTGGATGTTGTTGGACTACAGCTCCCATTATCCCAGCCAAGGACCATGGGGATAATGGGAACTGGAGGGCAACTATACTCCTCTTTGCTCTATCTACTTGTTTGCCAGCTCAGTGGGTTAGAGCATGGTGTTGGTCACAGGTTTGATCCCCATAAGAGACAGCTGCATATTCCTGCATTGTGGGAGGTTTGCCTAGATGAACCTCAGGGTCTCTTCCAACTCTATGACTCTTTGATTCTTTTAAAGTTCAGGACTTCCACATCTGTCTCTTTCTAGGTACATATTTCTCTCTCTCTCTCTCTCTCTCTCTCTCTCTCTCATATCTGCTGTGCTCCATTCATCATCATCTGGTATCCATCATGTGCTGTATCCAGCCTAGTCATTTCTTTGCTCAAGTATTCCCCATATAATTTGATTTCTCAATGCCTTCCGTTTCTTGGTTCAATTCTTTGTGTGCTCATTTTTTTTCAATTTATTGTTTCCATTGCTGACTTCCTAGGATGCAGAATTGCCTGAATTAACAGGACGTTTTATGCCCCAAATGCCTTTCCCATTCAAGCCCCCAAGACTCATGAAATTTCATATATGATATTGGGCCACAGCTCTTGGACTGTGTACAAATCCAGCATACTACCCCAGATCACTTTTACCAAGGAATGTTGGGTCGCACCTTTAAGATTGTATGCTGATTCCTTAAAAAAAAAAAAATACTGCTCGAAATGATTGTTTGGTTAATTGCTGTAACAAAGCATATCTCTCCCATATTGGTCTCTTACAGCCGCTGTAACCTTCCAACAGTTTGACTTCACCCCCAAAGGCACACTCCTCCATTGTCTTCCAAGACAGACAGATGCCAATAACAAGTCAAGCTGACTCGGTTAGTTGAACAACACACTGCTACAAACATGCTAGTGAATGTTTTATAAAAATATATATATGCAATTTTAATGTAACTGAATGGGATTTTCTCAGAACAAGATGTTGCAAGTCTTTGCTTTTTCCTACTGCGTGTGTCAATTTACTTTACTGCAAAGAGTAATTACATGTCCACCTGCACCCTTAAGCATTGAGGCATCCCCTTTATGTACGAAGTAGGCATGGATGGCATTTCAAAGTACCAAAGGATGGCCTGGATATTCAGTTGGTTAGAGCGTGGTGCTGATAAAACCAAGGTTGCAGGTTCGATCCTGTATGGGACAGCTGCATATTCCTGCATTGCAGGGGGTTGGACCAGATGATCTTCAGGGTCCCTTCCAACTCCACAAGTCTATGATTCTAGGATATGTGTGCAAGAGAGGCTGGCCGTCAATACCTGTGGCTCCCACTTCAGTGCTTCTCTCACAGCTAAGCTCACTTTCTTTCTCTCAGATCCTGAGAAGATGGAATGGGTGGAAAGAGCATCCAGCCTTACCCACTAACATAGGGTTGTGTCCAAAGTATCAGTGAGTAACATGTCGTATAGGCAACCAGATTCCCACTTGTGCAACTGGACTCCTCCCTTCCCCAGTATGCCTTGTAAATCTGAACTTCTAGGAGCCATCTGGAGCAGACTTGGGGGAAGTGTGGGCACACACAGGGGGAGGGGGAGTTCAGTTGCGCAAGTAGATAGCCTTTCACTCACGGGATGCATTACTTTGACACTGCCCATGCCTCTTTAAGCCCTTTAAGACTCCACCTATGCCCCCACTCTGTAATGGCAGCTCTGTTTTCTAAGGACTAGAGCCTGCTATCATCTCATGTACTTAGGGCCTTACAAACACTGTAGTCCTGACCAGGGCCAGCCCAATACATTTTGACACCTGAGGCAAGCCACAAAATGACAAATCCCTCCCTCCTGCCAGGGGGAAAAGGGTGAAATAAAGGAACAAAGGGTAAATAAAGCTCTACATTGGGATCTGCTGCCTCTGTGGATCCTGCCGCCTGAGGTGGTCGTCTCACCTTGCCTCAAGGGTAGGCCCATCCTGGTCCTGACTGCCTTTGTTCTGCTCATTTTGACGAGTGGAGATATGCCAATCTATTTCTAGAATGTTGGAGGACTAAAATGGCACGAAGCCTTCTCCACAAGGCTTACAAATAGAGGGACATAGTAAAATCTGTATGTGGATTTCCAGCAGGTAGGAATCTGAATTACTGAAATGCTGATGGCTGACACTTTGAGAATCATTGCTATGCTATATATTGACTTAAGGAGATGCCATGCATGCCTGTTCCTTCTGGTGATGGGAAGGTTGGGTAGGTTTCTCTGCAGCTGACTGACATTTGATTGACGGAAGACAGTAAGGGGGTCCACTTGCCTTTTAAACTGCACAGTTGGAGCTGTCAGCTAAGGCTCGAGCCAGACATTATATATATTTTTTCCTGTGCAGCTATTGGCCCAAGTGTTGCCTTAAAAAAAAATGAAATGAAATGAAACAATACCATTACAAGTGAAACTGCATGAAATGAACAAAATAGGACCAGAACCCAATATTCTGACTATCAGCAAACCAAAATAGCACTACAGTGTGCAAGAATGCTGGCTTCAGAGTTGATCAGTTCTTGACCTCTTCCTAAACAGCTGTAGGAATCCAGCTCCACTAGCCTTGGGGTGTATCTCAGTACCAGGCAAACACCCAGGTGAGGGAGCAATGTACTGTTTTTTTCCTTGCAGGTACACCTGCAAGCCAGGGAGCAAACCTATGTTGGGAACTGAGGGAGGTTGCGAACAGCAAAATTATTTTTTATGGATTTCTGAAGAAGCACTTGAGTGCTGAAGAGCACCTGGCAGTGATTAAAGTTGCGTAGTTCAAGAGCAGCTGAGAAAGAAACATACACAGAAACTAGATGAAGCAGCAGCAAAAGTTGTTTTCTGCAATGGGTTATCTAGGAAGGCATAACGTGCAATACCATTGCCTGACCCAGAAAGTCCAGTTCTGCAGGGTGAAAATGCCAAGGAAATGATATATAAAGATATATAATGAATTGGAAAAAATGTTTAAAAGTACCTTTCCCCCCCAAAAAAACCAGAGTCCTTTTTGTTGGGGATAATTCAGAGGGAAATTCCCAGGTGTCAAAAAAGACTATTTATGTATGCCACTATGGCGGCCCATGTTTTATTAGGCCAAAAATGGAAAACGGGCGAGGTCCCAACCAAAGAAGAACGGCAACTTAAACTGATGGAATGCGTGCAGCTTGCAGATTTAACATACAGAATAAGAGAACAAGAAGAATGTATGTTTAAAGAAGACTGGAAAATGTTTACTGAATGAATATATGGGTGAAAACTGTGTTCATTTAAAAATGCTGGGAGCATTAAGATAAATTCAACAGTGTAAATAAGTTTTGATGGATGTAACAATGGATTACTGAATGGTTTAGCTCATGTAAAATATGCAGGGATGTATCGTATGCAAAATGAACCACGGAAAGAGAAGAAAGAATGAATGTTTTGAAATGTAAAATAAACCTAGACCAAAAAATTGCATTTACCAGCACTACCTCCATTCAGAAACATACCCAGTTACTTCAGGGGTCAAGGCCAAGATGTGTGTGTAAGCAGTTATGTAAGGGGGGGGGGGTTGTGAAGTGCAGTAGAAGCAAGTAGGCCAACTGCCACAGTGGCAGGGCAATGGATGAATGAGGTGATAACGAGGCTTTCAATATATTTTTTAGGTTGTGCGGCTTTTTTAAAAAAAAAATGAATTGTTCTTCTTTTTTTAGACTTTACACCACATATTAAGCAGTGTAGAAGTAGAAGAAGCTCTCTTTCTCTCTCTCATCCAAATGAGATACTGAAAGCATTCATTAGGAACAAATACTTCTGTTTATTCCTGTACTGGCAGACTTGTGGAGCCTGTCTGGCCCTCATTCTTTCTTCCAATAACTATCCCAAGCAGGCTGAGATAAGATGGCCTCTGTGCTTTCCAACATTTCTTTTTTACCACCAGCTTGCAACACCAAGATACAATCCCTTCCAGAAGCATGGAGACCTTCTGGGACATCAGGTCTGCAGGAGGTTTTGCAACATATTCATTGCTTCCAAACGTTAAATTTGACAAGAGAGCTGTAAATACGTTGCACTGAAACTGACACACACACCCCTACAGAGAAAATTGAAGCACATTCAGCTCTTAGAGGAGAAAAACCTATCTGAGGTAGAGCTGTTGTAGGAAGCACTTCATATTATGTATGAACACTGTTGCAGTATTGATTAAGGTATATTTTAATCAATGTGTGAATACTTTAAACAGAGTGGCTTTGATAGGCCCTAAGGGAACCTTATTTCATTCAGTTCAAAGGTTAGGAACCTTTGCTCTGAGAACAGGTGAAGAGGTGATAACACATAATTATGAGGCTGCATCAGATTCCCCAGCAGAATGTCAAAAAAATTGAGTAGGGCTAGACAACAGTTGTGTATTAGCTTAGACAACAACTGATTTGCATTGCTTTACTTTATTTTAAGGCAAAAGTAGATGAGCATTGCTAAAATTCATGAACTGTAGAACACTGCACAACATTTATTGTGGCCTACAGGACAGTGACTAAATATGCCTTAAAGGTGAAGTAAGATAAACTGTCAAGCTTTTTGAAAAGCAGTAGTATGGGCGTGATATTTTATTTATTTATTTTAAAATGTATCCTGACAACCAGTCAATTCAGGATCTGAATTGTGAATGTTTATAAGTGGGGGGCAGGAAGGGGGGTTTCTATAAATTAAATTAAGAAATGGAAATAAAACTGTAAATACTTAAAACAGGAAACAGAATTTTTTATATTCTATTTTGTGTATATTAGGCAAAATTGCATACAAAAATGTGACTATCAGGAGAGATGTGCACTAAAAAGCTGGTGAAATTCCATGAGGAATTTTCTTTTAGAAAGATTCACACACACAAAAATGTGGAAATGTGACAAACTGAACTTAAGCTTGGGAAAATGAGAAACTGAGAAAACCAAACTGACTGATACTGCCATTCCTACCGGCAAGATACCATGGCTGTTGCTTCCAAAAGCCACTGTGAGATCAGGCAAGAGCAAGAGGAACATATTCTTCCTGTTCCCCTCCCAATAAAGGTCATTCAGCAGGGTGGGCAAGGCTAATTCAGCCCCAAACCCAAGCAGAACCCAGTTTGAAATAGGTCCAGATATTGGTTTCCTCCCATCCATCCTCCCATTTCCCTCGGTCAGGCAAACTGGAGCTTGGATCAGAGTTGTTACTTCATTAATGTAGCAGCTCAGATGGGTATCTTATATCCAAGCCTTTCTGGCTAAGAGTCATGCAAAAACTGAGGTACCTGGTGTGGGGACCTCCACTCCTAATACAGGGCTGTCCAGATCCAATGTCTCTTCAGGGTCATTGGCCGGGTGGAGATCTGCTGGGGGATCCTCTTCTCTTTGCTCCTCATCTGAGGAGACCTCAGGTTTGAGGTCTTGGCAGGGCTGAACCTTGGTGTTGTTGAGCATGTGATTTGCCCATCTGCAGTCTGAAGTGATATGGTTAATTCCACCACTGTTCTGCTCTGCCACCTTATCCCTACCTTATTCTTTATACACCAGGCTTCAGACACAGCAAGGCAAAATGAATAAGAAGGGGCTGCTAAGCCCAGGAATACCAGGTTGGATAGGGCTAGGGTGGTGATACCAAAGAACCACAGAATTATGAAGTTGGAAGGGACCTAAAGGTTATCTAGTTCAACCCCCTGCGAAGCAGGAACCTCAACTATTTACCAAGTGTGTCATAAATGACTGGCAATCTATTATATACAAAAACAGGATGGAAGAAGGAGAAAGCTATGTCACCAACCTGGTTCTCTCTTCCCAAATTCCACGTCTGACATTCATACAATATGCTTTTTCTCTTTGAAGAATGGTAATTATCTCTTCCAAATCCCTAGGTATGAAGAGACCTATGTGTATGAAATAAACCTATGCTATAGACAACTAGTTGGTCAGTCAGTAAGAGGTCATTAATAAGCAAGTGGTCAATGATCCATAAGCTCCGCCCCCCCCCCAACAAATGAAATAGTGATTGACTTGTGGACTAAGGAGCTGCTTTATGGTACTCCTGGAGATTTTTGTATTTTAACCCTACATTAGAATGACATAATCAGTGAAACAAAATATACTTCCCAGAATTCATTTACCTGCAGAAAGAGGTGTTTACCCTTAAATATTCTTTTCCTTGAGCAATATGTGTAAATATACTGGTGAGATATTAAATTGGCATTTGATGTAGGCTACTATTTTTTTAAACAAAGTTGTCATTCTACTCCTGTTGAATTGCTCATAAATTCAGGCTTGAATAAAGAGATCAGATTACATTAAATGCATTTTGGTATCTCTAACTTTCTGCAATGAATTAAAACTGGCTGATCGTGTCTCAAGTGCATTTCATTTTCCGTTGATTCATGTACTGCAATATAACCTTCAAAATTCCCTTATGCCAACAAACCGACTCAGATGTACCGAATACATGAGAAGATTATGGTAGCTATAAGATTGAAAACTATATCATGGCATCAGATAATGTAGTAGAGGTATTGTGAATGCATAAACAAAACCTGTAAATATAGAAATAACAGTTTATATAATCCACTATTGAATTCAAGGGAGAGGTTTCTTGCTCAATGACTATGTACAAATGGACAAAAATATGGAATGTCAATATAATATTTGTGGTTCATTCTTATTTTTTTTTTAAAAAAACTTTTTCATGGGTGTGCACTAGAAAAAAAGGCATGCATATATATTTTTCTTCTTAGAACAAAATGCATTTTCTCTCAATAAGCTAAGTAAATTGAGAGCTATGAAAACTAGAGGGATCTTTAAAAACCTGCTATAATTTTTCTTATTTTTTTAAAAAAAGAATTAAGTCATTTGTAGAAATAACCCTTCATATATATATTTTTCTATACAAGGGCTTTTTGTTCCTTTGTTGTGAAATCCAATCCATCTTTAAAGGCTTTTTAAGCTGGCAAAAATGCATTATTACTAAGCTGGTAGCTTCTATTGTTTCAGAGGTAGCTATGGCTATGGATGAATGCTTTCAACAGAAGTTAAAAGAGATAATGAGTCTTTAATGATACAAAATCAGAGCCTTGTGTGCTTAGTGAAGCCTGACACAAGCTCCAGCTTTCAGCCAGCAAGAGGAGCTTATACGATCTTCCCGTTTTTCTAAGCTCAAAATACCCACAAAAGTGCTTTCTTGCAGCACTCTCTATCTCCCAAGATATTATCAGTAGTAGATGCCTATGATGCTCAACTGTTAAATGACAAGAAACATCAAATAGCAATGGTGAAATTAAACCCAATTTTGTTTCCTCACCCCACCCCAAATCTCTTAATGGATCGAAGGTAGATATCATTTTCCAAGTAGCTGTCCTATGTATTCCTTTGTATGCTTCCATTTTTTCCCTTGTCAATATCCCCTGTTCTTTCATCTGATCCAGCTAGCATACACAAACCCAATGTCTGCAGGTGACTTTTTAAAGCAACTTCAGGAATGCCAACAGGAACCATTCACACTAATAAACATGATTAAGTGCATGAGATGTATTTTAAACTTGTAAGATATAATTTCACTCTAGGGTTAAATGTCTTACGATTCATATTTTGAAGCTGTTTCTGTCATTGTGAAGACAAGAGATCTGCTGTTTTCAGTGAAATGTGTGCAGAGAAGGCCAACCAAGATGATAAAAGGTCTGGAAACCAAGCAACGTGAGGAATGGCTGAGGACGTTGGGTATTTTTAGCCTGCAGAAGAGAAGACTAGGAGGTAGCATCTACAAATATCAGAAGGGCTGTCACATGGAAGAGGCAGCAAGCTTGTCTCCTGTTGTTCCAGAGAGTCTCCTGCTGAAACCAATGGATTCCAATTATAAGAAAGGAGATTCCAACCTGAGAGTAAGAGCTGTTTAACAGTGGAATGGATTACCCCAGAAAGTGAAGGAGCCTCTTTCACTGGAGATTTCTAAACAGAGATGGATGGCCATTTGTCAGGGATTCTTTAGCTGTGATTTCTACATTGCAGGCGGTTGGACGAGATGACCCTTCTAACTCTACAATTCTATGATTCCACAAACTTAACAGAATCGCCGTATCAAACAAACAAAACAAAATAAAGCATAATAAAATCAAGATATCTGGCAACAACCCTCATACTTGGAAATGTAGAAGATTTAGGAATGATCTATTCAGTGGAATCTTATCATTACAATGGGATCTAAATCTTATCACTACAATGGGAAATATTTAAGTTTGTGTTTAACTTTCTAATTAAAATCAATAGATCTTAAATATTCACCATTACACTGGATTATGCAGTTTATAGGGGGTTTTCCCCCAACGGAGCTGACAAAACTCGGTCAAAAAGCTTTTTTTTACATCAATCTTGACTAGTTTGGATTAAAAAAAATGACTGACAACACACCACAGTAAATCAAGTTACAACAAAAAACCACCAGCACTAGTTTGCAAAATGTTGATTGACAAGGCTCTCTGATCAGTAAATGCACTGTTCCCAAATCTTAAAACTAATTTAGACTCCATCTGCACTATATATTTAGAGCAGTCTTAAACCATTTTAAACAGTCATGGCTTCACCTAAAGAATCCCAATGAACTTTAGGGGTCTCCTTTCAACCCTGATCAACTATATTTCTAATCTAACGCTTCATTCCAGGGCCAACCTTCCATTTAGCCTAGCCAAGTCAAGCCGCTTGTCTGAAGTGATGGATAAGAAGAAATGGCTGATTGGTACTTCCTGATCTGTCTGCCACCCCTGTTTTTCTCATTCATTCACTCATTTATTCACTTGCTGCCATTGACCGCCCTCAGACAAACACCAATCAGTCCATGGAGAAGTGGCCAGCAGTGACTGCCTGCGACCACTGCTGTCAATTTACTGCTGCAGCAAAGTGACTAGTGGTGTTCCTAAAGGGGGCTCCATGCCATCCAGATGTGGAAGGGTCCTTACTCAGAGTGATGCATTGTGGGTGAGGTGGCCCTGGAGACCGCCTGTTTAAAGTTTCACATTTAATTACTGTGAAACTTTAAACAGCATTACAAATACTGTTCAAAGCCTTAACAGTTGTTCAATATTAGTAGGTGAATTATTGAAGTGGGGATCCCTGACATTGTGTGCCCTACCAAATTTTAATAGCAAATGACAACCATAGAAACCTGTCACTGATTTATTCTAAGGCACATCTGGAATGAATCTTTTTTCTTTAAATTAAAAAAAATGTATTTTAAACTTCATCACTATGGAAGGATCAGAAAAGAAAGGTGAATAGCCACACCCTATTTAGCAACTGGAAAAAAGAACATAATATTATGTTTTAATATCATGAAATCCGCCCCATATTAGTCCAAAGCAAGTGTTCTTCAAGCCAGCCTTGGTGTATGAAAACAACAGAGAATTTATTCATGCCCATGAAATCAGACTTGAAGCTATCTTACTGGTCCATCAGGGGTCACTTTTTGTGACATGAGACTATGCCCTGAATTGTCTTAAGCAGGGGAAAACCAGGCTTGCTTTTATAAAAGAGAATGTGCTGTGATTTTGATTTGGTTTGTTTTACATAGCTCCAGTGTTTATTTCATTTACATTAACTTGCCCTAAAAATATATCGGGAGAGAGCGAACTTTTCTGTTCATGACTAGATCCCAGAATGGAACGACTGCCTACAGTGAAATGATGTGTGTATGTTTTATGAGTATCCTATGTTTTACCTCTTAGACTCATAAAGGGCCTCAAGTGCAGGTATCAGTTATATGGCAGTACGAGGGGAAAAACGCCATACAGCTGCAATAACTCTCTCTGGTGTCCTCAAAACTGTTTTTCATTACATTCACTCTCTTTAGCTTCTAGTTGGAGGGTCCCAAAGAGGGAAGCATTTGCCCCTAAGTAGCCATAGCTTCCAATCTTTAACTACTGCTTCTCTCCCTTTGTATTTATGGACAAAGTCTCATTCAAACAACATCCTATCAGCCACCAACCATTTCACTTTTAATGGCTGAGCCATCATTTACCTTTCAGGATGTCAGATCCTATGGAGCTCACCAGCAGCAGCAGGAGGAGCTAGCAAGCAAAGCACAGCACAACTACTGCCATATTATCTCCCTGGCAAATGTTAAGCCCAGGAGGCCGTTTCCAAAGACCCTCACTTTCGATAGCAGCTGGCACAGAATTGCACTAAGTCTCACAGGTCAAGGGGAATTCCGCTTTCTCCCTGCACCTGCCAGCCCTGGACAGGTATCCGTGCACGACTGCATATAGAAACACAGAATTTTTGGAGCCCAAGGATCATCTAATCCAACCCCCTGCAATGCAGGAATCTCAGGCCATCCAACTCTGCTTAAAAACCTACAAGGAAGAAGAGTCCACAACCTCTCATGGGAGTCCATACCACGGTCCAGCAGTTCTTACTGTCAGAAAGGTCTTCTAGATGTTCAAGTCAGCATCTCCTTTCTTGTAAATTGAAGCCATTGGATTGCACTGGAAATCATCTTTTGGAGTGCTTCTGTGGGCATGGGCGATATAATTGCTATTGTGTCAAAGCGGCAATGGTAGCTCTACAGCATGATACTGGGGAGTGCCTGGTTAACAAGCTACTTCTTTTATTTCCCATATGCCATAAATGGTTGGCACAACACCAGAGATTAACACGTTAAGCACATCAAGGGGCTCTACCAGGGACCCAGGTGCCAGGATCACCACAGGGTCAAACTTATTGCTAAAGATGCTTTGGTGTTGGGGTTGTTTTGCTTTCCATCATGAGACTGGCATGCCAGCCTGGCCTTCTGACAACACTCTTTATGATGGAAGGGTATTAGTATTATCTCGAGTGATTCTCAGAGGCTGATGTTGTCAGAAACAAAAGTCACCTTGCTGAAAGCTTAAGCCGAACAAAGAATGGTATTCTTGCACATACAAATAGAATGGAAGCTGAGTACTAATGCTTGGATGGATGGTTTTCAAAATGAATATAAATATCATGCTAGGAGATAAGAACTGCCATTGATCCATTTCCGTTCTTGTTTCCAAGCTTAACTTATGATTATTATGATTGTGACTGTGATTTAAAGCATCTTCTTTCTACTGAATATTAGTCTATGCAAACTGAGAAGCATCATTGCACCATATCCTGAAAGTTCACAAGGGATACTAACCCTGCCTTCTCAACAGATGCTTGGGCAAGTTACTCCAAGGGCCATGGGCAGGTTTCAGCAAATGAGTCCTGTTAGCAAATGCCCTGTGCAAAGACTTTTGCCTAAGCAGTGGGGCTTCCTCCCTTCTCCCCATGTGCTCCCCGTGTCCCCCCAATTGGCTCTGAGGTAGGGAGAACCCCTGGAACAGTGGGTGTGAAGGGAGGAGATGAAGAATTGTTCCATCTGGCAAACCCCAATTCTTGCCCCAATGGAACAACTTTTTTAGAGTGATGTTGAATTCATCCCAAAGTGTTGAGCCCCACATGCATACAGTAGTGGCTCATCCAAATCCCTTTCTAAAAGTAACTCAGCTACATGACAAGCATCTCTCAGAATTCAGCAGAAGCTGCTTTGAAAGCTAACATTGAAGCATTTGAGGAACTGCTGTTAAATAAAATTATGGGGAAACCCCTAAACAGAAACACTTCGGCATACTGGGTCTGGTTTTGACTTTATATCTTGTTGCATATTTAGGGATGCTTTAATCTTCACAAATTTCAAGACAAAATGGTGTGAGCCACAGCTGCCAGGTGGGAGGACTGGAACCTTGCTATTCACCAGATTTTGCATTTCCCCCCCCCCCAAATGTTCATATGCAGTTCTCAGCAGTTTAAACATATTGAAATATGAATTTAAACTGCAAATACGGTCTCAGTTGTGGCTCCTTCACACATAATATCCAGATATGTTGGACTACAACCTCTATCAGCCCCAGCTAGCACAGTCAGGGATAATAGGAGTTGTAGTCTAAAATATCTGAAGGCCACGATGTTGAGGATGCCTAGTACAGAGTGCCTTTTCCACGGGTTCGATAGGCAGTAACTGTGGATTCATCTTGCCTAGTGACATATATAAACTAATTGTATGCTGGTATTTCTTTCTGTGCTGATCTAGCTTTGCAGAATACTGAATGCCAAGTTTGCAAGCATAGGTTCAGTGACCTCACTCACAACTATAGGATTGAGATGTAGTATAACTGAGACTGACTGATATCCTGATTTTATCTTGAAACAACATTAAAAACGCAGGGAGGAGAGAGAGAGAGAAAGAGAATCTCTAGGGATAATAAAATTAGCCAACTGACTTATCAGCAAAACAATTTTGTTGAACAGAGACTGAAAATGAGAAGGTGTTACTGAAATGTGAAGGCCTTAAATCATGGCAAAAAGAAAGCAACAGAAAATCGCCTGGGGCTGCAAATCTAAGCATACTTACGTAAAATTTAAATCCCTTTGAAATGAATGCAACTAAAGGCTGCTTCCTCTGAGGCACTTTCTACTGGACTCGGGTTCCAATATCTGTGTGCACGATGCCCACTAAGGGCAGCAGTTACAAAGGGTGCACGGTTGTGTGTCAATTGCAGCACTATATTACATTTAAGGAGTAAACTAAAAGTGTGTTTATAGTGGGGTGATTAAGAATGATTTGCTCGTCTGCACACTTTTGATAAATGACATGTATATGTACTTAGGTTTCAAAATCCCAAGTACAGAATGTAGCCTAAAAAGCAGGCCAATATGGCAGCTCTTCCTGCAGCCATAGAGATTTGAGATGAAAGGACAAAAATATAACATTGAAAGTCTGCATGCACTTTCGCCATGAAGCTGCTTACTTTGGAAGAAATTGTGCAATACTTCCACAGTCCTGATCTGCTTTTAAACTTCTTCCTCAACTGCCATATGTACTCCAGTGCATCTGACATACAGTAGTACCCTTCAAGATGTGCCATTTAAGGTGCTATAAGTTTCTGTTTTTCTCCAGATTTTATGGAGCAAAATTGTAGTGGACCCTCCATACCACTGGTCACATTTCACTTTTTTCAGAAGGTGACGGCACTTTTCCCCATTCACATCAATGATGAAATGTGTTAGAACAGAGAAAAATTGTGTGACTGTAGTCACATACCTGTTCCTTTGTTCATTCAATCAGTAAATGTTGGAGTTATGTATTGTATTAACCACCTAGTATTCCAGTATTCTGTTCATGAGTGAAATTACAAGATTAAATGAAAAGAAATTTGGGAGGTCACTGTTTTGGTCCTGAGCTATGGATAACCTCCTGTCAAAAAAAAAAAATCCTATGAGAAGAGGAAGTGGGGAATATTAATATTTCCTGTAAGCCACTTAGAAGTTTTACTACAGTCAAGTGGTACATAAATATTGTTAATTAAATTAAGTTGTGAAATGGAAGCTGCTTAAACAACACACCCTGAATGCCACACAAAATTGCGTTAAATACCTTCCACAGAAAGAAAAGATTGCAGAATCATTTTGGATCTTTCACAAATGTCTGCTTTGGGGCAGTAGAAGAAAAATATTCCAGAATAGCAACGGAATGATAACAATGTCATGTGGAAGCATGAAAAAAAATCCAGAAAAACAGCAGCTATAGCACTACAAATGGTATGTAGTGGATCTTCAGTTATCAGTAAAATCCATAAAATATAACGCAACCCATTAAAATGTACAACAAGGGCTAACTGCTGGATGGAAATTACAAATAGCAACCAAGAAAAGAGTCTTGAGACTGTCTCAAGAAATCTGTCTAGAGGCACCAGATGGGCCACATTTGGCCTTCTGGGCTTGGTCTTCCCTATCTTTGCTCTACAGCACACTTTTTATTCTCCTATTGTGAAACCCCCTAGGTGATTTCAGAAGAGCTTGCTGGATCAGGCCAGTGGTCCATCTAGTCCAGCATCCTGTTTTCAAAGTGGCCACCCACATGCCTGTAGGAAACCCACAATTAGGACCCAAGCACAAGAGTGCCCCCACACCCCTATGGTTCCCAGCAACTAGTATCCAGAAGCACTGTAGCCTCTGACTCTGGAGGCAGAGCACAGCCATCATGAATAGTAGCCAGTGAAAGCCTTATCCTACAAGAATTTATCAAATTTACTTTTACAGCCATCCATGCTGGTGGCTATCACTGTCTCTTATGGAAGCAAGTTCCATAGTTTAGCTATGCCCTACATGAAGATGTGGACGCGGGTGGTGCTGTGGTCTAAACCACTGAGTCTCTTGGGCTTGCTGATCAGAAGGTCGGCGGTTTAAATCCCCGCGCCGGGGTGAGTTCCCATTGCTCTGTCCCAGCTCCTGCCAATCTAGCAGTTTGAAAGCACACCAATTCAAGTAGATAAATAGGTACCACCGCAGCGGGAAGGTAAATGGCGTTTCTGTGTGCTGTGGTTTCTGTCACAGTGTTTTGTTGCACCAGAAGTGGTTTAGTCATGCTGGCCACATGACCCGGAAAGCTGTCTGTGGACAAACACCGGCTCCCTCGGCCTGAAAGCGAGATGAGCGCTGCAGCCCCATAGTCACCTTTGACTGGACTTAACCATCCAGGAGTCATTTACCTTACATGAAGATGTACATTCAACAATTAGCTTCACTGGATGCCCACACGTTCTAGTGTTTAAGGTCTAAGAATGTGTTTATCGCTTCTTTGTCTATTTCTTATTGGTTGACAAATTTCTCGATCTCTTATTGAATAATCCTAATTATCATTGTTGACTCAGTGGGGAAGGAATGGAGTTGATCCCATAGCACATGTGGGGAGAACCTTTGACCTCACCCCAAATGTTGCTTAACTACAACTCTCACCAGCCCCAGAAGCAAGCATGGCCAATTGCCAGGGATTTCTAGTTCTGCTGAAGAAATACAACCTGTGCCATTAATAATGATTGTGCAACCCATACAGCACATAGGCAACAATTAGTCACACAATTAATATTTTGGTTCAAAAACAATTTTTCACCATTTATCAGATTTGTGAGAATAAGACAACTACTTACAAAGTACCATGAAAACTTACAAGCTATCTAAGATAACGTGAACTTGCAGTATCAGATTTACAACTTCTTGACTCAATTTTTGTTTTTTCTTGTTTTTTTAGGTAAGTTCAAGAAGAAGGTAGGTAAGTTCAACGATGTTCCTGGTAGCTGTGAAGTGCAGATGGAAGACAGGGTGCCAGCGTTCTATCCCCGTTTCGCCCTAGCAGTCCATAAAGTTGAAGAGCTGCTATTTTGCCCCTGGCAGGGCCAATTTATTGAGGTTGGCTGATAGCCCATTCCCTGAGCACAGTTTTCTGGGCTTCCTCAGTAGTCTCGAGCCATTAATGTGACTATTAGTGCTAAATGTAGTTGCGTGTCGAGGTCCCCAGGGCCACCCCAATAACTCACACATGACACAGAAATTTTTGTCTAAGGTTTTTGGCATAATTTTGGCCACAACTTTATTAAAATACAAAAATGTGAGTGGTTGCTTAGGCATTGGTTGTGACTATCTGCCCCCCATGGGGGACAGCCTGACATTCTGCACGCTTGCAAAAGTCAGAAAAGGGGAATACACTTGGGGGCAGTGACGGAGCAGGGAACCTGCCCTCAGCCCTTCCCAAATGCAACCAGGAGCTCTTGCAATGGCCCGAACCCCCTTGACAGAGTGGACAAGCAATAGTTAGCCCCCAATTCCTTTAACGGAATCCCTTGCAGCGTCAGCATTAGAGGAGCAGGCACAGCCAATCCATGCCCCTCAACCAACCAAACCATAAACCAATGCCTAACCGCAACCTTACAAATTGTGATGATTTGCTACGCAGTAGGCAAAAACCAAATGGCCCCAGCCAATCAGCCAGATGGACAAAATTCCTACTGGGTCCCTGCCCCAAGAGCAGACGACCCCATGACAGGCATAGCAAGGTCAAAGCGAACAACCCTAAATATAGGGAGGGGGGACTGGCAATCCGATGCACGGGCGAAAAGAGGAAGCCCTAGCCTCATGCAAGGAGTTTTAGCATTTCTGGCTGTCAAACAACAAATGGCAACATTAACTTCTTCCCAACGACAAGGGAAGCCCAATCACATCAGTGGCCAACGATCAATTAGCCCGCCCCACAACTTTGGAGTGTCCTGGAGGCCCCCACCACAACACATGCTCTCCATGAAGGAGAACACGCTTTACAGAAACAATTTCTTGGCTTAAGCATAAAGAACTGAATAACTTTGGGAGTTCTAGTTCAGCAGCATCTGGGGGCGGGGCACAGGTTCCTGCAACCTGTTACAAGGAAAGAAAGACATCTTGATCATTGTCCTTTGCCAGAATTTGTGACCTCTGGCAATTTTTAAAGGAAATAGCTATCCTTCAAGGTAGCATTGTTCACAGAAGCATGGGTTGCCTGTAAGAAACCACTCCCACCCCCGCAATAGCTCTCATTAGCTGCACCGAAGGAAGTTGTTCTCTAACATTTTGACCATAATGCATTATTGGGGCTTTTATCTTTGCATAAGTAGTTTTTAAATAGTAGACTAGCTTAATGAATTTATCTTAATAGATTTCTATGTTCAAGGTTATGTTTGTGTGTGTGTTTTGAAGAAGAAATCCTTTCTGGTTAACTGTACCTATTAGAAATGGACAGGATAATTGCATAATTGCATTCCTGTGTGGTTTTCATCTGCAAAAGGAAAATAACTTCTCTTGCAGGGTTGCGCTAAGGAAGAGAGAGATACAGAAATGTTGGCGGTGGTCTAGTGTGGGTTACAACTAAGTGCTGCTGATATTAGCAGTTAATTTCAAATCAGCATGTGAACTTTAGTCCTTTCCCTTCCACCAGCCTTCTCAAGTCCTTAGCCTAAACATTGCTTTCCTACATCTTCCTCACAATGGCCAGATTATAGCCATTTTGCAGATTTTGTTTGTTTGTTTGCTTGCTTGCTTGTTTGAGTATCCCACCCTTTATTCAAAGAACTACAGCTCCCATCAGCCCTCTCAAGCATAGCCAATGGCCAGGGACGACAGCAACATCTGGAGGGCCAAACGTTCTCCAAATCTGTTCTAGAAAGAAAATGAATTGGGTCTCCATGCATCCAGACCTCTGTGTGGAGCATTCACTTCACCACAGGAAGAGGCCCATCTACTTGATATGCATGTGAACAGTCAGTGGAAAGGGCAGAAGGAAGAGTGATTTGTTTTAGACTGCAAGAGGTCATGCTTCCAGAATGCCTGCATTTATAAACTGGCTCCTCACTTTAGACAGCATTGCACCAGGACGACAGGAGAGAAAGGCAGAAATGTTCCCCGACTCACTTTAAGCAATTTCACAGTGCATGCTGGATTATTTTGGCAGAAACTTAACATAATTACACTCAAACTGTGGCAAATTAAGCTAGTTTGGAATGAGCAATCAACAATTTTGTACATGGCTGTAGTGGAAAGAGGCAGAATAACCTGATTCAGCCTGAATTCTCTCATCATTAGAAAACAAATTGCAACCAATTATGTTATTTGTAGTGCATCTGTGATTACAGATACATGATTCAGAGCAGCTGGAGAAAAATAGTAAGGGTCACTATGGAAAGCTGCATTACAAACACCCTTATTTCTGGCACCAGACTACTGTTTCCCCTTAGCAGGAAACTGCCAGTTTGAACATATGTGACTTGATTTGACAAATTGACTTGCAAGAATGAAAACATTTTTCCTTCCCCACCCAAGGAAAAAATTATCTTGTGCACAGAAGCGTCCAGTAAAATGCAGTCAGTGATCTGTAAATTGCCATATTAAAACTTGGGTCAGAAGTCACTGACATTAGAATCTATTCTTCTGTTTTGAGAGGGTGTAGGCCAAACAACTAATATGGGCCAGAAACAGACATACAGCCAGAGGTTTCTTTGTGGCTTGCCCTATAGTAGTCCCCACTGCTGAGGAGATAAGATGTCATTTTCATCTTAGAAATGTCTGCATTACAGTGGTGACTCTTGCTGTAGCAACATCAAGTGTCACACAGAGGTTCTGCAAAAATGCACGCTTTCTCATTTTCAGCAGTGGAGCATACCACTACTTTCTGTACACAGAGCTGTGAAGGTGTGCCAGGAAGCTCACACAAGTGGGTATGATATGATCCAGACATGGTCCTTCTTTTATAGAACTCTTGCCTCGCCCCACATAGGTTTTTTAGGGTGTATTTTGTCACATGCCATTGATGCAATAAGAACATAAGAAGAACCTGCTGGATCAGGCCAATGGCCCATCTAGGCGATCATCCTATCCTTGACAACTAGATGCCTGTGGGAAGCCTGCAAATTGGGCCCAAGCACATGAGCACTCCTTTGGTTTCCAGCAACCATTTTCAATGCATCATACTACATAGAGCTTTAGTATGCTGATGACAACGTAGTGTGTGCACACTCAGAGGATGACCTCCAAACCATCCTAAATTTCTTCACAGAAGCTTACAAAAAACCTGGCCTATCGCTCAACATCCAAAAAACTAAAGTACTGCACTGACAAGCACAAAACAACCCCTCTGCAGTGCCACAAATCCAATTCAATGGTGTAACATTGGAAAATGTTGATCACTTCTCCTACCTGGGCAGTTATCTTTCCACAAGGGCCAACATTGATGCCAAAATCCAGCATCACCTGAGTTCTGCGAGTGCAGCTTTCTCCCAATTGAAGTGCAGGGTGTTTGAGGACCGGGACATTCGTAGGGAAACCAACATGCTTGTTTACAAAGCTATTGCACTACCAACCTTACTGTATGCTTGTGAAGCATGGACCACTTATAAACGCCATCTGCAATTCCTCGAAGATTCCATCAACGGTATCTCCGAAAAATTTGACAGGGAAGAGAGGCAAACTAATACCACTGTACTGGAAGAAACGAAGATCACCAGTATCAAATCAATGATTTTTCAATATCAACTTCGTTGGACTGGTCATGTTGTGCGGATGCCTGATGATTGTCTTCCAAAGCAACTACTCTATTCCAAACTCAAAAATAGAAAGCGTAATGCTGTCAACAAAAGTGTTTTAAAGACTCTCTCAAGGCAAATCTTTAAAAATGTAGTATAAACACCAACAAGTGGGAAACACTAGCCTGCGAGTGCTTCAATTGGAGAACAGCCTTTACCAAAGGTACCGTGGACTTTGAAGATGCTCAAGCTCAGGACAAAAGGGGAAAATGAGCTAAGAGGAAGGCATGCTTGGCAAACACTCATGATCAACTCTTGCCCATGTCCCCACTGTGGAAGGCCGTGTGGATCCAGAATTGGCCTCCACAGTCACTTACGGACTCACCATTAAGGCCATTTTCATGGAAGCCAATCTTATTCGGCTCCGAGTGATCGTAAAAGACGACATTAGTAGTGGATTTATACCAGAACATCCACACAACATCCTGTTATATCAGTTGCCCAGCAGTGCTTTCCCAGTATCCCCATATTATTGCCATCTGGAGGAGCATCCTTGCACTGTAGCACCATAAAAGTGGGACAACCCTCCAAACTTCTGTGGTATGAAAAGTTACAAGATTTCAGCAGGAAGTTATAGGATATGCACTAATTGGAAATGAAGCTGTGGTTGGGATTCAACTAAGGAGTCCCATCAGCCGAACCCTGCACAAGGATTTCTGCTTGTGCAACAGGCCTATCCCCCTGCAACCCCAACTTACCCCACTTGGTCTGGGGGATCAGGAGAAGCACATGAGGAAGAGGAGAGAGGGAGGATGATTCTGTCTGGTGCAATGATCAAAACAGTGCTAGGCTTTAGCTTTGTGAAAGGATCCTAGTTCAGTGGCAGAGCACACATTCTGCACTTTGCAGGTTCAGTTTGTGGCCTCTTCAGTTGAAAACGATCAGTGAGTAAGTGGTGAATAAGATCTCTGCTCTTCCTCTGCAACAGCTTCTAGTCAAAGGAGACAATACAGAATTAGATGGACAAATGTACCTGTACCTAATGTTGACACAGTTTGTAATCTGTTCAGCTCAGGATTACGTTACCAGTTCTCTCCTTCACTGGTTCCCCTTACCCTTTGCCCAAAAGTCCTTGTTGCTTGAGGAAGATCCAGCTGGAAGATGAAGGATCCAATGGTTAGTCTGGATGAGCCAAGTCAGTTGAGGGACTAAAGGTGCTTCACTGAGAAGCTGCCACCGGCAGTTAGTGGTTCGCCACATGGGGTGACTGCACATGGATGCAGGAGTTCTTGATAGTTGGGCAGAATTGGAAGAGATTTCCCCCCACATCATCTGGCTGGCTGGACTTCTATTAATTATTTGGACGAGCATTGAAACACAAGACACGGCAGCAGCAGCAACAACAACAGCCCTGCCAATAAAGATATGTGCAAAACTGAAGGGCCAAAATCATGTCAGAGGTCTTTCATTAGCACAATAGAGCTATATGTTGTTTTACCATATTGCTAACCTTGGAACCTAAATAGATCCTCTATTTTTCATGGGCTCCATAAGATCTTGTTGAACTACTTCCAGTTTGGGATAATTCACGACGCCACTGTTTTCTGAGTGTTGCAATTATTTGCACTGTATAATTCTACAATTTATAGTACGTCTCTGTGAAGTTTGTATCTAAGGTGTAGCTTATTTTACAGCCTGTCATCCAGTGCCATACGGTTAAGAGCTCACTGTATCCAGTTAAGATGCTGAAATGTGAATTGAAAATGTTTTATTGTACTGGTTATATATTTATGTGACCTGTCTATTCAGAATTCACAGTACAATTATTAAAACTGCCTAAGATCTTTTCTTGTGGATTCATGTTTCTCCATGTGTAGCAGCTGTAAACCACAAGTGAAGCTTCTAATGTTAGACAAGGTGTAGCCATTAGTTCCGCTAAAAAGCTCTAACCACCAGTGCTCATTGATTTCTAGTTTCATATATCTTTAATGAGGAGATTAAATACTTGTTTAGGAAGCCAAGCCTGGCTTAAGTGGTGTTTGCTCATACAGCATGTGCAACTGAAGACCTCCGTAATATTTCCCAGAAGTGATAAGAAGCGAAAAAGACTTTCTTCCCAAAAATAATAACACAAAAACCTGTCTCAGTTGAGTCTGCAAATTCATGCCCTGTTTTATAATGTAAGAAATCATTGGTGGTGTAAATGCCGCAGAGAGCAAAGCTATTTACACTAAGCTATTTCTCAGTTGAGTGTTCCTGTTTAATTCTTATGCATTGTTCAGATCCAAGAATTGACCATTTACTTCTGAGTAGACATAAAAGGTATTGTGAAACATGGCCAGTGTTAAAATGCTATTTCCTTGCTGGCTTAAATCCCAACAGCAAAAATCAAGAATGCTTAAACTCCACCTTAAATGACCTTGGAAGCTCCACAGTGGAGGTCCCCCCCTCCCCCAGCTTTCCATATCATTGGGACTGTAACTTGATCATAAATCAGAAGTGATTTTCAAGTTACTTGTTCAACAAAATCAGGTCAACTATTTACTTATTTATTTGAGCACACACACATACCCCGCGACAATGAGAGCTTGGTGGTAAGGAGTAAAAAAAATATATACACACACATACCCCAAAACAGGACAAGAGATGGAACTTCATATTAAGTACAGCTCATACAATCATTGCCCATAACTGGAATAAAATCCATGCTAGCTGACCAAAGTTTGGGATATAGCCACCATGGTTAAAATGATCAATATGATCCAGGTCAGAGAGAGAGAAGGCAGAACTATGATTGCTTTGTTGGGAAAAATGGCTTTTTTCATCATGTACTAATGTAACAAAAATTTAAATCCATATGCTTTGTTGAGAATACTTGGATATTTCTATTTCTATTGACTGTTCTCCCCCTTTTCCTGTTCTGTTTTGCTTGCATATTGTTAAAAATAAAGTAAAAACTTGGGGGGGGGGATAGAGATATAGATGCAGAGTGCATTCAATGGTATCCTGCCTCCAACAGTTGAAGCAGCGCATGGGGAGGGGAAAGGCAATTTTAGATAAATTTATTTCCTCTGCAGCAACACCGCCTACACTGTTCTGCATGTTTCCCCAGATTTCCAGAGTAGTTTTTCCAGAGGGCACGGAGAGCTATAGGAGGGAGGAGGAATTGCTGACCAGCATCTCTCCCCTTCCTCAAGTGGAAGAGTGCTATGAGTGGAGTTCCACACACACGTACACTGGATCCAACCCACTGTCTTTGTTGTTGTTGTTGTAGCTTAGTCATTTAGTCGTGTCTGACTCTGCATGACCCCATGGACCAGAGCATGCCAGGCACTCCTGTCTTCCACTGCCTCCCGCAGTTTAGTCAGATTCATGTTGGTAGCTTCGAGAACACTGTCCAACCATCTTGTACTCTGTCGTCCCCTTTTCCTTGCGCTCTCAATCTTTCCCAACATCAGGGTCTTTTCCAGGGAGTTTTCTCTTCTCATGAGGTGGCCAAAGTATTGGAGCCTCAGCTTCACGATCTGTCCTTCCAGTGAGCACTCAGGGCTGATTTCCTTAAGAATGGATAGGTTTGGTCTTCTTGCAGTCCATGGGACTCTCAAGAGTCTCCTCCAGCACCATAATTCAAAAGCATCAATTCTTCAGCAAATGTCATTTATGAAATATGGGAATAATTAACCTGGTACACTCAATCAGCTAAAATTGACAGCGACAACACAAAACTTTAAAATCTTCAATACCTTTTGGCTTTCTGCTATTTGGTTTAAATATTCTTAACATCAAAGCTTGATTCTGATCTAGGCTGGAGCAGTGGAGCACTATCCTCACAATTAAATGGTTTGATATCCTTAAATATTTCCCATTTCCTAATAGATTTAGAGGTTTCTCGCTGGACACCATCGCAGTTCCTCCAGAGAGCTCTCGGTTTTGTTTTCCTGACTCTGTTTGGCTTCAGAATTTATTTTCAATGTATTCTGTCATGGAAGGCACAGACTTAATTGCAGCATATAACCATCATCAAATAAAAAATACCTTCATCTCATTTGCTTAGATAACATAAAAGTTTCACAAAGGCCACTACAGCATCCCTAAAAACAAAGAACTCACCGCAATCCAAAGTCTCTTAAAAACACATGCACACACCATTTACCCTAGAACTGCAAGGCAAGATATAGTAGAAAATTGACAGGGGAGGGGATGAATCTTAGAAATCAGCATGCCTCTAAATTGATACCATGTAAACACCATATAGTATTGGAAAACCACTGCTGGGGGTAAATGAAATGAATTCACTGGGGCATCTAATCCTATTTCTAGAACATTTAAACTGTTTCAATGCACTGGAAAGCAAACAAACTTCAAAGTGATCATTATACCCCTGACACCAGTGCTTGTGTGGCTGAAATCTTTATGAGATTAACCCCCCACAGTGAAAGGAGTTGAACACGGTCAAAGCCACTTTCCAAGTGTCAGGAGGATACCAGCTTGAATGCCCGATAGTAACAAGGGAGGCTGCTAGCATTTAATATTAAAGTAGTTCAACACGCAGGTGGAACTGACTAGTGGATGCTGTTTAAGTGCTGCTCTCTCCCTTTTTTAACCAAAAAAACACGCCAATCCATCTTTCACCTCTGCATTCTGCACCCCATTAGATGCTGATCCAGCAGAGAAAATTAGATGATTTAATTACAGTTCAGATCAGATATATGTTGTCATTATCAGCAGTGTAGGCCTGCTCTGTACCTCTCATGCAATAGCCCCAAAGCATCGAGAAAAAACTATGTCTTGATTTTTTGGGGGGTAGCAATAGGAGGAGTATTAGAATACCATCTAAACAACCTATAAGCTACATGCTACAAAGAACTAGGGATGGGCAAATATGAGAATTTTTTTTTCCAGTTTCTCATTCCCCCCCCCCAATCTTGAGTTAGTTCTCTGCATCACCACATCAACTGACATTTAAGTCTTCATGAAAATTCAGCAGCATCTTGGTGTGAATTTCTCACAATATTCACATTTTTTGATGCAATTTTGCCTATTATACACATTTTTGCAAAGCAATTTCCTCTAACAGAATGCATATTTGTATGCACTGATATATACATTTATAAGCACACTTCTCCCCAGTAGAGGCATCTTTCCACAACAGTTATTACTGAGTTGGAGAATTGCACTGCAAAATCCAGAGAAGTGTGAATTTCGAAGGATGGCTGTGTTTCGATTCGCATCTTGTCTCAGAAAGTGCAAATTACGTAAGTGCCCCTTTAGATGTGAACTGAACTGAATTCTTCCCCAATGCCTACATAGATCTCAGTGCTGCTGCCAAAAACACCAGCGCTGTATCAAGTTCTTCTTTCCTATTCTGTGGTTATGGAGTTCCTTGTTCAAAGTACTCCTTGTTCGGATGGGTCCTGCTGAATTTCCCCCATATCCTCAGATGTAGCCAGCACAGAGGAGATGCACAGACAGGTGAACTGAACTAGAGGTTACACGGAGAGAGGAATACTTGACACACAACAGGAGCTCTGTTTTAGTGGCAGCTCCAGGTTTCAATGTCGGCATGTATTTTATGCTGTCTTTCAGGACTAGTGCCAGCTCTCAGCAGCCTTGGGCAGCTGCCAGGGCCTCAGGGCCTGGGAAAAGGAAGGGGCCAGATTTAGATTGGCATGATATTTTGCTTTTTTGCTTTTAAATTATGTATTTAGAAAGACATATGAATTGCTAAGCAAAACTCCAGTAAGTTGTGAACATAAAACAAATATCAATTCAAGAAAGATAAAATCAGCGATTGTTAAAAACAAGTATATAACCAAAGTATGTGTCTGGATAGGCTTGCTGGATCACTTTTTTAGAAGGTGTGTAAAACAGTATTTTTCTGGCATCCATCTGTCTTGAAAGACAACAGAATGTGCTTCTGGGGATGAAGTCAACCCAATGATTTAGAATAAGGTTACCAGATTTTTTTTTTCAATGAATCTGGGGGCGCTTTTCAGCTTCAGTAGGAATGATAGGATTTTGTCAGGGGACTGATTTGTAAATCCGAGGACTGTCCCCAGGAAACGGGGACATCTGGTAACCTTACATTAGCAGCACCAAAGTGACCTCCCCAGGGAGCAATCCCAGCAGGGTGTATGGAGGTTCGGGGCTGCCCAGATAACTAGGCCTTGTTGATGCTGTTCAGAGGAAAGCAAAGTGATACATTTGGCATCAACTTGGCTGCAGGAGTTGTCAGAAGGAAGTGTACAAGGTGCCATCCAACCGTCTTAGGAACTCTGCTCTGGAATTTTAGCCTTTTCTTCTCTCAAAGATATTCTGCAAGGCAGCAGAGGTTTAGGCAGACTAGATGGGCTACCTTCCCAGGTTGATGAGTCCCATCTGCCCCCCACTTTCCTGTACCGCATGTGCAGAAACAGCCTTCTTGACCGTTGACCCACTATTGGTCTTGTCTGTTCAACACCCCGGAGCCTGTTTTCACATGCAGGGGATGTCCCTAACTCACCGAGGGTTTGAGACCCATCAGCTACCTCACCTGGCTTAGCCAGGCTAGTACAGTACCTGCTCATATAGTAATAATATGCCCTACACTCCCAGTCCCAGTTAGTGCTTGCATTATGTAGTGAAGTCTCCATGTGGTTGCATTACCATGTAGCCTGCTCACAACTCAACTCCCATTTGCTACATGTAATTCACTTTTCTCACTTTCCTGGTTGCTCCATAAATGTGGGCAGGGACCATCAAGGCAGGCTTCCCGGGTAACAGGGATGCGCTCCCTCTTTCTCCTCATTCAGAGCAAGGGCATTTGGAGCATTTCGGTTTTCTGCGCTAATTACATCATGTAACTAAATCTCATTGGCTATGTGTTACGGTAATGAATCATCATGTTCACTAATGGGATCACAGAATGAAGCCAAAAATAATACCACAAGCACACATATTTGCACAAAAGCAGCAGGTCAAGGAAATAATGGCGGCCAAGATGCATGGGAAGAAGAAAATACACAAGAGGGTTGAAGATAGCATTATTTTTACGTGTTCTTTCTTCCTATCCACATGAAACAGAAAAGCAAACCTCACAAAAATCTAACACAGAAGAGATATAAACAGGCATTGATAACAGTGAACATCTAAATAATGTTAACAAAACAAAAAAAATACTGCTGCTTATGTGAATTACTTCTTACACTTGGTAAAGTGAATTTGAAATACTGAGTGGATTACACTGGGCATTTTTGGTATGTTATTAGAATTCTGAATTAATTTGCCCCTTGGAATACTGTTCCTGACTCATTTGTTTTCTCCCACCAATCACCCAAAACACATTTATTTTGTGCTTCTTAATGAGCTACATTGTCAAATGGTTCTTTCCCTTTCTGAAGGCACTGCTTTTCAACTTGAAGTGCTATCAATATTTGCCACTCTTGCAAAAAGTTTTACACAAATGAACTGGTGTAATAGAATATTAGCCTATAATAAGAGTTTGTCAGGCAACATTCACACTGTGGGAGATCTGTCATTGATTTTTCAATAAATATGGCAAATGGCAAAAAATATAGTACGCGTTCCTCAGCACTAAATTTCTTGGTGACCATTTTTCTTTTTTGCCTGCTTTCTGCTCTATTGTCTTCTGGTGATATATATAATAAAATCTGCTCTTCTCTTTTATAGCTTACATGCTGAGACAACCAGTGGGGATTTTATGTGAGGCTGATAATTGCCTAGCTGCTCTTAATACACTCAGACCTCAAAGGGACGGGTACCATCCAGTGTGCAGTTACTCATACTTAAATCTCAATGAAGGCGGTGGGATATAAGCACACTTAACTCTTGCACCAGATTCTCCTCCTAGTTTGATAAAATAGACATTTGCATTCACACCAGGCTTCCTACATTCAGCCCAAGCAATGCAGATTTCCACATAAGAATGGAGCTCTTCCTGAGTGATAATCCTTTTGCCTTTGCTGTTTGTTGGGTCTACCGTATAGGTTGCATGTAACAGCCTAGAAAGTTGTAGGTAGAAGTGCTGCCGAGGCAGGATGGTGTTCCAGTGGTCAGAAGTGATGTTTTCCCTATACTCAGTTGCTATGGCTCCATTACCTTTGATCCTTTCCCTTTCCCACCTCCACCTTCGCCAAAGGCACCATGTACACTTTCCATAAACTACGTCTTCGAAGTAGACAATATCATCTAAAGTAAATGATTGCATAATTCATGGCAAGCAGAAAAGTCTGAAATTTGGCAATGCAGATTTGCATCCTCCCTCTCCCTGAGCAAAGATTACACAGAGCCCTGGGTATATGCTATATAATTAGATTGGTCTTTTTTTCTTTTTTCTTTTCTTTTTTTTTCTTTTTGCACAGTCTGCTGGTTGCAGATAATTAGGGACCTAATTCAAAACTCATTGCTGTCAATGGAAAGATTTCCATTGGCTACAACACGCTGAAATACAATACCTCCATAACACATAGAAGCTGAGACAGAAGCAGCTGCAGGCTCTGCGTAGCCCTGAGGATCTTGTGCATTTTATGGCAAATTCTTGAAGCTGATGCAGACTCTGTAGTTTTTCAAACTAGACTTCCACTGTCTTTGGTGTTTTTCTCTCGGGGGAAATGTTCCGTGGACAAACGGCAGCATATAAATATTACAGAGCATTGACACCATCATTAGACATAAACAAGGATTTTACCATTATTACTGTTATTGTTACAAGTGGGAATTGAAACAAAATGTGGTGAACTAAGTGCTCCCGTGGAGAGTGCCAGCAACCATGCATTTGCAAGATACGCCATTCCATGTTCCAGACCCTCTGACCAGGTTTTCTGGCTTTCCCCCCAACAGACAGTCAGAATTCTGTGGCAATTGAGCATCCCTGGATTAAAGTGTTATGGTGCATGTATGCTGCCTTATGGGTCCCCCCTTACAATATTTTTTGGAGATCTTCAAGCCTTGTGGTTCCCACTGAATATGATGATACATTTCTCTTGTACATGAGAGTGCTGTGTTGATCACAGATGGATTCACACACACCCCTGAATGTGGCTAATAGAAGCTCACCATCACCATCACTTACCTGCTGTAGGAAACAGTCGTTAACAGTCGTCAACAGGTTTACTATACCCATTGAGTCAATCACCCATCTCCTACTACCCTCCTGAGAAAAACCCCACCCCACCCTCCCACTATATATAAGGGTCTGGTGACTTCTGTTTCAGTGTATCTGAAGAAGTATGCATGCACACGAGAGCTTATACCAAGAACAAACTTAGTTGGTCTCTAAGGTGCTACTGGACAATTTTTTTATTTTTATATATATTTTGACTGCGTCAGACCAACACGGCTAACTACCTGCCGTAGGAAGTACGTGTTCACCTCTATATAATGTATATTCAGTTTTCCTGCTGATCTGGAAAGCTCACCCATACTCTCCCAGTTAGCACACCACAGCTAAAATTGCCATTGAGCCAAACTGCATATGATGTTAGATTTTCCACAGATTTTTTTTTAAGTGCAAAGAAACTTCAGGGAGGAAAATGGCCAAATTCTTTTTATGCCATCTATTTGCTGCTCAAAACAACTCAATTCTGAGCAGAAAAATCAATGGTAGGGAAAGGGTTAGGCAGCCCCTCACACACACACACACAAACCCTCCTACAGTCAACCTCAAAATCATTTGTGACTGCTTTTCTTTAATTCCAAAAAAAGGATAACAGTACAATTAACCTGCAGTTTGGCCCTTAGAAAATAAACAAGCATGTCCCCTATGCTCAAAATTTGCTTCATTAAGTGAAAAAAAAATAGGAACAACCGATGAATCAACTACATTCATTTATCAACCAGCACCCCTAACTTAAAGGACGTTTCAAGAGGACAGAAGTTTAATTCCTCTCTCAACTTTTCCATTATACAATTAGCAGTTGTTAGCAAGGGCCTCTAAATGTGCCCAACAACTTAACGCTTCCCCATTTTGCCTGACGCATCGAAAGTGTTATTAGGTCATTTCCCTGAGCAAGCAACATGCTCTTTGTAATGCTCAGGAACATTCACTACAGGTGTTCATTTCATAGGGGCTGATCATCAGGAGGAAACGTATTCTTTTAACTGGCTCTGCTCCTCTGAAAGCTACTTGTTTAAGAAATGTCCCATGGCATTCATTGAGCAGTAATGTTTCGCCATAAAACCCCTGTGAAAATGGAACCTTCTGATTTGCAACTGGGCCCAGGAGAAAGAGAGTAGGAACACAAGGGAACTGTCATTAGAGAAGCACTTATTGTCACTGCAGCTTAAATATATGCTTGAATTCAGCCTTTCTCTGTCTCAGCATCTTGACAGACTCTGAAGACGATGAGATGATTGGTCAAAAGCACTCCATGGAAGCCTTCCATTTGTTCATTTTATATCCCCTAGGTCTTAGCATTCAACTGTGCATTCTTTGTATAACATGCTTAATTGGGCTGATTTGTGGGAATAAGTAGCAATTACAGCAGCTTGACAAAAGATGGAGGATGGGCACTCAGCTGTGTGGGGGGTTTTTTTTTAATTGAATTTTTACCTTTTTTTGGAAAGGCTCTCACCTTCCCGCAGCAGATGCTGGCCTTGCTACAGCATTTCATTTTCTTTACATTGAGGTGATTTACTCTGAGGAATTTGCTCTTATTAACTGAGGAGGATATTTCTTTCCCCCACTTCAGTATCTTCACCGGGGTGGGGGGTGGGAGGCGGGTACTTTCTCCTCAGGAACCCCCTCCCATCCCTGCCTCCATCATTATCAAAGGAAAAAGAGAGAGTGATACTAAAAGCAGTGATCTATATACTAATCGTGAGCTTGACAAGTTTTGTTCTGGAATGGTGTTACAGCAGTTAGTGGGCTGGTACACAAACATGGTTAAGGGATAAATGGAACTGCCCGCTTTTGTAGATGTGCAGGAAATATAAACAGAGGGGCGCGCACAGCCACGCCTGGTTTTTGCTGTCCACCAGAGATCTGCACTTTATAATGAAGTTCCTGCTCCAATTCAGTTTCAACTTATAATGTTTATAAGCATAGCTACTTGAATCAAACCTAGAGAATAGGGTTGAGTTAGAACACAACCAGGGAAAAGAAATATTTGGTGCACAGAGCTGGTTCCAGTCTGAATTATGACCGTTGCTTGAATAAAATTATGTGGTAGTCGTAGTCCCGACTTGGTAGGTCTGAACAGAAGTCACCCAAGGTTGACTTCATCCTCTGTTTCAAACGGAACCACACTCTGAAAAAGCCAGGATATGACGAGGAATTTGCTATTCTGTGTTGTCTTTGAATGAAAGAAAGTGAGAGAAGATGAACAGACTATAAAATCTTGTAATGGAGAATACAAATTTAGTTTTACTGCTGCTCACAGACCAAAACTGAGAGGGAATGGTTTCTATACACATTTGGGAAATAATCAAAACAAATGTGTGAAGACATTCCGCCTAAAGGCTTCTATGAATATCGGAATGCAGTGAGCAGTTTTTCCCCTCATCGTCTTGGAGTTTTAAAAGCTTGCAAACCAAGCAAAGCAATCCAGCAGTTTGGTCATGTTTGAGGGAGGAGTTGGACTCTTCCTGATGGGAGAAGGAAAAGACCATTATGAAACATGCATTAGGTGGCAGCAAGAAGGCCACCAGTCCGCCCATGGGAGAGGTGGGCTATAGCCAACATAGTGTTAAAAGCTCAGAAATCCCTTGATCTTGGGTGGACATGGAGTTAGGGCAGGGATATCAAACCTCAGGGAATGAAATGTGGATCTTCAGGCGTCACTACCTGGCCCCTGGGTCTCTCTTGACGCCAACCAGCCTGGCCCACCCACACCCTCTCTCCCCAGGACACACCCCTCACCAACCCATTATGGAGTCTCCTTGAGTTTTTTTTTGCCTGGCTGGAATCTGTCTTGAACTTTGTTTCTTGCTTGCATGGATGCAGAAAAGTGTGTGTAGAAACAAGCCTACTGTACAAAGATAGACTTAACATTCATTGCTCTGCCCACTTTTTCTTATGGCCCCACATATCTATGCAGTGTAGGGTGCTTGCTGAAAGCTTTCCTGCTTCTGCAAAGCCTATCCAGGCATATGGTTTAAATGTTTTACCTTTGTTTTGGATGATGGTTTAATATATAGGGTTTTTATTTCATTTACTGTGAATTTTAGTCATGTTTTACGGTGAGGCTCGTTTGACGACAAGAAGAAACTGAGCCATTAGCGTCACAAACCGAGTCTTATGGAACTCTCTGGCACTAGAGATTCAGCGGGCACATTCTGTGACAACTTTTAAACTCCTCCCAAAAACTTTTATATTCCATCAGGCCTATACAGGCAATTAAGAATACATCCTTCCGCAGTGGTTAACTGAGGACCATTTTTAACTACCCCCCCCACAGTTATTATTGTATGGTTTTATGCTTTTATTGCTGCAAATTGCTTTGATATATTTTCATGACAAAGCAATACACATATTATATATATATATAAATAAGTTTAATTGGTCTAGCACTCCACTTGGAGAATTTCTAAGCCAGAGGTTGGTATACCTTCTCATAAATAAATAAACAAATAAAACATTGACAAATGGTCTAGGGTCAGACACAAGCACCTTGCTGCCCTCCAGATGGATCACTGTCATCCCTGGGACAGGATAGGAGGAATTACAGGTACAGTGGTACCTCAGTCTACGAACTTAATTCATTCCAGAAGTCCGTTCTTAAACCAAAAGCTTTCTTAAACTCAGACGTGCTACTGAGGCCTCCTGCCGCCGGTGCCCTTCCACCATTCATCTTCTGTTCATCTTCCGAGGCAACATTCGCTAACCGGAACACCTACTTCCAGTTTTGCGGAGTTTGTTCCCCAAATAGTTTGTTAACAGGACTGTTCGTAGACCGAGCTACTACTGTACTGATAATCCCAAAGGAGCAGAAAAGGCTTTTTATGTAAGGAACAACAGCTGCCCGGATGTTACTAGCCCAGAGATGGAATGAAGATAAAGTCCCTACCAGAGAGGAATGGCAAACTAAGCTGATGGACTATGCCGATATGGCAAAACTGACTGGAAAACTCAGAAACCAAGAGGATAAAAACTTTATAAAAGAATGGGGGGGGGGGTTATAAGTTCTTTATGAAACCACTGTAAGCAGATGGAAACATTAGCAGGATTTTGATTTCACTGGTAGTTTAACAATTACTATGGATAATATGATTAAAATTCCTTCCAGTAGCACCTTAAAGACCAACTAAGTTAGTTCTTGGTATGAGCTTTCGTGTGCATGCACACGAAAGCTCATACCAAGAACTAACTTAGTTGGTCTTTAAGGTGCTACTGGAAGGAATTTTAATCTTGTTTTGACTATGGCAGACCAACACGGCTACCCATCTGTAACTGGAACTATGGATAATATGGTTTGATATAAAAATTGGAGTATGGAAGAATATGGAATATTAAATGTTTATAATGGGACCCCATGAAGGGTAAGGAGGTAAGCCCCGAGATTCAGAGGAATCTCTTTATATGGATATACTTTTTATTACTTTTTATTTTGTATTTGTAAAACCAATAAACATTATTTCCAAAGAAAGGGAGTTAGAATCGAACATCTGAAGGACACCATGCTAACCAGCTCTGGTCCAGGGTTAATGACTTATTAGTATTTTTCTTAGTAACAGTAGAATTCTTCCCGTACTACTTTTCTCTGAACCAGATGTGTTACAATCCTCACTTCAGATTTGTACTCAGTAGACTGTTACCCAGTGTTCTTTGCTGAACGTAGAACAAAATCACCTGTCATGATTGCAAGGACACTCTATGTGCATGCAAGCCTGCTTATGTTTTTCTTGCTGCCCAAAGGAATTTAATAAGCTTGGCTTGCACTTATATTTTTCAGGAAGGTGGAGACATCCCAGCATGAAAACAATGTGAGGCATGTTCAATTCCATTGCTCACAGCAGGGGAAAAACAATTGCTTCTTTCCCAGTTCCTGGTGTCTTGCCATATGTAGAAACCATAGTCATAGTGCAGTCATGCAAATCCAAAACTGTGGATTCAGTGTGGATTCCTTAGACTAAAGCATTTTGGCCAGGTGCCAGGCAGAATAAAAAGAACGTGAGAGCTCCAAGACCCATAATTACATTTCTGTGGGATATGGAGTTCAATATGTATCCGAATTTCCACTATTTAATTTGTACTATTGTCAGGCAACCTTGAAGAGATTTCTAAAAAGATCTTTCTAGGATCCATAAATATTCTTGCACAGAACTGAGTTTGAAGCATTGTTATATTAAGCAAATTTGAAGGGGGGAGGGCGATCTTGGTACTAGTATTTGCCAGTATGACTCAAAATATACAGGAACCTATTTTGCATGCTGTCCTTAAGCACCCTATTATTTATTCCTAATGGAGGGCTAGAGTATTTTCACAGCCTTTTCAGAACAGGTGCTATAGAGAACAAAGACTCAAATGGATTTATTTAAATATTTGTTTATAAAGATGTTACTGGGATTAACTTTTTACATCTTGCTATTCAAACAGGATTAAAGGGATTATCCTGAACAATGGTGGCACATTGCATATTATAAATACATATGTTGGATTTAATTAATATGTTCAGATATGAATGCAAGATATGCCCAATTATTCAAAAACAATCTATAATTACATTATATTTAAATAACATAATATAAAATCATGAGTCATTAATAAGAGGATGACTTTGGGTAAAAGGCAAAATCATCTGGCAGCTATAATGTTTGACATGACACTTTTTCTATTTATAAGTTTAGTGAATAACATCTCAAGTGAAGTCTTAAACTTGGAGATCTGCCTTTGCTGATTATTTTTTTAAATAACGAAAACCATTTAAAACGGGCATTTAATTATATGGTGCTGGAGCGGGTTGCGTTGGGGGAGCAATTAAAAAAAGAAAAAGGAAAGGGGGGGAAAGGAGCATTATTTGTGCTTTAATGAATGTTCTGAAGGGCAAAGCCACTTTCAAAGTTCGATAGTCAACATGTTTTAAGCAGGGAAGCACAGTAGGAGCAGAATGCAGAGAGCAGTTGATTCTTCCTGACACATGACAGCATAAATAGAGTAAAAAAAAATAATAATCTCTATTTACCTTGTTATGAAAGGCTATTTTTAATGCACAATTTTCAAGTTCGTTATTATTCTCCTCTGCTTGTCTCTTCTTGTATAGCAGAACACTGTATGTGGGAGGGAAAGGGGAAAAGTGGGGATGTGGAATATAAAAAAAAATAATGCAGAATTCATACAAGTTCAGTGAGGTAAGACTGATATTAACCAAGCAAAAGCAATCATAGGTGCACAAAAGAGCCCTCATTTACTTAATTATGTTGCCCTGGAATTGCATGTGCTTGGTTCTCAGACCTTATGCTATTAAACATATCCTTTACAGATTTCAGATTGGCATATAAGCTAAAATCATCACATTTGGGATATTCAGCTGGTAGTGACAAGTAAAACGTTTGCATGTACAGCCTATGTAACCGTAAATATATCTTTTAAGGAACTGCAATAATAATTTATTGAGGTCTGGTCTGACTTCCATTTATGCCAGCCAAAATAATAAGTGTGTGTGTGTGTGTGTGTGTGTGTGTGTGTGTGTGTGTACCATATTGCAGCATGCTGCTCATTTTTGAACAACTTGTTCATTGATTAACTGATCTCGAAGGCTCAAAAATCCATAGAATTGGGAGAGTAACACTGGATATTATTTTAGGCTGGGAAGCAAGGCTTGTCACTGTTAATTGGCCAGAGTTAATTATCTCTCACCTTTTTTTGTATTGCACTCTTATAAGAGCAACAATCTTAATGTTTTCCATTGTCAGATATAAAGGTAAAGGTAAAGGTACCCCTGCCCATACGGGCCAGTCTTGACAGACTCTAGGGTTGTGCGCCCATCTCACTCTATAGACCGGGGGCCAGCGCTGTCCGCAGACACTTCCGGGTCACATGGCCAGCGTGACAAGCTGCATCTGGCGAGCCAGCGCAGCACACGGAACACCGTTTACCTTCCCGCTAGTAAGCGGTCCCTATTTATCTACTTGCACCCGAGGGTGCTTTCGAACTGCTAGGTTGGCAGGCGCTAGGACCAAGCGACAGGAGCGCACCCCGCCGCGGGGATTCGAACCGCCGACCTTTCGATCGGCAAGTCCTAGGCGCTGAGGCTTTAACCCATAGCGCCACCCGCGTCCCTTATTGTCAGATATAATGTAAGATAAATATGAGAGACAGAGGCAGCAAGTGACAAAGAGCTGGGTGGCAAAAATGTTTGCACTGCTGGACAGCCCAGTGGATTCCATCTTTTGGGGTGACAAAAAACATTAACTGGCTACCAGGGTATATTCATGCATGATGCAAAACTTGCTGGATTAGTGATCTCCCAACAAAGCAGTCCTCATTTTTTCATTATTAGATTTATGTACATATGAGCAACTAACCCTACACTGAGTGCCCTTATAGTCTTTCTATTTAGTGAATCAGTATCTTTTAACAACAACCCTAATCCAGCACATAACCACAGCTAACTTGTAGTGCTTTCATTTGTGATTCCAGTGCCAAACTTCTGAGTAGGTACTCTGTGGTGGTGAAGCAAGTTAAATTGCTAATTAGGCTTAAACATGTTCCTGGGATTTTTCGTATTTTCTTTATTTTTTATTTATTACATGGCTATACCGCTCTTCATCCAAGAATCACAGGGCGGTTTGCAATATAAAAACACAAAAATACATAGCATAGTTATAAACAAAAACAATACTAGCCTTCCATCCCACCCCCATTTAAAAGGCCATAGATGGTTTAAGGCTTGGGAGAAGAGGGATGTTTTTGCCTGGCACCTAAAGATATGTGATGAAGGCACCAGGTGAGCACCTTGTGGAGAGTATTCTACACACAGGAAGCCACCACAGAAAAGTTCACGCCCATGTAGATGTCACGCCCAGCCTCAGTCCCTACCCTCCCTTTGTTTAATGTTTGTTGTTTGCAGGTTAACTTTTTCTTCCTGTTTAGCGGGCGCTGGTGCAATCTTTGAGTGGTTGCTGTTGAAGGACCGGGAAGAAATTTTCCTGCTTTGGCAGGTTTTGTCTTCCCTGTAGCAGTTCATCACAACTTTGGTGGTTATGGCCTTGGGTGGAATCCTTTAGTCTTTTCTTCCCTATTTGGGGGGGGGGGGATAGTGACTTACCCCCCTGCAGCAGCAATTCCAGGGTCCTCCTCTTAAATGGGTTATATATACAGTGGTACCTCAGGTTAAGTACTTAATTCATTCCGGAGGTCTGTTCTTAACCTGTAACTGTTCTTAACCTGAAGCACCACTTTAGCCAATGGGGCCTCTTGCTGCTGCCGATTTCTGTTCTCATCCTGAAGCAAAGTTCTTAACCGGAAGCACTATTTCTGGGGTAGCGGAATCTGTAACCTGAAGCGCATGTAACCTGAAGCATATGTAACCCAAGGTACCACTGTATGGGTGTCACTGGCCATACACTGAAAGGTCGTCAGTGAACTACCCTGTGTGCGGAGATATGGGCTTGGCTGCCTGCTACACTTACATCTCACAGAGCACCCCCGTCTCCCATTTACCCTGATGAGCCCTAGTTCTCCCCGGCTGGGGGATTGGAAGGGATACATGCCCAAGGCCTAAGCTAAGGTCTTCCTACATTCGGAAGTTTAATAAAGTTGTGGCTTAATTTTTATTCCATATAACGTTGTCAGAGTCTTCATTCCTTCCATATGATCCCTGAGGACTGGGGCTGTTGCCGTCTGGTAACGCAATGGCCCCTTTCCAGTGACATATACTTTGTGATAACCTCCCCCCCCCCTTCATTTGATTAAATCTTTGTATCCCACAACATACTGGCAAAAATTTCATTGAGAACCATTAAGAATTCATAATGTCAAGCAGAGCCAGGTTAAAGTGTTGGACTAGGACCTGGGAGACATCTGCACTCAACCATGAATCTCAGAGAGTTTCCTTGGACCACTCACAGTCTCTGAGCCTAACCTACCTCACAGGGTTATTTTGAGTGTAGGAGGAGGGAAACCATGCAAATTACCTTGGGCTCTTTGAAGCAATGGTGAGATATAAATGTAAGAAGAAAAATAGAATAGCTATGCCCCAAGAATGACTTTCTCACCTTCCTTTGAGGCCTATCCGAAGAGGAAAGGACTATGGCGTTCCTCATAGGCCAAAAAGGGACATGATGTGGTTCGGATCCAGGCCGTAACAAGAGGATGTCCTGCTCCACCTCATAATCAATGTCTCCTAAGGGGTCTCTAAGCAGTGCCTCTTCAAGAGGGTTTGTGTCTGAGGACCTGCTAGGGAAATTGCTCATAAACCTGCCTATTCCTTATCGGAAATCTACAGGCTATACTTTGAACAGAGTAAGACTGCCTGCTATCATATAAAGCCGTACAAGACTGTAAGTAATCAAACCATATTAATTTCAGGGAAGTCTAGCTCTTTGATTGCCATTGCATCAAAGTGCACTTGATGAAATATCAGGTAGTGAAATGCTACAAAGTCCCCCTCTCTTGCGACTTCTCTGTTCCATTTGTAATATATAGTGCCAGCCTGCTTCTAAATACTTATAATGTGGAAGTCTTTTGTATTAAGAACTAATTGCCTGTGAAATTTCAATAAATGAAATATGGCCTACAACAAATCACATCTCAGGTAGATGGTTAGAGGCTGACATCTACATCAAACAGCCTGACTAATTTGGGTGGGTGGGCAGGTGGGGGTAAATTCTCTCCGTGTATAAAAAGGCCTAGCATTACACTTGCCAAGTTTTAACCCAGAGGGAATTTTTAGCCCCGAGATATAAATTCAGCAAAATAGGAGGTCTGTAATGGAATCACTGACAAGAACTTTCAGTATAGCGTTAAGCAAGGCAATGCTGCAATAAAATGGAATGACCTGCGAGATAAAACGTGCAATCTTTTGAGTGAGATGTGGCCTCATAACTCAGAAGCAGAGAAAGGGGATGATTCAGGCCCTTCCTTGGAGTAGCGTTATCACACACTCTTTGTGGATTTCTCAGACACTCTCAAGCAGAAGCTCATTTTACTGTGTCACCCAGCTGAAGAGGAGGATTTCAAAAATAAATAAATAAAAATGAATTCTCTCATGGATGGCAAGATGCATCCTAGTAAAAGGTTTCCCCCCAAAAAATGTAAAGGTCCTGAAGCAAAAAAACACAGAAATGGTACAGCCCCACTTTGCAGATAAAACACATGCTTCCAACAGAGGGCTGGATTCATATCACTTTTCTAACACGTCAGTTTTGCCGTTATCAAATCTCCTGGTGGCTTTTAAAAAACTGAACTGGAGCTCTGGAGGCTGTATATCTAGCTGGGGGCTTAACCCTGGGATAATTCCCCACATCAGCTCCTTTCCAAAACATGGCAGGAAAGATATGTGGGTCCTAAGGGCCTAAAAGTGAAAAGTGTACAAGAAGATGGGGCATCCAGCAAATAAACTGTGCAGAGGCCAGTTTTTCAGGCAACTTGCCAGTAACTTTCATTAGCCGTTGTTTTCAAGCTAAACCAATGGATTTCCTTCTTCTTCAAGAGTTGACTTTCCGGAAGTGGCATCAGCAAATATGAGATGTCTGAGTTTCATTTATTTCAGTTCAAGCAGTTGATGTCTGGCTTTGGATTTAACTCACATTGTATACCAAGATATGCAATGGAGCCTCAACTTACTTATTATTAAAAGAAAAACAGCTTCAGGAAGTTGGAGTGAGGCAATAGCTCAGTGGCTGAGAATCTGCATGCAGAAGGTCCAAGGCTCCCTCCCCAGCCTCTCCAGGTAAGGCTGGGGGAGAAAACTATCTGAAAACCTGGAGAAGTGCAGCCCCTCAGTGTACACAATACTGTGCTAGGTGGACCAAGGATCTGATTTTCTGGAAGGGAGCGTCCTCTGTTCCTATGAAAATGACCCAGCATGACAACAACAACAAAACACAAGAAAAGAGATTAAATCAGAATAAAACAGGAATTAATACAAATAGAAACCAACAAGCTCTACAGGACAAAGGCTTGTATATAAATAAATAAAAGTCGGCATCTGCTGGTGGAAGGCCATTGGAGAAGCCTTGGGAAGGTAGTGAAAAAGGTGCTTACTTGCATCCTTTCCAAATTCATCTTGGACAGGGAGAAGGGGCCCTCCCAAATATGACTAAAACAGGGCTGGTTCAGATTGGAGAAGGAGACCCTTCAGATAACCTGGTCCTTCGGCCATTAAGATTCATCCTTCAACTCCTCCTTCAGCTGTATTGGTGAATGGGTTCAATGGGTATGCAAGTTACCTGGACATAGATTTCCTTATACGAGACCTGAGTGGCAGGCCTCTAGAAAATGAACAAAGACTGTAGAGAAAAGGCCATCAAGTAAGCCAATTGCTGCATACCTACCTTGCGCCAATCTCTAGGATCAAGTGAAGGGTCTCAAGACCGTTTTCTTAGCCATAATTTTCAGGATGGGTGGTTCTATTCTATTCTGTAGGTTGCAATCCTATATACAGATAGGTCTCCTTGAACTTAATCAAATTTACTTTTGAGGAGACCAGACTAGACTTGCACTTGCAAATGGATGCTTATCTTGCTATTTGTTAGCCAGATAAGAAAGCCTCCTTGCTCTAAAAGAACACATTTAACATCTGTCTCCTCTACAGCTGCGAATAGGTTTTTAAAAATGGCTGAAGGATCATGATGTCGAATGTTTTCAAAAAGAGATGCATTTTTGTTCTCTCGTTGCCTTCCCTTCCTCAGCCCTTCAAGCTAAAAGCACAAAGTGCAGCCCATATGTTCTTTACCATTTACTCCCGAGGAACATTGACCACAGAAGTCAGCAAGCATTCATCATGAGCTTTGGGCTAACTTTCCTTAGCTATGGCCTCAGGCAATGCCCGGGGCTAAAAACATTTGCAGCAGAGGAGGGAAAGAGTCTCGTTTCTGGGTGTGTGTGTGTTTTCTTAAATAAATAAAAATAAAAATGTGCTGGACTTCCTTGTAGAAGAACACGGGGTTGATTCTGCTACAAGTGCAAAAACCAAAGCCACAGTTCTCTTCCGTGTCTTCTGCTTGTCCTCTTGTGACTGATAAGTCCATTTTTTGCGGCCCTCCAATATGCTAATGATCAGAACTCTGTAGTGACCTACTTAGCAGCACAGATTCCTGCCAGAGCTCCCCATAACATGTCAAATTGAATCCAAGCTGAGAAGTGCAAGCCCTGTCTACCTCGACACACTTAGCACAAAGGTTGGGAGGGGAAAGAAAGGGGAGGGAGGGGAACAAGCAAGAGGAAGAAAAGCTAGGTCAAGTTCACTTGTAAAATCTGGGCTTTTGTGACATAAAAACATGTTTGCCGCAATGTAGTGCTATGAGGGCTAACACGATTTCTCATGTAAGAGGGATTCACACAGTAAGCGGAAGGAACTGTCTCACGCTGCTTTTTTGATATACTCGAGAGATCTTCAGGCAGGCTTCATTAAACTATTCATTATTTCCCCTCTCCGATCGTGCAGCTTAAAGCAAATGCAAGCCATCTGAGCGCTGCTTTCAAATCGGTCCCATGGAAGTGAATGGTGCTTGAGCAGAAGCAACACTGGGCAGGTTGTGACTTGAGGCTTCCAAAAAAAAAAAAACCATTCCTCTCTTAGGGAGTGATATGATTCGCAAGAGGCTGGCATAAAGCAAGCCTGCTGTAAATTAAGCCTGCTGGCATAAAGTACCCCAGATCCAAACTTCGTTCAGGATCAGGGTCTGCTGGTTGTGCCAGCCTAAGCCTGGCAAAGGGAAAACAAGCCTTTGAAATACTGTTTGAGTTACACCACTATTTTTGCTGACTTAACTTACCCTGGGTTGCTATGTCACATGCCTGAGTTGAAAGGGCTAAGGATGAAGAGGCTGCCCTGATTTATAGCCAAGCATTGCAGTATGGTGTCAACCCTATACAGTGGTACCTCAGGTTACAGATGCTTCAGGTTACAGACTCCGTTAACCCAGAAATAGTACCTTGGGTTAAGAACTTTGCTTCAGGATGAGAACAGAAATCGTGCAGCAGTGGTGCGGCGGGAGGCCCCATTAGCTAAAGTGGTACTTCAGGTTAAGAACAGTTTCAGGTTAAGAACGGAGCTCCAGAACGAATTAAATTCTTAACCCGAGGTACCACTGTACATTCATACCATCCAACTTTTTAAAGCTCCAATCCGGGATGCATGTCTTCCAGAAACTGCTGCCGGATGAGCAATGTAACTCATGCCTTGCTCTTGCCCTGAGAAAAACACAACACTTTTTCTAGGGCAAAAGCACGCGAGATTGCGGCACCCAAAATGGCCACCATGATCTTGTGCTGAAAAGTGGGATGTCCCTTTTTTCCAGGGCACTTGACAGGTATGTACACTGGTACCTTGGGTTACAGACGCATCAGGTTACAGACTCCGCTAACCCAGAAATAGTACCTCGGGTTAAAAGCTTTGCGTCAGGATGAGAACAGAAATCGCGCGGTGGCGGCACGGCAGCAGTGGGAGGCCCCATTAGCTAAAGTGGTACCTCAGGTTAAGAACAGTTTCAGGTTAAGTACGGACCTCCAGAACGAATTTTATTTTTTTTATAAAATATTTTATTGCAATTTTTTAACAAAAGAAGATCACCAAACATATGAAACACCATCACCACTAAACAACAAACAAAGAAGACACAGATAGACAAAGATATAGAACATAAAATATAACAAAGAAAAAAGAAGAAATCACAACCTTTCATACATTTTTTCCATAACTATCTGGACTTCCTCACGTCTCCCTTTCCTGCGTTCTCCGTAAGAAGATTATAAACCGCAATTTATTACCTTATTTCAGTTCTTATGTTCAAGTTCTCATACATTATGCCTCTAATTTTAAATGTTTCCATCAAATATTTAACTGCTTAGTTTAGGCATAACATTACTTCAAATCTCATCTTTATAATTCCACTTATTCTCATGTATTTCTTATCTAGGCTGCTGATGCCATATTATTTCCTTTCATGCACTTTCTTAACATTCATACAGTTTATAAAGCTTTTGTAAATACAGTGGTGCCCCGCAAGACGAAATTAATTCGTTCCGCAAGTTTTGTCGTCTAGCGAATTTTTCGTCTTGCGAATTATTATTTAGACAAAGGAAACAAAGTCGCGAGACGTTTTCGTCTTGCGAAGCAAGCCCATAGGGAAATTCGTCTTGCGAGGCAACTCGCAAACGGAAAAACCTTTCGTCTAGCGAGTTTTTTGTCTTGCGAGGCATTCGTCTTGCGAGGTACCACTGTAATCTTTAAACTTCTTCCAGTCCTCTTCCGCCGCCTCTTTTCCCAGGTCTCGAATTCTGCCAGTCATCTCAGCCAGCTCCATGTAGTCTATCAGTTGCATTTGCCATTCTTCCAGTGTGGGCAAATCTTGTGTCTTCCAATATTTTGCAATAAGTATTCTTGCTGCTGTTGTTGCATACATAAAAAAATTTCTGTCCTTCTTTAACATCTTCTGGTCGACAATGCCTAAAAGGAAGGCCTCTGGTTTCTTAGGGAAGGTATACTTAAATACCTTTTTTAACTCATTGTAGATCATTTCCCAGAAGGCCTTCACCCTCGGACAGGTCCACCAAAGGTGAAAGAATGTTCCTTCAGTCTCCTTACATTTCCAACATTTATTATCATGCAAGTGGTATATTTTTGCAAGCTTGACTGGGGTCATGTACCACCTATATATCATTTTCATAATATTTTCTTTCAAGGCATTACATGCCGTAAACTTTACACCTGTGGTCCATAACCTTTCCCAGTCAGCAAACATAATATTGTATCCAATATCCTGTGCCCATTTTATCATAGCTGATTTAACCGTTTCATCTTGTGTGTTCCATTTCAACAGCAAGTTATACATTCTTGAAAGTACCTTAGTCTTAGGTTCTAACAGTTCTGTTTCTAGTTTCGATTTTTCCACCTGGAATCCTATCTTTTTATCCATATTAAAAACCTCCTTAATCTGAGCATAGTGTAACCAGTCTCGCACTTTACCCGTTAATTTCTCCAAACTCTGCAATCTCCAAGTTTCTCCAACTTTTTCAATTATTTCCCAATATTTCGGCCATTCGGCCTCCATATTGAGTCTTTTCCGAGCCTTGGCCTCCATAGGTGACAACCACCTTGGGGTCTTGTTTTCTATTAAGTCTTTGTATTTTGACCAGATATTGAATATTGCTTTCCTGACAATATGGTTCTTGAAAGTTTTATGAATCTTTACCTTGTCGTACCACAAATAAGCATGCCATCCAAAAGCATTGTTAAACCCTTCCAGATCCAGGACATCAGTGTTCTCAAGAAGTAACCAATCCTTCATCCAGCAGAAAGCTGCAGCTTCATAATATAACCTTAAGTCCGGCAGGGCAAACCCCCCTCTTTCCTTTGCATCAGTTAAAATTTTAAATTTTATTCTGGGCTTTTTGCCCTGCCAGACAAACTTAGAAATATCTTTCTGCCACTTTCCAAAACATTCCAACGAATTAAGTTCTTAACCAGAGGTACCACTGTATATGTTTATCCTGAAGGAAACCCGTTTTTTTCAAGGGCACATTAATCCCAGAATAGTGTAAATCCCACCAGCAACTTCACCACTGGGCCCAATTATTATAGTGCTTGGTCTGTCCTATCAGGTACAAGGAACTCTGAGACTGGCAGTTATTGAGAGTGTATATCACATAGGAAAATACAGATCTCACAGTCTTTCAATCTACAAGATTAGGGACTCATCTGCACCATACATTTAAAGCCCTGTTATACTACTTTAAATACATGCCTAAAGAATCCTAGCAGCTGCAGTTGTAAAGGGTGCTGAGATTTGTTAGGAGACCTCTGTTCTTCTCAAAGAGCTACAATTCCCTGAGATCTATGGGAAGAGGGATTGATTGTTTAACCACTCTTATAATTGTATTCAGGTTGCTAGATGAAATCATGGCATCGTTGAGTTGGAAGGGACCTCAGGGGTCATCTCGTCTGACCCCCTACAATGCAGGAATCTCAAAGCATCCATGCCAGATGGCCAGCCAACCTCTGCTTCAAAACCTCCAATGAAAGAAGAGCCAACAACCTCCTGACGGACCCCCCTTCTCCTCCCCTGTGTGCTGTTCGGGGGGGGGGGGTCCCTGCCCGCTCCCAACAACCCATTGTGGGAGGTCAGTGGGAGGAGTGTGGGGAAAGCCTATTGTTCTGAAACAGATCTGATTAGACTGTGGACTCAGCTATACTCAGCCAGTTATATTGTTGCAAATTTTGCATTGTTATAACAATCTAATTTTTGACTTATTTATAGTGTGTGTTTTTTCTGTGTGTAGATCCAGCCTTCGGCTTTGCAAGGGTCCCTCACAAACTTTCATCAAAGGAAGATTATCTGGCCAACACAGCATACCTACAAAGACACATCACCCAAAATACATACATATTTTTAATCTTAAATCACCAATTCTAAACGCTCTTATAGTATTTGGTTGCTCGTTCGGAGGGTCTTTCCATTGCGTGACCAGGAATCTCCAGAGCCGACTGTGTGGCTATTGTTGGCTCCACCCCCTATTTATAAATGGGGTTGGCCCCACCTCCCAGCAATAAACTTGATTACTGAGGCTGGGCATGAACCTCCAAAATTAACGCTGAGAGGCAAGCCAGCCCCTGTTTGCCAGTAAGCTCCCTGGGAACTGTAGCACCATGTGCGATCCCGCAAAGGGCACCCACAATGTAAAGTGTGAGTGCTCATTAACAGAATACACAAGGTAGATTACTATAAATTATAGAACAACGCATAAAAACATCAACAGCACCAATTCTAAAACTAAAATTAAATTGCAGCTCAACATTAAGCAAGCAGGCAGTGCTCAAATTATAAAGGAACAGGTCAGGAGGGGTTTTTTATGAAATCTGCAAGCCTCACCCTCTGCTTTCTCCAAATGTTAGCCCTTGCCCCCAGCTTCTTAAAATTAGCTAATAGAGCTTGAAAAAATTATGGGATATCCATCCCTTGATCCGAAGCACAAAATCTGAAGGATAATTACATTCCTGTCTATGACTTAGGAATGACCTATGACCTATACACACCATACCTTTAAGGTTTCTGTCTAGTCCACATCATAAACTGGCCTATACTGATGACTAATCCACACCAGAAAGCCACATTTAAAGCACGTGGCTTCCCTCAAAGAACCATGTGGTTTATTAAGGATAATGGAAACTATACCTCTATGAGGGGCAAACTACAGATCCCAGGAGGCTTCTGGGAGGGGAAATGTGCCTTAAAGGCATGGTGTAGACTTAATCTGGGAAGTGCAAATTAGTTCAGTTTTCCTAAAAATAAAAGTGGACAGAACAAAACACTCTTCTACCCCAAACTATTGCTCCATTCAAAGCCATAACTAGTATTTGAAGGAGAGAAGAAAGAAAAACCCAAAAGATCCAGGAGGCAGATAAAAAAAAGACACTATCAGGAAACCTCATAATTTTCAAAGTAGAATCCTTTTGCAAGCCTTGCTTCTCCAACATCCAATACAACCCTCTGACCAACGTTTAAGAGGAACAGGAGGGGTGTCCTGTTTCTGGTGAAATGTTGTGTGCCTCCATCTGCTCACTGGGGCTCTGCAGTCTTGTACTACATAGAACAGCTGACAACCGCAATGTTTTGCCAGCATGCAGGTCATTGGGCAGAAAAGAATATATTGCAGGGACCTGCCACTGTCTTTATCCTAAGAACAGTATTCCATCATTCAATGCAAAATCGTTTGATCTAGTCAGACTAAAGTTCACCTAGAAGGTACACTGAGCTGTACAGTTGGCAGACAACCAATACTTGCAGCTTAACTGCATTGCCAAGTTCCTGTTCCATAGATATTGGACACAATGTTCAGCCTGAAGGTATGATTTCACACATTACTGGTATGTTCCCCAACGCTCTTGCTAAGGATGTGCTCCAGCAAGTTTCTTTTTTGGATGAGCAAACATTACAAGTGAGATCCCACATGTCACAAATACCCTCAAATGTAACTCTTGCCAAGTTAAAAAAGAAAAAGAAAAAGCCTGCTTAAAAAAAATAGAGATGTGTAAAATGCAATTCCATAGAATGGTTGCCTTGATATATCTATGGAAATATCGCCAAAGCCCAGGGTTGATTGAATTCCTAGGCCCTGGAAAACATTATGAGTCAGTTGGATGGTTATAGGACCCCTGCACATTGCTGCAGCTTCTAGAACGCATTATAGGGAACACTATCTTGAATGCTGAAGTCCGTTGAGCTGCCCAATGCATATCCTCCAACATGTCCTAATGAAAAACCGGGACACCATCTTCTAGGGGCCGACTCCCACGTGAGTCATGTGATCTGTGGAAGATCAGCCCCCCCACCAAGCAATTTGGGGGGAGTGATATCACAGCACCCAAAATGTAGGTCTGTGCTCTCGTGGGGGGGGAAAGGATGTACCAGTTTTTCTGTGACAGTTGAGGGCTATGCCAATATGCAGAGCCAACTAAGAGTGTACCCTCAATGTGGTCAACACCAAGTTTAGTGGGGGTGGGAGGTGTTACAGGGGAGCAGTAGTCATAACAGACAAGTTGTCTCTGGCTGCCAGTACTAATGTCCTTGTTGCTGAGTTCCACCGAAAACAAAACAGGAAAATAACTGTCAATGCTTTAAAAAAGAAAAGAAAAGCCTTTATCAAAAGTTGATATATTTAAAAGATGGTAATAATAATAAATAATAATAATAAGGTAAAGGTAAAGGTACCCCTGCCCGTACGGGCCAGTCTTGACAGACTATGGGGTTGTGCGCCCATCTCACTCAAGAGGCCGGGGGCCAGCGCTGTCCGGAGACACTTCCGGGTCACGTGGCCAGCATGACAAAGCTGCATCTGGCGAGCCAGCGCAGCACACGGAAACGCTGTTTACCTTCCCGCCAGTAAGCGGTCCCTATTTATCTACTTGCACCTGGGGGTGCTTTCAAACTGCTAGGTTGGCAGGCGCTGGGACCAAGCAACGGGAGCGCACCCCGCAGCGGGGATTCGAACCGCCGACCTTTCGATCGGCAAGCCCTAGGCGCTGAGGCTTTTACCCACAGCGCCACCCGCGTCCCTTAATAATAATAATAATAGTAATAATAATATATTATTTATGCCCTTACCCATTTGGCTAGGTTTCCCCAGCCACTCTGGGCGGCTCCCAACAGAATATTAAAAACACGATAAAACATCAAACATTCAAACTTCCCTAAACAGGGTTGCCTTCAGATGTCTTTTAAAAGTCAGATAGTTGTTTATTTCCTAGACAACTGAAGGAAGGGCGTTCCACAGGGAGGGTGCCACTACCAGAAGGCCCTCTGCCTGGTTCCCTGTAACCTCACGTCTCACAGTGAGGGGACTGCCAAAAGGCCCTCGGTGCTGGACCTCAGTGTCCGGGCTGAGCGATGGGGGTGGAGACGCACCTTCAGGTATACTGGGCCGAGGCTGTTTAGGGCTTTAAAGGTCAGCACCAACACTTTGAAATGTGCTCGGAAACATACTGGGAGCCAATGTAAGTCTTTCAGGACCGGTGTTATGTGGTCTCGGCGGCCACTCCCAGTCACCAGTCTCAGTGCTGCATTCTGGATAAATTGTAGTTTCCAGGTCACCTTCAAAGGTAGCCCCACATAGAGCATAAGTAGCAGACCACACTACATAGTCACGGAAATATAGAGAACAACTCCCACTCAATCAAAAGAGCAAACCTTTGTAGAGTTTGCCTATAATGGCAACTCAAATAGAATATGAAAAATTGAGCAGCAGTCAGAGGCAGATTTAGGGGGGTGCTGGGTGTGGAGCCTTGGGGCGCTGCAGGGGACACATCGACATGGAATGGAAGGGGGCCAAATATCGGTGTTGCACAGAGCACCACTGAAATTTGAAACCCAAGTAAATTCTTCTGCATACCAGTTGCTGGAAGTCACTGGAAAGGAGTGCTTTGTGCTCAGGTTCTGCTTACAAGCTTTTCCTGGTCTTCTGGTTGGTCACTTTGAGGGCAGGATGCTCTGCTCTGCTAGATGCTGTCCTGATACACCAGGCTCTTATGTTCTTAACTATTTCCTCCAATTCCAGTTGATGGAGTCAAACAAACTCCACTCATCTCCAAGCTGCTCAAGGGTGGAACAAACTGACATGGAAAGTGGTGGACTTTTCCTTGTTAAAGGAAAAGGTAAAGGTAAAGGTACCCCTGCCCGTACGGGCCAGTCGTGTCTGACTCTAGGGTTGTGTGTCCATCTCACTTAAGAGGCCGGGGGCCAGCGCTGTCCGGAGACACTTCCGGGTCACGTGGCCAGCGTGACGAAGCTGCTCCGGCGAACCGGCACCAGAGCAGCACACGGAAACGCCGTTTACCTTCCCGCTATAAAGCGGTACCTATTTATCTACTTGCACTTAGGGGTGCTTTTGAACTGCTAGGTGGGCAGGAGCTGGGACCGAAAGACGGGAGCTTCGAATCACCGACCATGCGATCGGCAAGTCCTAGGCTTCTACCCACAGCGCCACCTGCGTCCCGTTTTCCTTGTTAAGTATTTTTAAATGGAGGCTGGATGGTCATCTATCAGGTATGCTGTAGTGGATTTCTTGCTTTGGCAGGTGGGCCGGCTAGATGAACTTTGAGGTTCCTTCCAACTTTATCATTCTAAGAATCCTGCTGGCATGGCTTTCATTGCACTGTCTCTCTGCAGAAACAATTGGCAATTTTATTTTTGTAGCTAATTGATTCCCTTCTCGAGAAACCTGACCCAAAATTGTTGATGTAGTGAGTCTTTTCCGCTGCTGACTACCATGATCCTAACCATATGTCCACTTTTCTGTAGTTATAGGCAAACACCCAGCTGACGACAAAATGATAAATGCAAGTGAAAAATAATACAACACACAGATGAAAGGGCTGTGGTTACTAGTCTGATTACTGTGGTAGAGCATCAATTATACGCTAGTAACTTTCAATAGTCTGGACTCTTTTTTCCTAAATAAGTATTACACATTGTAAGCAAATCGCTGTGTTACTATTGTACGCATATGATTTCACATTGCAATTTGTTTGCTTAACTAGTACCTGAAATGAAAACTGCTTTTATTAGGATCTGTGAGTTTTCTATGAACATCTTTTCCCACATATATAAGATATAAAGTTTTTCTTTCCCTGGACATACTCAGAAGATCGCATTTTGTTCCTTACCTAATTCCTTCTCAGCTTATTGGCCCAGAGGGTGTGTGGATGGAAACAGGGCATTTCCGGTAAATTGAGCACAAAAGAAAGAAATATACATTAATTAAGAACGGAATATGAATCATCATGCTCATAATTACCCTAAATGTTAATTATAATGGTCTAAAGTGTGATGGTATTCATTTTTCAATCCCTTTAAAATAAGGTACGTTTTGTGATATATTTCACATTCAAAGGAAGGAAGAAACCCCCCTTTATAAAAGGCCACCAAGTTAATGCATTGGATCTCTTCCATTGCAAAAATTATGCTTTTTCCTCTGATAAATCATTGACTCAATTAACAGGAGATTCTACATACATGAGTAGCTGCAGACACAGTCTTTTTACTTATGTTGGTAAAATTATGGTAGAAAGGAGCATTTATTATGTGTTACAATGCTTCATTTCTTTAAATATATTACTTCCATTAAGTATAAAACTCTTCCTGATAATTGTTGAGGTGAGTCCTCATCTTGGCTGGCCCAGGCATCAGCATCAACATGGCACATGTCAGTCAAATGGATAAGTTTTCTCCTCTAGACACCCTTCAATTCTAAGTTCTGAAGAGAGTAAAAAGAAAGAAAGAAAAGAAGCTGTCTTGGATTCTTTAAAAAAAAACCCATACCAAATACTTATGAGAAAGACAGTAAAAGTAAATGTTGTAATCTATCCTCTTTTAGAAGACATCTGAAGGCAGCCCTGTTTAGGGAAGTTTTTAATGTTTAACAGACTATTGTATTTTAATATTTTGTTGGAAGCCGCCCAGAGTGGCTGGGTTTCCCAAGCCACTCTGGTTGGGATATAAATAAATTATTATTATTATTATTATTATTATTATTATTATTATTAAAGAGCATTCACACTTTTGACCTTTTTTGTAATTGACATACAGGTCTGGAAGTGTATATTTATGAGTGAGATGCTCATGGTTTTATTTAGAAGTACTCTTCCACTAATTGCAGAAATGAAAAGAAAAACAAATAAATTTAATTGGATTTCTAGTGCATATCTGAACTCAGGTATTTAGCTTTGTTTTGTTGCTTTCTGGGATTTTCAGAAATGATCTTCCATTTCTAACATACAATCCTAAGCATATTCTATGGCAGGGCTTCCCAAACCTGGGTCTCCAGCTGTTGTTGGACTACAACTCCCATCATCGCTAGCTAGCAGGTCCAGTGGTCCCAAGTTTGGGAAACCCTGTTCTATAGGAAAGTAAATTTCACTGAACTCCTAATTTGACTTCCTCCTACTGTTTTCTTCCTTCTAGACTAACACTGTCCCCCAGGTCTGTGGTGATGTTCTGTTTATCAGCTCTCCTTCTTGGGCCTACAACCCACACCTTTAGTCTTCAATGTTACCTCCACCTGGATAATTCTCACCTCTAGGATTCAGTTTGCACATACAAGGTTTGGCATTCTTTCCCTCAAAGAATTAGTTTCTTAAGGTTTTCTGGGAATTGTAACTCTGTGAGGAATAAACTACACAGCTCTGAATTCTTTAAGCAAATAATGTGTTTAGAATGTGCTTTAAATGCACACAACCATAATCTCTCCTTTAAAGGTAAAGGTAAAGGTACCCCTGCCCGTACGGGCCAGTCTTGCCAGACTCTAGGGTTGTGCGCTCATCTCACTCTATAGGCCGGGAGCCAGCGCTATCCGCAGACACTTCCGGGTCACGTGGCCAGTGTGACAAGCTGCATCTGGCGAGCCAGCGCAGCACACGGAACGCCGTTTACCTTCCCGCTGGTAAGTGGTCCCTATTTATCTACTTGCACCCGGGGGTGCTTTCGAACTGCTAGGTTGGCAGGCGCTGGGACCGAACGACGGGAGCGCACCCCGCCGCGGGGATTCGAACCGCCGACCATGCGATCGGCAAGTCCTAGGCGCTGAGGTTTTACCCACAGCGCCACCCACGTCCCCAATCTCTCCTTTAGTTTGTTGCTATTTTTGAATTTTGTAACACATAGAAAAAGAGAGAGAAGGCCTTTAGGTTTGTACTCTGAGCACGATGCTTATTAAAATTAAAAACCCACACATGTGGTGTCCATGTCACAAGTGAAATATGAAATATTTCCATGCCTTGTATAAAACGTTGACCGCCTTGCACATGAAAAAATAAAGTAGATTTCCTTTTTTTCTGTAGTTGCTTTCATGTCTGGATAATCCTTATATATACAAATATTTTAGTGCTGATTTACTCTGAATTCTTTCATATAAACAAAAAGCAGTGAATGAAAACTGAAATCGGAGTCATACAATCTCTGAACAGCAACAGGCTCAGACTTGCAAACAGTGGATAATTTACTGGGACTAAAATTGGCAGTGGGCGTAATATACTTGGCACATTTTTCAATATCTTTAGCATATTCTGCTTCAAACTTGTTAAAAGGATATGCTGTAATTGAGATGCTTTTACTGACAGTGTTGAAGAACATTGCCAGAAGTTGTTCCGTATACACACACAAAAACCACTACTATGAAAAATCTCCTAGACTATTGGACCTGACTGCTTTCTTCAGTTGTAATTAAGGGAGAGCCATATCAAGTAGATGCAGAAAATTCTGATATAAAATAGAGATAAAGGAAGGCAGGGACGCTGTTCAAACTGCTTTATGAGTAGGACAGTGACATCTGCTCCATCTAGCCAAGTCATCTCTGAAACAGGGATGGGGAAACTGTAACCCTTTATTATTATTTTTAATATAATATTTTATTAAGTTTCTTTTCTTACAGTCAGAGATATATAGATTAAAGAAGAAAGAAAAAGAACAAAGAAAAAAAGAAATATATAAAAAATCCAACTTTCCATAATGTTTTTTAACAATCCAACTGGACTTCCTCACATCCTCCAAACCCTGCGTTCTTTGTAACAAAAGCGTCAGCAATTTGTTACCTTGTTTCATAACTTACTGTATCTTTCAATTTATCATGTTTCTAAATTCACAATATTGTATCCCAATTCTTGTATATTTAAAATAAACATAATAAAATTATTTCGTGTTTCCGCCTCTTCTTTCTTATAACTTAATTTTCAATTCACCTAATCGAGTTGCTGAAGCTAAAGTTTCCTAATCGTGCACATTCTTAACATTCATACAGCTTATAATGTTTTTGTAAATAGTCCTTAAATTTTTTCCAGTCCTCTTCCATTGTTTCCTCTCCCAAGTCTCGGATTCTGCCAGTCATTTCAGCCAGTTCCATGTAGTCCATCAACTGCGTCTGCCATTCCTCCAGCGTGGGTAGATCTTGTGTCTTCCAATACTTTGCGATAAGAATTCTTGCTGCTGTAGTAGCATACATAAAGAAAGTTCTATCCTTCTTTAACACTTTCTGGTCTACAATGCCCAGAAGGAAGGCCTCTGGCTCCTTGGGAAAGGTATACCTAAATACCTTTTTTAACTCATTGTAAATCGCTTCCCAGAAGGCCTTCACTTTTGGGCAAGTCCACCAGAGGTGAAAGAATGTCCCTTCAGCCTCCTTACATTTCCAACATTTATTGTCAGACAGGTGATATATCTTGGCAAGCTTGACTGGGGTCATGTACCACCGGTATATCATTTTCATAATGTTTTCCTTCAAGGCATTACATGCCGTGAATTTCATTCCGGTGTTCCATAACCTTTCCCAGTCCTCAAACATGATGTTATGCCCAATGTCCTGAGCCCATTTTATCATGGCCGATTTAACTGTCTCATCCTGTGTATTCCATTTAAGCAGCAAGTTATACATTCTCGAGAGTGTCTTAGTTTTTGGTTCTAACAATTCCGTCTCTAGTTTCGATTTTTCCACCTGGAACCCAACCTTTTTATCTATTTTAAAAACCTCTTGGATTTGAGCGTAATGTAGCCAGTCTCGCACCTTATTTTTAAATTTTTCCAAGCTCTGCAACCTCCAATTGTCTCCAGTTTTTTCAATTATTTCCCAATATTTTGGCCAGTAGGCCTCCATGTTGGGTCTTTTTCGAGCCTTAGCCTCCACCGGTGATAGCCACCTCGGGGTCTTACCCTCTAATAAGTCTTTGTATTTTATCCAAACCATAAATATTGCTCTTCTGACAATATGGTTTTTAAACAGTTTGTGAACCTTAACCTTGTCGTACCACAAATATGCATGCCAACCAAATGCATTGTCAAACCCTTCCAGATCCAGGACATCAGTGTTCTCCAGCAGAAACCAATCCTTCAACCAGCAGAAAGCTGCAGATTCATAATACAACCTCAAGTCCGGCAGGGCAAACCCCCCTCTTTCTTTCGAGTCAGTTAATATTTTAAACTTTATTCGGGGCTTTTTGCCCTGCCAGACAAACTTAGAGATATCCTTCTGCCACTTTCCAAAACATTCCACTCTGTCCACGATCTGAAGGGCCTGGAACAGAAATAACATTTTCGGCAATACATTCATTTTTATAGCTGCAATTCGACCCAACAAGGAAAGTTTCAATCTTGACCAAAGAAACTGTAACCCTTTAGATACTGCTGGAGTCAATCCCCCATCAGCACTACCAGCATGGTCAGTGGACAGGGACTATGGAAGTTTTAGTCCAACAACACCTGGAGGACCACAGGTTCCTCATCTCTGGTCTATGCCTACTAGCAATGGCCTTTACCTGCTACGTGATACCAGAGATCCAGGGACTAAGCTCTGGGAATACTGTCGGCAAAACCTCAGCACATGCAGAACACACTTACCAAGTTTGTGGCTTCTAGTGAGAAATACAATGGCCCTCACTAGCAAGCCAGCCACCAAAGACACAGGTAACTGAGAGTGAGGGAAGTAAAGGCGGTTGATAACCATTATGTCTAGTAGCCACTGATAAGCTGAATTGAATTTTATTATTACGGTCACAGACCAGTTCCGGCTCACTTACAATATCAGGAAAATAATAAAACACAACAGGAATACATTGAATTGCAATTGGGTATAACAGAGACAATACAGATATAGCGGCGGTTAAAAATATATATGAAATCTTGATCACTAAAATATAACCTAAAATTGCATTGATAGATTTATTCTGCATTCTTTTTTTCCTGAACTACTTTTTAAGCCATCCAAATTCTTGGCCATGATACATCTTGTGATAGTGAATCCCACAGTTCAACTATGCACTGTGAGCATTTTAGGCTGCTTTTGCCTGCTGCATTTATGTATTTACTTTATACAAATGTAATGTTTAAACATTGTTGTAAATTTCTTCTTTATAGTGGACGGACTATAGAAGGGGTCCTCTACAGAAATCCAATCTTAGCACAAAGTGCCTGCAACTGCGTAAGGATGTGGGCATCTGTCAAATCCAAAAATAGGGTCCAAACAGCATTACCACTAACACCCCAGTGGAAGTGTTGGCTTCAGACATATGACTGGGGATTCCAGGTGGAAATTTAACCTCCCTTTCTGGCAGATTCCTCTGCCATCAAGGCCAAAATGAGAGAATGTGCCACTATCGTGTCTGTGAGTTTGTCACGTTTCCTTTAAACTTTGGAGGAAAGTAACTGAAATAAAGAATAGGGGGGGAAATACGACATGAAATATTTGATAGGATGTTGGCAATGTCTGAGCAGTCTACTTACGAGACTACCCTCCACAGAAAATATGCATACATTCATTTTAAAAACCATCTCTGTAGTGGCAGTTCTGTGAAACAATGATTGGTTGAATTTAATTCACAGATCAAAGGAGGAGGAAATTAACCAACACAGTAAATTGATTATTTCATGGGTGACATAACCAAGCCATGCTTTATCTTAATAAAGAGCAACATCCCTCTAGTCCTTAACTGAATTCCAGCCAATGCAATAATACTCAGTTGTTAATGACTTTGATGTTGATGTGGAAAAGTGAATGACTGCATAATCAGTGAAATGGGACCTCCTCACAGTTGGAAATGTTTAAGCCAAATAATTTTGGACTGCGAAAAGAGCCTTGAGTGGTGGAGATATTGGCTGGAGCCCAGCTTTTCTGCCTTAACTAAACAGGACCTGAAAAACTTTATCATACTTCTCTGTTCCAGGCTGGCCTGTAACTCTGGGAGCCCAAGAGAGCTGCAATTTAATAAATGCCTCTAGTCTATATGGTTTGACTCAGGGGTGAGGGGAGTGGGAATGGCCCAGAGATGCATACACTTCTATTGATGTTCAGCAGAAAGAATAATTAGCTAAATCCATCTTTAGCAGAAGGAATAGAATAAAGGAAGCAGAAGTCAAGACAGAAAAAGAATGGGACCAGAGCTTATTTTATATATTACACGTTTCTAAATTTGGGTCAGGAGCCTAAAATACAACATTCGTCATTCACAGCAGTCACTACCTCCCTTGTTCTTTCCAAATATCAAAAAGCACTAAAATTAGAGCTGTTCTTTAAGATATTTGAGAATAATGGTTGTCTTCCTGAGCAAAAAAAAAAAAAAAAAAGATGTTGAAAGGAAAGACCCATGGACAACAAATGTAATGTCCCTGTTGGGTTTAGTTCAGCCAAATTCGTTATAGAGCTTTCTCGCTGATCTTGCTCATTGTCTCACCATTCCATACTTTCCATATCCCATCCAGCAGCCTCAATACTTATTGGTGGTATATACTGAGCTGGCACTTAATACAAGAGCAAAAAATTCCTCAGTGGGCAGTATCAACCAGTGAATACCAGAGGAAGATTCTTATGCATACCCATAGTCATCTCATTTGGTTGATCCTTTACTCTTCTGATGAGTTTCTCACTGAGAGCTCTTTCACGCATTATACAAAGTGTCGTAAGAGGGTGCACAAGTAACTTGTGATACTCCTTTTCTCATTTAAGTGAGAAAGAGGGATGTACGCATGTCCGTTGCCCTGAGCCATTGCCACATCTGGAGCTCATGCAACTCCCAGTAAAACCTCTTCACAAATTATAGAGGAAGACTGTAAAGGGGAAGCAAAAGCCTTTCACACTTCCTCTTTCATGGCTTCCTGTAAAGATCTCTGCTTCCCATAAAAATCCCTCATAGCAAGTTTGCCTGTTTTCACCTGAGAACTCTTCCCACAGTTAAGAGTCTTTCTTCACTTCATGTAAGTTTGAAATAATTTGAGTGTATGGTCTTCTGAAATAGGTTTACCCCCAAAACAGTCGTCGATTGATCCTTAAGCTGGTTCTTGCAGCACCCGGGATTAAAGGCTCCTTCAATATTCCCTACTCCAAAGGCATAAATTCATATGAATTGCAAGATGGCTCCACCAAACCGTCATTAGCTTCAACTTCTTGTATTTCTATTTTGTGTTATTACGGGTGAAATCTCTCATGTATTCACTGAATGCCATTGTATGGAGGTTTCATGAATTAAGGCCTTTGCCAAAATGAGTACTGCACAAGCTACTTTGTTAATAAAGCAATAATTTATTCATAAAGAGATGTTAATTTTAAAAAAACAAAAAACCAAAAACCCAATGAAATTGCATAAACTATTGCTCGCACCTTGATTTTTTGTTTCGATACACATTTGTATATGCAACTATAAAAGCGCAGTGCATATTTTCTAGCACAATATTACTTTTTATTTAATATATGTGAATATATTTCCCCAGGTTTTTCTGGTATATCCTCCTACCCAATTCACTTGCCTGGGAAGATGTGTTACTTTCCTTCCATTATCTCTTTCAAATCAAATTTGAAATAAGAGTAGGTCCCTAAAATATTATTTATCACATTCATTCTCTGTATACATGTTTCATGTTATCAGTTCTTCCCTCACCTCTTTTTTTTTAAAAAAAAGAATGCATCACTGTCAGGGCGTGGGGGGATTGCAAAATAAAAATAAAAATGCGACACTGGCAGCCTGAAGTTTTCTATCCTTCTAAGCAATGCAGCTGCAGGTATGGTTGGAGGAAAGCCAGCCACTCACCCTGTTCAAATCCCACATAGCCCCTGGGCTCAAGAAACATGATATTCCTGATTGTGATCATTTAAAAAGAAAGAGGGGGGGAGAGAGCTAAGGATTGTTAAACTGCTCATCCAGGCCTGCAGCTGGGGTTGACTCAGAGTGCAGAGTTGGAAAAATGCCCGTGTGGCAAGATTAGAAACTCATTTGTGTAGTTTATACGGCCTTGCCAGGAGCCTCCCCTTTTTCTTTTTCTTTTCTCTCCCCCCCCAACCCCCGCCCAGCCTCCTTCAGTTTATTAACTTTAAAAGCACTCCTTTCCTGTTGGGGATCTGGCTGGGTTGCTCTGAGGCAGTTCTCTCTCTCACTGGCTCTCTCTCTTTCCCTCTCAACTCAGCGTCAACAACACTTGGAGGGTTTCTTTAGCCTGTATGCCTGTGTGAGATCATCCCTTGAACTTTCAAATGGTCTCCTTCACTATTTAAACCCTCTCCACCCACCCACCCCTCAAAAAAAAAAAAGTCTTTTCAATTCGCTTCTTATCCCAGAGTGCAATCTAAAGCCAACTGCTTTTAAACTTTCTAAATACGTTCAATAAGCTTGTGCTTTCTGGAATATATGTTATGAAAGAAGGAAAAGAAAAGGCCCTTCTTGTCATCAAAACCATAATAATTATATGTCAAAGGTAATTACTACTCTGTAAGTAATACTTCTAATGCTAAGTGACAGAGGAGGCGGCATGGGGAAGGCAAAGAGAAACGGCCGGCCACATGAAATCTGATATAAAATTAACTACCCGCCTTAAATTTTAGCCTGATAAAATTCTACCCTTGAAAAAGCAAAGGATGTTGTCGGTAGGACAATTGAAACCAAAGAGATGGTATGTGCATTTCTGAAATCAGATATATTCAAGCACAGCTCTCTTGAAATGCACAGTATTGTACATGCAGAGGCCACAGGGAACAAATTATTACAAATGCATGTATTTATTCATATCTCTGGAACATTTCTACCCTACACTTCAATGAAATATTTTCAGTTTACAGAAATTAAAACAATAACATCCAGTTACAGAAGCAAAACAAATCAAATGTAAAGACCAAAGGTGAGATTTTCATCCTATTCAAATAAATTATAGATTGATCTGACAGATTGATCAGGATACAGGATAGCATGGAGCTGCCCCATTGTAGAGTTCCCAACTGGCATGATTGGTCTTTGACCATCTGGACCATCTTTCCAGAGCAGTTATCTTTGCACAAGGGCTGACATAGATCCTGAAATCCAGCATCACCTGAGCATCACCTGGGAGCCAGTGTGGTGTAGTGGTTAAGAGCGGTAGTCTGCTAATCTGGGGAACCGGGTTCGCGTCTCCGCTCCTCCACTTGCAGCTGCTGGGTGACCTTGGGCCAGTCACACTTCCTTGAAGTCTCTCAGCCTCACTCACCTCACAGAGTGTTTGTTGTGGGGGAGGAAGGGAAAGGAGAATGTTAGCCGCTTTGAGACTCCTTAAAGGGAGTGAAAGGCGGGATATCAAATCCAAACTCTTCTTCTTCTTCTCTGCGAGTGCAGCTTTCTCCCAATTGAAGTGCAGAGTGTTTGAGGACCAGGACATTTGCAGGGAAACCAACATGCTTGTCTACAAAGCTATTGTACTACCAACCATACTGTGTGCTTGTGAAACATGGACCACTTATAAACGCCATCTGCAATTCCTTGAAAGATTCCATGAACGGTGTCTCCGAAAAATTTTACACATCACTTGGGAAGACAGGCGAACTAATGCCAGTGTACTGGAAGAAGCAAAGATCACTAGTGTCAAAGAAATTATTCTTCAACATCGACTTTGTTGGACTGGTCATGTTGTGCAGATGCCTGATGATTGTCTTCCAAAGCAACTACTCAATTCCAAACTCAAAAATGGAAAGCGTAATGCTGGTGGTCAACAAAAGAGGTTTAAAGACTCTCTGAAGGAAAATCTTTAAAAATGTAGTATAAACACAGACAACTGGGAAACACTAGCCTGCCAGTTGGAGAACAGCCCTTACCAAAGGTACCGTGGACTTCAAAGATGCTCAAACTCAGGACAAAATGGAGAAACATGCTAAGAGGAAGGCACATTTGGCAAATCCTCACCATGATCAACTCTCACCCAGAATTAGCTTCCACAGTTACTTATGGACTCACTGTTAAAACCGAGTTTGTGGAAGACAATCTTACTCAGCTATAAGTGATTGCCAAAGAAGAAGAAGAAGGACCATCCACCTTTTTTTCCGGAGGATCATAGAATCATAGAATCATAGAGTTGGAAGAGACCACAAGGGCCATCGAGTCCAACCCCCTGCCAAGCAGGAAACACCATCAGAGCACTCCTGACATATGGTTGTCAAGCCTCTGCTTAAAGACCTCCAAAGAAGGAGACTCCACCACACTCCTTGGCAGCAAATTCCACTGTCGAACAGCTCTTACTGTCAGGAAGTTCTTCCTAATGTTTAGGTGGAATCTTCTTTCTTGTAGTTTGGATCCATTGCTCCGTGTCCGCTTCTCTGGAGCAGCAGAAAACAACCTTTCTCCCTCCTCTATGTGACATCCTTTTATATATTTGAACATGGCTATCATATCACCCCTTAACCTCCTCTTCTCCAGGCTAAACATGCCCAGCTCCCTTAGCCTTAGAGGGAAGTAGTTCTCAGAGGGGAAAACTCCATGGTGAAATAGATTACACGTACCCGTTTCATCTCATGAAGGAAAACCCAGAATCCCACCTTTGACTCGATTTTGGGTGCATGGGAGGAGGAGAAGGAGAGAAATTGCTACTGCACAGGCCGAAGTTCTTGTGCTGGCTAATGGGGCTCATTAATTGAATCCCACCCATTGGGTCTACTCTAAGCATGACTCTAGTCTGGTTTGCCCTTTGCTGTCTGAACATGTGTGGTATTCTTTTCCTACAGACTCTGGTCTTTAGCACAAAATAGAAGTTTGGGGAGAAGTCCTTCCCCAGAAACTGTAACTGTAATTTGTTAGAGGAGAAGCCCATGCATAGATCATACACTTATTCACATAGACATTGATTCATGTACGCTGTGCTACTACATTCTCCTTCTGTCAAGGCTTAGTTTGGGACACATTTCGTTTGACATAAGCTTTGCTGATAAGCATACAAACTTTGATTGTGCAGAGCATCACAGATCACATGTCATTAAATGTTAGCTGATTGCAATTGTATTATCACAATTTTTATTATTATTATTATTAATAATTAATTAATCATCTTCCGTGCAAGTGTCTCAAGGCAATGTTCAATAATAATGGCTAAAAGCAGATAAAAACAATGCAAACATTTAATAACAAACAACGCCAACGCAATACAGAATAGACACCTAGGGCAGAGACCCATTCTTCAACAATATCTTCAACAACGAAATGCAAAAATAATTTGAATATTGATTTCTAATGATGCATAATAAGACAAATGACTAGAAATAGAATGATAAAAAAAGAATCATGCTTTTTTCTGTTTGGCCATATTTTACTCTGACAATATCATTGTTGTACTAAACTGGAAAATAAATCTAACAGCAACGTGTGGTGGCTTTCGAGTCACTGAATACCAAAAATTCAGGCTGAGAAATTATGCAGCACTTCTAACAGGGCATTATCTGCCATCTCAGCATAGCAGATAATTTACTGGATTCTGGCACTTGTTCTATCAAGTGGCCCAGGTCCAGATCCTGCACATGGACCCATTTACACATACAACCTGACTCATGTTCAGATCTACCTTCCTGGCATATTTTATTTGCATCATCCCTCCACGTACTCTTCTATGAAGTGTATGTACACTTCATATGTGTACTTCTTCATATGTACACTTCAAGATGTATGTACACTTCATATGTACACTTCAAGAAATGGTACACAGTTTTGGCGCATCATTAGATCCAATCTAGCAGATAGGTGTTCAGGTGCTTTTCATGGTCCAAAGAACGTGTAACATGGTAAAGTCTAGGCTGGATTACTACAGTGCACTTTCTATGGGGCTGCCTCTGAAGCTTCAGAAACTTCAGTTGATTTGTGAAACACAAGATATATCTCCCCAGTACTGTACTGGGGGACGACGACCCCATATTGCTGATTTCAAGTTGGTCTCCAAGCAGGCCTTAAGGTGCTATCTTTCTTCTACAACGCTTAAATGACATGGGACCTCTATACATGTACTGCCTGCTTTGCTCTGAACCGGTCCAGTTACTAGGATATTTCTGAGAAGCCTCACTCAGGGTGTCCCCAATCCTTAGAGGTTCTCTTTTAGGGCCTTGTTAGCTGTGGCACTTCAGCTGTGAAATTTCCTTTGCCTACCCATTTGCTTGGCACTGTGTTCAACAATTTTCTTTAGACACCAGTCTAAACACTGGCATTTATAATATATTTGTTATTAAAAGGCATACCTTGCTTTTCTGCATTGGCACTCATTTAGCACCTTTAAACTTTTGCTATTTTTAAACAACAGTCTCCAGCTGTTTCTGGTTTCTGTTTTTACTGTCTTTTTACTTATGACAAATTCATTCTTAGCATTGATTTTTTTTTTAATTGTCTTGTAATCTACCTTGAAAGTTGAGGTTGAGCAGCAGGATCTAAATATTTTTAATAATAAATAAACTCATTACCCTTTTAGTGGGCTGATCTTTCCCACCCAACACCTTCCTTTAATTCTCTCCCTTTAATTGGGATAGATATTCGGTACCAATTAAGGCCCTTTCCCTAAGGTGCCAGAGGTTTCCCTAGTATCATAATCAGTGACAGAGGAAGGCTCTCGGGCACCTGGTGGGGCACGCCAAGGGGCAGAGCGAACCACCCACAAGGGCGGGGTGAACTTCCCGGTGGCGCGCACGGTGCCCATATGGATGACAGACAGCATGCGCAGCGCCCATATGGATGGCATGTGCGGCGCTCATACGGACAGCATGTGTGCTGTGGGGCTTCAGCCGCCCTACAGGTGGGGGGAGGCAGCTGACAGACAGCACAGAGACTGCAGGCGCCCAAGATGCATGGCTCAGGCATGCGACAGGCCCCACAGTGGGTGCCAGCCGCCATTTTGTCACCCCCCCCCCTCAGGATGACACGCACTGGGGATGCAAGTGTCGCCCACAAAAATCCGACCGGTTTTATGAGGTCAGCGGCTGGATTTTCATGATCAGCGGGTGGCGCACTCATTCCCACAATTGGCGCCATCATTGTCTTGAAAATCTGCCCCCTGATCGCATAAAGCTGCCTTCTGGGGATGCGAGTGCCACCCGTCGGGGGTGTCAGGCTGATCACCGGGCGTATTTGCGCAATCAGCAGGCATATTTTCACTACGACAATCGTGCCAATCATGAAAATCTGCCCACTGGGGGTGCCACGCCGATCCGCCTCGGGGGATTTTGTTACACACACCCCAGGCTTGACACCCAGGGCAGACCTCAACCCCCGTATCCCGCTTGCGACGCCCCTGATCATAATACAACATTTTCCTTTCTTTTGCTTCTTTCCTTTTGTTAATGTGCCTTGTTATTTTTAATTTTTGGAAACTTTTTCCCACAGTATATAACAACGTGACCCATCTCCTCAAAAGGTAAAAATAAACAGCGCAATACAAAAATAGATTATCAAAATGTGGGTTTTGTGATGCACACTTTGAAAAGTCCTTTTTCATGCCTAGCTTTTAAGAAGACAAAAGTGATCCAAAGTTGGGGAAGATAGGAAATTACTGATAACAGGATAAAATATGACTACCATATCGAAGGTTTTCAGTAACAGCATTATTTTGCGAACATGTAAATTTAACCTAAACAGGAAAGGTTTTTTTCCTGAACAAATCAGGAAAACAAATACAGATTTATTAATAGCATAGTCTTAGAGTCATTTAAACAATGGGTCTTCCTTGACACCAGGAGAGCATTTTTAGAAATCTTTATAATCGATCACTGCAATAGCCATTTTTATGAAGCAGAAGTAAAATATCCTGTTTTGATATTACTCCTACTAGCATAATTCATAAAGAGAATAAAGAAAGAGAATAACATCAGTGTTTCAGTACACAATTCTGCTTGTGGTACAAAACATGCATATAAGATTCAATCCCACAGTGACAGAGAGTAAAACACTGAAAAATTTATATATCTGCACATCTGCATTCTGCAACCATTGTGTTGCTTTCAGCATTGCATCCTTTCAGTAGAATGGATGTGAGAAGCATCTTCTTCTCTTTCTTACAGTGAAACGCCTTGCCCCATGAAACATGGCGGTCCCCTCCCTCACTGTTCCTCACCAGTTAAACTATGGAACTTGCTCCCAAATGAGGCAATGATAGCCACATAGTTTTCCGTGTATAAGACAATGATTTTTCATTTACAAATTACAGTGGTACCTCGGTTTATGAACTTAATCCGTTCCGGAAGTCCGTTCTTAAACCAAAGCTGTTCTTAAACTGAGGCGCGCTTTCCCTAATGAGGCCTCCTGCCGCCGGTGCCCTTCCACCATTCGGATTCTGTTCTTAGACCGAGGTAAAGTTCGCTAACCGGAATGCTACTTCCGGTTTTGTGGAGTTCTTATACCAAATAGTTTGTAAACAGGGCTGTTCTTAAACCAAGGTACTACTGTATGTTAAAAATTGGGGCTCATCTTATACACAGATAGTGCATAGGGGGAACATGTGATTGGTTGCTGCTGCGAGCCGGAGATCGTCAGCGACTATTTGGCGTGTCCTTGGTGGCTGCATCAAGGGCTGGTGGTGATTGGGTGTCGCTGCGTCAATTGAGCAGGCAATTGGTTGCTTCTGCCGGCAAGGGGACAGGTGATCTTTGGCCAGCACCATCTTACCCATAGGCACTAGGGGTGCGGGGCACCCGGGCGCCGGACTCTCAGGGACACCAGGCCGAGAGTCCGGGGCCCGAGAGTTGAGTCTGGGGAAGAGCCTTCCCAATGGTCGGAGCCCCATGGCGGGCTCTTCTGCTGCGGGCAGTTCTGCGCCATGAGTTTGGGGGCGACTAAGCTAGCGAGATGCTGAGGTGGCCGGCCAGCTTCGCCCTCCTGCATGCCTGGGACTGGGCAACCTGGGGGGAGGGCGCCAGGCGGATCTTTGCACTCCGGCACTGCATATGCTTAAGACAGCCCTGTCTTTGGCTTTTGCGATGTGCGTGAGTGGCAGCACAGTTCCTGCTGGTGAGCAATTTTCATCAATTCTCCCAAAAAAAAAGCTGAACAACTCTGGACCACCATCCCCAAAAAAAGCTCAACAACTCTGGGCAATCTCCATGTTCTTAATTTGGAGTCCCCAAAATAGGGGGCGTCTTATACACAGGGGCATCTTATACAGAAGATTAGACATATTAATGGGGGCAAGGGCTGTTCCTGGAGGCTGTGCCCTGCCTCCACAGCGGGAGGCAGTAAAGCTTCTGAAAAGCAGTGCTGGAAACCACAGGAGGGGAGAGTGCTCTTGCTCTCAGATGCTGCTTGCAGGTTGCTCACTGTGAAAACAGGATGCAGGGCTAGATGGGTCGTTGGCCTGATCCAACGGGCTATTTTTATATTCTTACCTTTTTATACTGGCAGGCTGTTATTTTATGAAGCAGGCAATTTAAAAGAAGTATTTTTCAGAGCAGCTGAGCCAGTCTCTTTTCTGTAATTCTTTTATATTGCATTATTACATTGCAGCGTTGTACATTGCAAGCTGCCCTGAGTGGTGGTTGGTTTGTTTTTTAACTAGATGGGCAGGATACAAATGTTTTAAATAAAATAAAATAAATTTAAACGAGCTTTTTCCATCTAGTAAAAAGAAGCACTATGTGCAGCCATTGCTGCATATGTTCCCAGTCACGCACAGCTTCCTCCGAATTGTGGCCTTCTGCCATCAAAACGTGTAGGGTAGGGTTATTAGCCACTGGCCAAATGCAGCATGGCAAAACGGAGTGTGTTTATTTCTCAATTTAGAGATAGATTCAGTTAGATTTAGAGTTATGGTATGAAGATTAGGAGTGGGTTTGAATCCATTCTCCATAGCATAAGAGAAGAAAATAACCATAACTGGAATAGAATTAATATTTCCTCCCTATTTGCCAATGTAGCCTGAAGAATAGCCAATACATATTGGGTTTTAAACACCTATTTTATATTCTGCAAATATATATATATATTTATAAATGCACGTATCGCAGAACACAAGAATGCCGTCAAAAAAGAAGAAAAAACTTCCTCTCTCTTCCAACACATGAAAGAAACAGGACACGAAATTAATTTTGCAGATTCCAAATTGCTCTCTAACATGGAACATCACCACAAGAGAATAATCATGGAAGCCATCGAGATAGAGAAACACCCTCACAACATGAACAAGCGTGACGACACATCCCGCTTGCCAGACATCTGGAAATTAGCCCTCCCCACAAAAACTGACACCAGATCCAGAGGCACACAGAACGCCATCACCAATCAACCACACCAGACCCAAACCCAGACCCTCTCCACAGATAAATTACAGACACCATCCAGTAGCCAAACCATGGTGGCACCTCCGGATGCTGCACCCCCCTGCAATCCCTACACAGATCTGGCTGGCACAGGCCACAAAACCACAGCTCGCCCCTATACACGAAGCCAAGCCAGAGCACAACTAAATGTAGTACACCCATCTTCTCAGAAAAACTCTTCACAAAGTTCAAGAGGTCAAGACACAAAGGCTTTAGTAACTAATCCACACCTAATGACCCACCTAAGTGGTACTCAGGATATCACTCAAGAAATCACTCAAGATATCCCTCAAGCAATTAAGGAACAAAAGAAGAAAAGGCACACTAGCCTGGGAACTTCCTCTCTGCCTAGAACATTGGAGGCCACACCTCCTCAACAGTATTTATAGGAACTCAAACACTGAGATCCTGCTCTGTTCCAGCAACAAGAAGCCGAAAGCACCAGCCTGAAGATGATGAGTGAGACCTCGTCGAAACGTCGCCTAGACACCCCAACTTTTACACGGGAAGATACCCGAGGACACCAAAACCTGCATTCCTGTACCCGTGAAAATCTACGAAAGCAAATATATATATATATATATATATATATATATATATATATATATATATATATATCCAAGTAAAAATAGAACTATTTTGCAGCGCTGCACCACACAATTTCCCCCTTTTGATTTCCAGGCAGAAATGTTGAGTGTTGAGCAGAGATTGTTCGCCCAGGAAACATTTCCATGGTGAGTTTTGGGAGGGGCTCCTGTTTGCTGTGATTGTTCATTCCAATTCTACTTTGGTGACATCATTTTTCCCTGATTGAAGCTTCATGTGTCTTCAAAACATATGCTCTACCACTGAGTTGTGACCAGTTCTCAAAGCACAGGATTGTGTTTTTATGTCCTCACAACACACATCTAGCTTCCCTCCTTCAATGGGACATACAGGAGCTGCCAGGAAAGCTCAGTAGCCGTGTGAGGGTGTTATCCCAATTTATCTGTTTTGAAAATGGCTCTGTACTGTGTTTTATTGCTGTTCTGCTTTTTCTGTTTGAATAAAAGTTGTTTTTAGCCAAGTGAGATTTTAATGGCACTCCATCATCCATAAGCCTGTTAACCATAACCATACAGCACAGCTGACCATATCCCCTTTATGTTTCCTCTTGTGTGCCTGCGAACACCTCATATCCGTCAGTTTCAGTCTAGCAATGCCACTTTGATTTGAACAGACAGCCTCCTGATCCAGTAATTCAAGTATGTCAGGGATGTACTAGCTACATAGACCTGCTCCATGTGTGAAACACCTTATGGGATCTCACTTCAACAGACTGTCTAGTAATCTATAGAATATGATGCAGCATCCCACTCTGCAATGAATGAATGGAGCCTGGGTAGATTTGGTGTATTAGATCAGCCGGTTTGTTGCCAAATGGACAAGGTGTCGGGTTTTCCCCTGCAAGAATAAACACAGGGGCAATGCACCACAGGTAAAGTAGTCTGTTCTCTGAAACTGCAATGCAGATGTGAATGTGTATCCACATAAAAGTACTAGCATCCTTTTGGGTGTGGGTGCCTCTGGATCAAGCCCATTGCTGCACAGGTTTTGACTTCAAACACATTTTCATTCCAAAATATTTGAACAGAGTGTTCTGACAACGAAAGAAGAAGAAATCCAAAAACTTGGGAAGAGAAACTATGCACTAAGGTTCTAAATTCTTCCACTAAAGAGCTACATTCTTTTATGTGTATATTGGATTCTTCTTGCGCATAACTGTACTCCAATAATTAAAAAAAGGGTTGATGGAAGGAGGCCTTTTCAGTGACCTTGTGTCCCTCCCTTGGAGGAAGAGGCCTGACAGGTAGATATATGGAGAGTTTGTTATTGTAAATTCCAGATCTTGTGCTTATCTCTGACTCAACTTCTGGGTCTTTATCTGGAATTCCTGTGAAAGGTCAACCAGTATATTACTGCTTCTCTTCACCTTGTACCGACCCCAGCTTTAAAAATACACTTTATACAAATGGCGGGGGGGTTGGCCTTCTTCCCCAAATGGAACTGCGAAGGTGAATGAATGACGTCGGTGGGGATGGGAAGATACTCACTTGGAAAATAGGCAACCTAGAATGTGGCTTTCCGGATCACCCCAATCTTCCCTATAATCAGCATTCTTACTTTGTATCATTTGATAAAACCAGACAACAGACTCTTCAGACACCTCTTAAAAGACAAATGTGCCATACTCTTGGAGATAACCAGAATGATTGCCTGAACTATAAGGGAAGTTCAGGAGGGTGCATTAGTATTGAATTGGCATGGATGGTCAGTGGATATTCAATATCTGTGTATAGCATGCTGTATGTAATTATATACAGAACAAAGGAGCATCAGTGTTCTGATGAGTATTTATAGGTCATTTGGACTTTTGGACTATTTGCAAATGTATACATTCTCTTATCAGCTCCAAATTATTTTCTTTTTCTTTTAGTTATTAAAATGTACAACCAACCATTCCTCTCCCCACCTCAAAGGGAGCCTAGAGTGCCTCACAAGACTAACATCACATAAAACAACACCATAATTAGTGCATCATGTGCACTGCAAGCCGGAGGGCCCATGTTCAATCCACAGCATCTCAAGATAGGGCATGAAAGAACTCTGGAGAGTTGCTGCCAACCAGTGCAGACAATACTAAGCTAGATGGACCAAAGTACTGACTTGGTATAAGGCAGCTTCCTTTGATGGACACCATGTTTGTAGGATTGGGGCTTTTGTTTCTCTAGGTTCTGGTTATTCTGACTTCTGACCGGTTGGCTTCAATGGAAGACAAAACTGGTTTCTGCTCCAGGCTGAGAGCCTGTTGGTGGAACCTGTTGCCCTGGATAAGAGATGAGAGGGGAGTGTGTACAGGCAGGGGGTGCTTGGTGGATGGTTTCTCTGTTTCTTTCTGCAGAGCTAATTGGCATTCCTAAAATATATCACATTTATTTTGTGATTTTGCTGATTTTTGTTGTTTAGATTTGTTTATTGTATTTTTCTTTTGCATTAGGAAGTGCCTTTATTTATTGATGTTTTGTTGTTGTTGTTGTGAGCTAGAATAGAATAGAGCAACTCTTTTGCATTAGTCCTTAGACCAGAGCAGCACAGAGTTGGATAACAGCATTTAAACCAAGATAGCAAAATGTACATAAACTTTCATGAAAAATATTACTACTTGCTATTCATTATTAGTAAAATTAGTAATAAGGTTAATAAAATTTAAGCGTATTCATGTTATAGCATAAAAATACATATTAAGTGAGAAGCTTTGAGGTCAACTTGGTTGTTGCAAAAGCAACATAAAATCAAACCCAATCAAATCTCTCTAAGATGTACAGCTGCTTTGGTTATAATGAAGCATCACTAAACTTCCTATTGACAAACACTAATTGATGCATGGAACAGCTGTAGTGCCTGACGTGAGGAGGCAGGAAAGCGTTACAACGAAACTGCTAAATGTGGACGCTCTAATTGTGACTTTTTCCCAGCAGAAGAAAACAGTATACAGTTGGAGTCTGCATTCTATAACTGTTAACAGAAGATAGACTGATAGATGATCTGGGAAGTTCAACCATACTGGAAAGAGACTTGAATACATAATTCTAAATTACAACTGTTTCCTGCTGACACCGTATTTCACTGAAGAAATTAAAGAGCTATAATGTCATGAGTTGACATAAGTGTGAAAATGAAAAAGAAAAATTAGCCTATGAAACAAGTTAGCTGACATTTAATGCCAAACCTATCATAGGAGAGGTTAGAGATTGTTAAGATTACTGCTGATAATGGACGACTGGAAAACAAAAAGGCTAGTGTCTGAAATATAGCTTTTAAATGTATGGGGGGGGGGAGAGTAAATCTCTGGTCTGAAAGGTTCAATCCCAGAAGCCCTTTTACATCTTATCAAAAATGAGATGTTTATTATTCTCTGTTCTCTGCTGAGGTGCTCAGTGGGCCAAAAAACCATTCTTTTTGAAGGATACTGGCATAGGTATCCACTCCTTCATAAGATTTATTCTTTGTTCCACCCTTCCCCAATCTGATGCCCTTCAGATGTCATGGACTACAGTTCCCATCATGCTGGCTGGGGATGAGAGGAGATGTAGTCCAAAACATCTGGGAGGCACCAGATTAGAGAAGACTGGTATGTCAGGAGGCAGTTTTCTGATATATCATATTATAGATCTGTATTTTCATAAAAGGCTCAACCTTCTACTTAGACATAAAACCCAAAAATGATTCAGGGAATGAATGGAGCAATTCCCTTTCCCCAAACGACAATTGACTTAAGAGTCTGCATTTAACAGTTCATTCATACAACCTGTTTAAATTGGAAAAGGTAAATCATTTGCTAAGTGACTATTGCATCAAACACACCACTTCTGTATCCTAAATAGTATATTTAAAAATACTAACAACATGAGGACAATGTCAGTTTCTGAAAACTTCAGACTTTTACTGGCCCACAGTGAACTTGGTGCTGCACTCAATTTCTCCTGGATTCCAATCCAACAAAAATCTGCTTCTGCCAGCCCTTTCCCATGCACTTTTATCTAGAGCCACTCCGATACAGATATGATTGGATGTATAATTATTTCATTTTTAATGTTATGTTTTATGGACGTGTACTACAAATGAGTAAAACAACAAAAAGCATACTTATGTAACTGTACATACAATGGAGTGTTCCTTTTCTGGGTTCCAGTCTGCCATTGCCTCCAAACAGGGCATTCCACCACCACCGCTCTAGATTTCCTGGTTATCTTTTTCAACTTAACACTCAGCACTGGGCAGCTGAGCACATGCTCAATTCTCTTTGGACTATTTGCAGGGGATGGGAATTGTCCCCTTAGTTGTAGAGCACCATAGAAACATGGGAGGTCACAATGTTGTACCATCTAGCTCAGCATTGTCTAGCTCAGGTTTGCAACATCGCTAGTCCTGCTTGGAGATGCTGAAGGTTGAACCTGGAATCATCTTGTATGCAAAGCAGATGTTCTGCCACTGAACTACGGCCCTTTCCTTAACTGAGTTGGAGCTGTCCCTTTTTCTTCAAAAGAGGGAAGATCTGAGGTGTGGGTTGGGAGGAATTTGAACTTCTCCCCTCTTGGAGTTCATCTCTGTAGAGTGACTCCTGTTTCACTAGCATCTTCAACTTCTGTGGCTTATAGACAACCTTAAGGATCTGTAGTCAGAAGCAATTTCTCCTGGGTCCAGTAGGACTTACCTCAATGCACTAAGGATTGCAGCCTTAGTCCAGTGTCACCAGATATTACAGGACTCGGTTGCTAACATCAGAATTGCCTCAGGATGCAGAATGACAACACCACTGCAGTAGATTGACCTTTACAGGGAGAAATTACCTGGCTGCATCTTATGCTTGTCTGCACTGTGTAAGCTCAGCATCTTGATGACTGCTTCCAGCTATGTTGATACACTTCCGTCCATAGGATGATGGTGAGCTGGAGACAGATAATTTATTTTGAAAGTTTCTATATTTGCTTATGCATCACTTACCAGGAGCCACAGATCTGTATGCAGAAAAAGGTGATGTATTGTTTATGGTATTAAATATGTTAGATTTTTGCTGCCTTTATCATCTGTGAAAGGTCACCCTAAACCCTGCTGTTAACTACTCAGTTACCTTGTCCTTTTAAGTGGATGTATTTTTTAAAAATGTCTTTTAAAGAAACAGCAGGTGTTTTCTTACATTCCCTTCTTTACATTGGGTTCTTGAGATGTTCATTGGAAACCCTGTTTAAGTTTCTCATGAGCAAAGTCAAAAGGCATATGCCGTGCTTGGAGGGGGGAGAAAGTTGAAAACAAAGTACCAATCATTTATAGAATCTTCAGATGCACATCAAATATTCCACCTGCATGTGAAAAACAGAGCTGTGTGGCCAGACACATCTTGCTTGACTGTAATTGAATTAAAATCCTGTTCTCTTAGAAAGTCTTTTCCAAGTAGAGTGATCTGCCAAGGAACCTCTATCTATGCTATGGAGGTTAATCATATTGCAAGGGATTCTGGGTAATGTTATAGGGAGCATGTTAATTCATGTGGAATGCAGGACAGATCTTGCTGGGCATAACTGTTGTTCAGGTTGGACTGTCCCTTGGTGCAGTTAGGTGATTTTAGACTCTGGACTTAATGTGTTCTATCAGAGTGGACCTGAGTGAACCATGCCCATTGATTTAAATGGGTCTGTTCTGAGCAGGACTAGCATGGGGTACAGCCCAACGGACTTGGTGAGGGGGAAAGTGCTGTATTACTTTGCTAGATTCAGAATGGAGTAAGGCAGCTCTTTTGAATTTAAGGGTCCTCCTGCTCATTTTGCTTCAGGGCCCTGGTCCTCTGCCCCAAAGTCTTGCCACCGCTCTCGACCGCAGAAGAAAACGATAGACCAAAAGCTCTCACACTGTCATTCACTTTTGTTCTGGGCAACAAAACATACCTAGTAAGGCACTGCCACTACAGAGGAGATGGTGAATTTGAGGAACGTTCTCTTTTTCTGTCACAGTGTGATTTAAGCACACTCAATATAATAGGTTGATTTCCGTATCAGCAAAGTGAATCAGAAAGAGGATGGCAGAAGAAGAAGAAAATGCCATTGTGTGCAACTAATCCCATGCTTTTGCATCTGTCTTGTGCCTAATATCTAAATAAGATCTCTGTAGCCTATTATTCCAATGAGTGGGATGTTATCAGTTTACTGATCCATCATCAACTAGCAGAACTAAAGTAAGAGTGAAGGATGTGGCTACAATTTAGCCCCCACCTTGGGTAGCTTTACAAGAGCATTGGGCACATTCATGGAGGAGAAGGCTATTGATGACCACTAGCCCCAATGGCTGTGCTCCGAATGTCAGTTGCAAGAAGCCACAGGAGGGGACAGTGCTTTGGTCCTCGGGTCTTACTTAGGGGTTTCCCCCCGGTATCTGGTAAGCCACTGTGAGAACAGGATGCTGGACTTGATGGATCATGGGCCTGATCCAATAGACTCTTCTTGTGTTCTTTTGTTCATTAGCAGTTTACAGTTTACATACAGACCAGGCAAATTGCTTTACCTTGTGACAGAGTGCAGGAGGGAGCCTCAGGTTTGCCTGTCTATCCTCCTGACTGCACAAGACACATTTATAGAGAAATAAGACCTTTTTGTTTTGGCCTGGTGATGTGAATGAAGCCGATGGAGGGGGACTGCTGTGATGTCATGGCAGCGAGCAGCCAGTTGCATTGTGAGCTGGTCACATGTTTCATTCTTAGGGTTTCAAAACGCCTCAGTGCTCATATTCTAATTCTGCCTCTTTATTGGGAAACTGGAAATAGAGAGGAGGGTTCACCTGGGCATGTGCAGAGTGCTACACCTTACATTTTAGTTACATATCAGATAATCACCATCTCTATTCCTGCTTAAACTGCTTTTATATTGCTCTTTTTTGGCTTGGGTGGTGTGCATCTAGGTTTTACTCAGTGTAGACCCACTGAAATGAATTAATAAAACGTTAGGTCAATTAATTTCAATAGGTGTACTTTGAGACGAGTAAAACTTAGTTGAATGCCATCCATTGTTTTAAAATGTTGCGCACCACTTAGAGGTTTTAGAAAATGTTAAGTGGTTTGTAAATGCCTTTTAAAAGTAAAGAAAGACATGCTGAAAGGGAACGCACCAGCCTGCATTTTCTGTGTGGATAACCTAAAGTAGGCATGCCTAACCTGTATGCAGATGTTGTTGGACTGCAAGTCCCATAAGCCCCTGCCATCATGCTCAATGATCAGGGAATTGTGGTCCCAACAACATCTGGAGAGCCACAGATTAAAAACCCCAGTGCTAAACAACAGGGCTATTATGCATGAACTAGCTGTTTAAGAACAAAAGCTGAACTATTTTTGACCGCTCCATGGACTGCAGTGATTCTGGGAGAAGTTTAGTGCGACTTTGCATGCTTTTAATTGTATTCTAAGAAATAAATAAATCCCAAGCCACTGTGAACTTTCAACCTAAGCTAAAGTATACATAGCTTAGTGAACAGGAAACGTGTTGCCCATTCTATAATAAATTAGGTAAAAGAAGCCTAATTCAAATGAAGGAGTTGGTTGTATATTAGCGATTCTGCCCCCTCCTATCATTATACAAATGTTGGAAATAGAGGCGAATTGGGCAAGATACAAGGTGACAGCTCAGTCACAAGGACATCTATGCCATAAGTTGAACAAATTTAGATTATTCCACAAACTAAGGAAGGCCCAAAGCTACATCATCTCGAATCTCATTCATCTTGTAACATGGTGCTCAGTACCCAGTGGGCATTTGGCTTTTCTTGACTTCCCTTCATCCTCTTTGGTATTTACGCCACAGATAGATCCAGAGCTTTAAACCCAGCTTGGGATCAGACGTAGCATCTTTGTCTGGCCTATTTTTCATTTAAAAGTGTAATCAGATTTTTTATACCTTGTAACTAACTGGTCCAGACCAATGCTTAAGTCTACAGCATCCAATCCTAGTAATTAATTACTGGCTAAGGTTAAAGCACAATATAATTTTGCTAATTACTCACAGCTTGGGGCCCATTTTTTCCATACAGCCAACAACGGCATGTTTTTAATCCCCATAATAACAATAATGGCATACATCATTAACCCTATTTTATTCTTTCTTAATTTTTTATAATACCAATAACAAAGATCATTAACCTCTGTTCTGCTTAACATCTAATCAGCCATTTTAGTTAAATAAATATCAGGGAAAGCATTAAATATCACTTCGCTAAGCTAGCTTTACTCTCAGGAGGGGGATTCTTCCTAATGCATTATATTAACATCCGTTTACTTCACAAGTGTCAAACAGTGAGTGGTAATGAGGAAATAGATACTGCATAATATATGGCTTTAATCAGAGTAGCTCCTTTTTCACGTGCAGTTTTTAATCTTAAACTATTTCACCCCACTTCAATCCTCTGTCCAACCGTGAGAAATTTCTAGAAGCATTGTTGCTGTTCTAGCTGTAGCTCAGACACTGAGGGAACCATTGACGGCAGCTTCCCCCACCCCCAAGGCATTCTTCATCTACACACTGGGTATGCAAGGTGCTTCTTTGATAGGAAGATCCCTGTGCTCAGGCATGAACTAGACATGTATATAACATATCCTGCAATCTAGTTTGGATGAATGGATATGCCAAGCATAAGAACTTAAGACATGTGGGAGTCCATCCTCCCACAGGTCGTCTTCTTTGGCAATCACTCATAGCTGAGTAAGATTGTCTTCCATGAACATGGTCTTAACAGTGAGTCCGTAAGTGATTGTGGAGGCCAGTTCTGGATCCACACATCCTTCCACCGTGGGGACATAGGTTTCCAGATGGGAGCTGATTATGGTGAGGGTTTGCCAAGCATGCCTTCCTCTTAGCACGTTTCTCCCTTTCGGCCTGAGTTTGAGCGTCTTCAAAGTCCATGACACTTTTGGTAAAGGCTGTTCTCCAACTGGAGCTCCCATTATTTCCCAGTTGTTGGTGTTTATACAACTTTTTTTTTAGATTTGCTTTGAGAGCGTCTTTATACCTCTTTTGTTGACCACCAGCATTACACTTTCCATTTTTAAAATTCGGAATAGAGCAGTTTCTTTGGAAGACAATAATCAGGCCTCCGAACAACATGACCAGTCCAACGAAGTTGATCTTTGCTTCTTCCAGTACAGAGGCATTAGTTTAGCCCACTAAAATACTATTTCTTTGAAACCTACAGTAACTATTATCACAATGAGGCGATATAGAGAACCATGTGTCCAAATAGTCTACACAAATAACCTTTGAGACTAAAATGGATATCAAAAAAAGAAAAAATTTCCCATAGAATAACACATAAAATCAGGCAAGTATAGGAATAGGAAATGGTTTTAAGTACTTAAAGCCGTTTAATTAATCTGGAAGCTATACTGCCAGGGGTACAGGATTTATAATCATAAATTTATGAAAATGATAGCCTTAGTCCTGCAACACATTTACACAACAGAAAATAAAATGCTTTTTGGATTTTATTGGCTCAGTCAGTGCAAAATCATAATAATGTAATCAAGTATTTTCAATGTGCTAGTTCTTAACAGGTTACTCTTCTTTTATTTGCCCAGTCTCTTAGTAAAAACTATTGTTTATTTGAACGCTTAGCTTCAACAATCCAGAGTCACTGAGCTGGGCATATATATGCCTCGTGGGTGATTAAAAAGAATCCTGAAGTTCACAAAGGACATCTTCCTATGCATGAGTTGCTTTAATAAGAGCTTCTCTACCATTCAGGTCAAACTATTTTTCTATATATATTCAGCACACACGCAGGCAGGCAGGCACACACACACACACACACACACACTTATTTACTGTCCAAAGCAGAAGTTCCCTTCAAAACAGAGACAATCTGTGTCACTTTACTTACTAGGGAGGTCTTTGGGACAGATTAAGACAAGGTCCATGTCAAAGTATTGAGGCCAAAGGGATACTAGAGTTGACATAGGCAGCAGCAGTTCTCTTTTACTGAAGTTTGGAAGTCACTTAATCTGTAGCTCAGTAGTTCTAAATGGCAAGCCACATGACATTAATCACATGAATGCAGAAAGTTCACACATTTTCATGGGCACAGTGATTTTATTATTTAAATCAATAAAAAAATCATCAATAAAAATACATAGCTAACTGAGGTTCTCCCCCCACAAAAGGCCTGCCCCCCCCAACAAAAATCCTGGCTACGCCCATGCACATTAAAAAAAAAATCTAAATGGAAACAATAGGGAAGGAAGTGATGGTTGGATGGTGTTCTCGAAGCTACCGGCATGAGTTTGACCAAACTGCGGGAAGTAGTGGAGGACAGAGGTGCCTGGCGTGCTCTGGTCCATGGGGTCACGAAGAGTCGGACACGACTAAACGACTAAACAACAACAACAACAAGGGAAGGAAGTCTTTAACCCTTTATCCCCTGCCATGGTTGCAATGGAACTATCCTGTTGTAAAGCTGCTATTTGCATCAGGAGGAAAGGATATGTGTCCCCTTAAACTTAATTGGATTTACTGCTGAATAGACATGCATAGGATCGTGCAGTTAGGCTACAGTCCTATGACACTTTCTTGGGAGTAAGCACTAACAAATTCAGTGGGATTCATTCCAAGTAAATATAAATAGGATGAGGCAGAAATGTAAGAAGGCGCTGTTTTGTGTTCCACCCTGTCCCTGTATCCATCACATGCAACCTTGTTTCTGTTGCTCTGCAGTTCATCTTTCGCCATAAACTATGCTATTCGCTGCACTGTAATTTCTTGCTTAAAGTACATTGTCATTATGTTACTCCACCCCATTTGTTTCAATGCAAAGGAAACACAATGCATATTGGGAGGGGAAATAATCAATTACCTGTTGTTTGCCAACAGTAAGCAAGAATAGTGAACATTTGTTGAACTGATTTCCATTCTGGACATCAGATGAATAAGCAAACCTCAGCAATTTCTGCTGGCGTTTCTGTTTTTGTTGGAGTTCTACAATATCCCTAGGATCAGGCCATTCGTCTTTATGTAGCTCTTTCCCCCACCCCCCATCCCGAAACATTTCAGCTGTTTGAGAAAATGCAATATTGGAATGATCCTGACAACATTCTTCTAAGAGAGGCCCGAATGTAGGCTGAGCACAGTGGTTTGCCAAAGGATGTGATGTGAACTGGAGATCTTTGGTTCATATCTTATGCTTTTAACTCCTATACCGCATTAGCTTCTAGCATCTTACTCCCTTTCCCTTGTAAAACAAATGTCTGGATCTGTGTGGACTTAATATTTATCTCCCCACCGCCCTTTAAACATTTAAAGTCTCGCTTCTGGTATATCTCAGCAAAAGGAAGTGCAGCTGAGCACATTTTCCTTTGGCAGCTCCGATCCAAAGGTCTTTCAAGCACCTTTTGGTGTGAAATAATAATAATAATAAAATGTTATTGAAAAAAATAGTGGAAAGTGAGTTGGGATTTTAATTGACTTTCATGTTGTTTCCCCACCAAGTTCAACCTGAGGTGAAACATTGCATTTATGTCAGATTTTGCTGCAAGCAAAACAATAGAAAGGCTCTAAAATTAATGTTGGTGTCCAGTCAAAGGCCATACATAGCCATTAGTGGGAGTGCTGGGTTGAGATAACAACGCATTGGAAGCATGAAAAATTCAACAGTAATTGCTATCTTCTGGTCTCTCTCCTTTTCTTCCTCTCTCTCTCTCTTGTATAGAATCAGCTATGCTTTCCCAAAATGGCATGTCTGCTGTTCTACCCCACAGTAATGCAATGGATCTCGATCATTATGACTAATGGAACTGCCGAGAAGCTTCTCTTTTATTTTTTGGCAAAATGCAATACCACAGTCGATCTTTCACCACACATTAGGGACCCATGTAACAAGCATTTCTGGTTGCCTGAGGACTAACTTTGATTCAGCACCTCCCCACCTTCCGCCACCCAACTCAGTAAACTACAGTAAGATGAGTGGAATGCTATAATTCAATGCTATTGTGAATCTAATGCTTGTCTCTTTCTCTCCTCCACTTAGGGCTTTACAGTGTAAATTTACACTACTAGTTTTGTTAACATCTATCAGCTTGCACTAGGCCAAACACTACACACACACACACACACACACACACACACACACACAATACAAGTCTCAGGGCATTTGGGTTTTGCTTTACATCAAGCAACTACTCATACTGTCCCCCACATTATACAGTAAATTTGCAAGCCACGTATTATGGTTTAAGATTCAAACCTCTGGACACAATTATGGTTGACCAGTAGGCTTTTCATCTGGCAAATGACTTGGCTGACTTCGAAATCAGATCTTATACCCTCCAGATAGCAAACTTGTTGGCTATCCATGAGATTTTAGCTCTTGGATGGATATTTCACAGGCTAGTTTTTGTGTTTTTAAAAGCAAAAGAAGGACCCGTTGTGTAACAGCATTCTGTGTAATGAAATTTTTCATAAGAGCAAACAAAATAGAAAGGCAGAGAGATAACTTCTGCTGTTGATACAGGGGTAAGATCACATTTAATTTCAAGTCAATAGATTTGCAGAAACTCAGCACTTAGGTGATCAAAGACAAAGCAAGATTTTTTCCCATAATTGCATTGTTGTTATTACCAATTCATGCATCCTTACAACACATTTTCAATATATCTAAGATTAACTATTATTTTCTCTCCTATAAATAAAATATAATCATCCTGAAAACCAGTGAAGGGGAAACCATCAGATCCATTAACCTGACTAAGAATTCCTTCAGGCCGATAATACAGTACTGTGGATCTTTCATTTTATTGAGCTATATCTTTTTCGTATGGCAACCAGCAGAGAGAGAGAGAGAGAAATCAAATTTAAAATCAAAGGCCAAGGGTTTTTGTTCTGGGAAGTGGTGAGCCAGTGGCTGCATATCCGTTTCTGCCTAAGGTTAACTTTTTAAAAAAAGAACTCTTAATTTGCAAACCCTAGAATGCAACCAAAGGGCATTGCTTTCTGAATGTAGGGAATGTGTTCTTTCATTCTTTGTTGGGTATCGTTTTCAAAATCTTTGTTGCTAAGATTGTAGCTATCTAACCCTGCAGTTCTTCAGACCCTTTCACATCTTCTCTGACACTCATCCAGGACTTTGTGCTGTTTGGATCCTTAAAAATAGTTCTAATTATAAGGGTCAGAGCTGCATTGCCTCGATAAAGCTATGGGTGTGTGGGTGTGGGTGTATCACAATTCATTTCCCCTCCAGCTTTACAACACCCAGGAATGGGCATTTCTCTTGTCTCTCTGTGGTGAAACCCCCTCATAAAACATGAAATCAACAATAAGGTAATCTTGCAAAAGGATAATGTTTTATAGGCAACCTATTATCTCCTAACAGAAGGGGCGATTAGTCAGCTGCTCTGCTTGAACCTGATCCAAAGCCATTTCAATTCCCGGCTCCACTCAGTGCTACACTCAAGCCGTAAAGCCAGGAAACTAGAATAATCACTTTGGCTTCTTTTTCTAGGATTATTATCATCATTATTGTTAGTGATGGAGATTGCCGCCTTTGTTTTTGCTTTCGGTAACCAACGCTCAGCCAAAATGCATCACTGATGTCTAGTAATATAATTAATGTCATCCTGGACCATTGGCACTTATCCTTTCTGCCTGACTCATAGCGCTGCAGTATCTGCATATAAGATAAGATGAGCTACATCTCTTGCTAGGAAAATATCTGGAATCAAGATGGATTCGGGGTGTGTGAAGAGGAGTCTTGCCCATTGTAAGGGAACATCACACCCAGCCATTGTGACAAGATCTCTGCCAAGAAGGGACATCATAGAGGTTCATAGCATCTTTCATTATACTGGAACCTGAGGTATCCAATGATGCCAAATGATGAGAGATTGAGGACAGGTGGAATTAAACTGTGGAGTTCACAAGATGTGGCAATGGCTACCAATTTGGATGGGTTTAAAAGGTGAATAGACATGTTCATGGAGGATAAAGCTAATCATGATCTCTATATATTATCCCCAGGGACATGAGTGGCACTGTGGTCTAAACCACTGAGCCTCTTGGGCCTGCCGATCATAAGGTTGGCGATTCGAATCCCTGTGACGGGGTGAGCTCCTCTTGCTCTGTCCCAGCTCCTGCCAACCTAGCAGTTCAAAAGCACACCAGCGCAAGCAGATAAATAGGTAAAACTGCGGTGGGAAGGTAAACGGCATCACTTTTTATTTTATTTTTATTAGCAGAATACTTATTCTGAATTGTGATCTGGCTAGAAACGCATAATGATTTTTTTCTTAATACACACACTTCAACATCTTCCTGATTTTCGTTTCATTTCATTCATTCCATTTGGTCAGAAATGGACTTGCAAAATTAACTTTCTTTCATTGCCTTCTTGCCCTCTTCTGTGATGTTCAATCTTGATAGCTAGATTCATTTTGTCGAACAACTTTCCGATTTCATTTGTCTCTTCAAATCTATTAGGTCTTATCCATGTATTATGAGTGCCAGCACACTGTTAAGGAAAGTGTGAACAGTCAAAAGTGGAGGTGGCTGTTTATTTACATGGAAAAGATCAGTGCTAATGTAACCACATCTGGCTTGTAGCAAAGTCCTGCAGAGTTGCTGAAGCTTTAAGGAGGTTTAGTGATTTGCCTGAAATCACATAATTTGCAACTGGATCACTAGGATTAGAAGTTCAAACCAGAAATCTTTGGAGCTTTGGGACTTTCTTTTTTAACCGCTATATGCAAGTGATATGATTTCCTGCTCTCTGTACTATTTCAGGCCCAATTATTTAACTTCTCTTCCTTTGGTTAAATCAACTCTCTCTGTGATCTGGAGAGAAAAGGAAGATACATAGGAAGGAAGATAGACTAACACAATAGCCTGCCTTACTATGATTGATGGATGAAATGAATATTCTGCAGGCATCCACAGTCACGATGTTGACAACTCATGTTCTAGTGTAGCTTCAGCAATGGGGAGACTTTTCTACTTCTGGAGGCTCCCTGCATGATTAAAAATATTGGAAGACCAGGATTCTTAATCACTTGAGAAGCTTCCTTGAGTAGCAAGGGCTTCCCCATTGCAAAACTTATGTTAGAAGACAGGGAAGTCAACAAAAGCTAGGGGATAAGAAGGATGCTGTGATCCTTTTCTACCTGTGTACAGCTGTAAATGCCTGACAAGAGCTTTACAGGGTTTGGGTTGTGTGTATGTGTTATTTCATCTACTCTTTTTGATGCAAACCATGTTCTGATTGCTGGATATTTACCCAAAACTGTTTTTCTAGGGCAATGGGTGAGGCTTTTAACCAGAGGGTGTTTATAACTCAGATGTATTTCCTGTTCCTGTTTCAGGAACATCACTCAAATATGGAAATAGGAGGAGAAACTCTGTCTGGTGTGCATTTTAATGCAAACCAATCTAATTTGCACCCCCCCCCCAAAAAAAAAAATAATGTGTGAGCTATTTCTCAAAATTCACGCATCTCTGAATTTTGCACTGCAGATTTCCAACCCAAAAATGTGTGTTAAAAGAACACAGATTTGTGGAAAGTGTGCGTTAAAATGCATACATTAGTGAAAACAACATACAAAATTTATTATGTTTGGGGAAAGTGCTTGCAAATGTGCAAGGGATATTTATCCTGATCTCAGACAATTCCTCGTTCTCAACAATGTACATCCAGAAGTTCATCGTCCATGAGCTGATCTGTCCTCCAGTCTAGGTATGCCTGGTGGCAAGTTAAGAAGGCAACTTCTGACACCATTCATTTCAACAAGACTTGCACAGTGGTACCTCAGGTTAAGAACTTAATTCATTCTGGAGGTCTGTTCTTAACCTAAAACTGTTCTTAACCTGAGGTACTTTAGCCAATGGGGCCTCCCGCTGCCGCCACGCGATTTCTGCTCCCATCCTGAAGCAAAGTTCTTAACCTGAGGTACTATTTCTGGGTTAGTGGAGTCTGTAACCTGAAGCGTCTGTAACCTAAAGCGTCTGTAACGTGAGGTACCACTGTATAGGCTATCCCCCAAAATGCACCCTGAAAATAGCTAGCCATTGTATAGCAGCAGAGCCTGGTGGATTGCAACTAAATACTTTATCCGGTTAATGATACTTTTTTTCCAAATTACCATTCTGCAATCTAATATAAAATTAATTTATAGCAAGACAAAGGTAACCCGGGAAATTAAACTGTCGAAATCATTTTCAATTATAGCGTAATAAGCAAAGGGCTTTCAAAACACAAACACTGTATCTAGAATTAGATGCAGCCAAAAAGGATTTATTCTATTTGCTTATTTCTGTGGGAATAGACATTAATGGATTCTCATTAAGTGCGGTGACTCTGAATATTTCTGGAGCAGAGTTGCACTTTGGGGGGAAATGGGATGTCCTACAAGATTACTCTTTGAACATTTGAATCATGAAACGGTCTGTTTTTGGCATCCAGCATCCATCCTGTAACACTGAGCTACTTGCCTCAGCACATAGATGCTTGATAAACATGACAGTGGAACTGGACGCTTCCTTGTTTTGATGCAGTAACCCTGGTGGACTAGAACACCAGGCTTAATTTGCCCTTAACACATGCTGATTCCAGAGGATCAAAAGATAGCTGTCTACTTTCAGATTTGAAAATAAGGGATCAGCAGCCTCACCTGTCCCGGGGACAGTCTACGGGATATCTAACAATACGGGATAGCAGCGGGAAGCAGCGGGAAACGGCGCTGGAATATGGGAATTTCCCGTAAAAAAAGGGAAGGTTGACAGCTATGGGATCAAAAGTGTCTAGTAGTTACTGGACCCAGGAATTTAGGGTGTGTAGCTCCCACAAACTCATAACAGTAACATCATAGTAGACACCTTTCTGTTTTTAAACTCTGGATTTTTATTTATTTATTTTAATAAATGCTTTTGTCTCCATTGTCTAATGCAGGGACAGCGAACCTTTGGTCCTTCAGATGTTGCTAGATTGCAACTCCCACCATCCCTGACCTTTGGGCGTGCTGGCTGGGGCTGCTGGGAGTTGGAGTCTGAGAACAACTAGAGGGCCACAGGTTCCCCATCTCTGGTCTAACATTTCTTTGGGTGGATGTAAACATGAGGTGGGTTGTTACGGTTTAGATGTCCTCCAAAAAGCATCTGGACTCTCCAGCAGTTTAAGGGGGAAAGTAAATATGAGGAGCTTCATCCAGAGCTCACTTCCACAAGCAAGAACATTACCTGAGCACAGCTCCAGCCAAGGAATACACTCACTGCTGGGAATGGGTGGGTGAAGTGGCTCTTCTCAGTTCCTCTCTCCATCTGCAGACCTCACCATCACCCCCACCCCCACTGCTCTTGAGGTGCCCCCAATCCCTTGGATCAGGGTTCGGTGTGGTACAGGAGGAAGATGTATTTGACAATAGTTGCCTCTCCAGCTCTGCCAGCGAGATCCCTCTGCTGGATCAAAATCCTCCTACGCATGGCAGCAGACTTCTCATCTGTGGAAAGGGAAATCTGGAACCAACTGGTTTGTTAGAAAGTTGTTTAAGAGTATTCTGCCAGCGAGAGATATTCTTGGTTCTTGCCTTGACTAGCTTTGGGAAAACACACGTTGCCAGTCTCATCATTAATCACTTTAAAGATGTATATTAGTTTAGTAAAGTTTATTTGGTTTAAAAAACCTGCTTCCCAAATGGCCACCATCTCTAAATGCAAGTGCATAGAACACGGTGCTCTAGGACAATTTTCACAGAATTTTAAAATGTATCATCTGGATGTTGATTATTTTAGAATACAGCAGTACCTCGGGTTACATACGCTTCAGGTTACAGACTCTGCTAACCCAGAAATAGTACCTTGGGTTAAGAACTTTGCTTCAGGATGAGAACAGAAATCATGCTTCGGCGGCGCAGCAGCAGCAGGAGGCTCCATTAGCTAAAGTGGTGCTTCAGGTTAAGAACAGTTTCAGGTTAAGAACGGACCTCCAGAACGAATTAAATACTTAACCTGAGGTACCACTGTACGTATCTTGAAGTTATTGGCTCACTGCAATTCTGCTGGTTTACAGCAAGAAGGGTTCACTGTAGTTCACTGTAGCTCTTTGGATAAAAAGAGGAAATAAAATCTGATGATTTTACGTGCTTCGTGCTAGTACTCTTAGTTCTGAACTTGTAAGGACCTATTCCAAAGGGTGATGTAGGAAAGGGGCTCTCCGCAGGATTTTTCTCCCTCCCCAGATTTTTTCTTGTTCTCTACCCATGCGACATTATTGGCATCAAAACGTCTCCCATATCCAAGCAAGGATTCATTTAACTAAAGTTGACTTCTGCTGCTGCACATAAAGTCTCTATGCTAACATTCCCAGCATCCCATTTGTGATATCTGATTGACTCATTGACAATATCAAGCCCCTGTCTAGAAGCACCCACATGCTTATGTTGCAATAAATACATGAGATGCCCTTCTTCATCATAAGAGGACAGCAAAGGTTAACATGTAGGTACAGTAATCTGGCATACCATGATAAGTGGCTTTCCTGCAATTCTACTAGCTGTTAGTTCATTTCCACTTCCCCACTGCTACTCTCACAGCTAACAGGACAGAAGCCAATTGTCAGTCTTGCTACTGCTAAACTTAACCCTGTCATGTGTCTTGGCTTTACACTTGAAATGATTTTATTCTCATTTGAGTACTACCTGTCCAGTCAACAGATTATTCTGGTTTCCTGGCCTCTTGACTTTACATAATAGTTTTAGTTGCTCTACGTACACCGGTTGTGGGGTGACGTGGATAAATAAACTTGGATTTTGAAAGAAACAATAAATATCTTGTTATTTTGCTTTTCCTTCAAACTCAAAACCAATTTGTCAATGCACCACAACCCCTTCTCCCATTTTCATCTTTCTGTTGAATCACGATGGTTCGGATCCAAAGGGCAGCAACTGGATTTCACTTTGCCTAGTATAACTTCTCGTGTGGCCTTTGGAAATGCAACTGGGTGCAGAATAGAGGCTGCAATCAATAGTGAAAATGTCCAAAACTCTGATGTAGAAGTCCTTCAGGTATGCACATGGAGCTCTCAACACTGAAGATGTGCATTGCTACTCTTCTGAGCAATAAAAAGCTTACCTAGTTTGGGGATTTGCAGTCATGTAATGTATGAAAAAAACAGAACCACAAATTAACCAAATATATAGACCTATGTGTGTGGGAAAACCTCTGTGAGAACTTTTGCATCCCTGCTAGACTCTATAGGCTGCCCTAGCAATTTGCATTGTGTGTTTGGAAACACACTAAAATAAGAATAGCCTGCTGGATTAGGCCAATGGCTCATCTAGTCCAGTATCCAGTTCTCATGGTGGCCAACCCAATGCCTATGGGAAACCTGCAAGTGGCACTAGAGCACTCTCCCCTCCCATGGTTTACAGAAACTGATATTCAGAAGCAATGTTGCCTCCAAATGTGGAGCTAAAGCCAGTAGCTATTGATAGCCCTCTCCTCCATGAATGTGTCTAATTCTCTTTCAAATCCATCAAAATTTGTGGCCGTTACTGCCTCCTGAGGGAGTTGGTTCCATAGTTTGACCATGCATGAAGAAGCACTTCCTTTTATCTGTCCTAAATCTTCCAACATTGGATGTCCACAAGTTCTAGCGCTATGAGTGATGGAGGTCAAAGTGCTCTACACAATAAAATATTTAGTGAGATTCTGCAACTTATCGCAAAGAAAAAATATGTAAGAATCACTTCAGTCCTTGTCCCAATAAAACAAATCCTGCTACCCACATCATCTTACATTTTTAACAAGGACACCCTCAACAAGGAGCTACTACATTATCCATGCTTAACATAGAATGTCATACTCTGTTATCAGTATATTTTCTATATTCATCCTGCTTATGTCTATGTGTTTTATCAGAACACAGCATGCAGAATCAGTCCATCTATCCCAGTACTGTGGCATCAGCTCTCCAGGGTTTCAGACAGGATTCTCTCCCAGATCTACCTGTACATGCTAGGATTTGAACTTTCCCAACCTTTCAGCCCCTTAGATATAATTCGGTTCGTTAATTTCTGAATATTCTGACACTGCATGACCTATCTGGGCTCATCATGCAACACAAGACTTTTAATGTTGTGCCTTGCTTATAGTAGCACTGCAATCCTATTCTGGTTCTTGCCCAGGTGTTTCTCATTCAATTCCCACATGAGAATATCAGCAGAGTTTTAGGAACAGTGACTTTGTTCAGCCAAACCATTTGTGACAGCCCATGCTCAGATTTTTATCACTTTACATAAAACTCCATCAGTGGCTCTTGCGCTCAGCCACACCTGGAACAGCATATGGTTTTGATCCTAATGTTGTTGATCCAAATGTTTCAAGAGAAGCAAGTATGTTTCTCAAAAGCAAAAAATCTACACGTATCTCATTCTGTTCATTCCCCAATATTTGTAAATGTATTTATAACCATGTGAAATGTTATAAATATAAGAAGGAAAAATCAGCCAAGTTCCCCCACCCCCCAAAAAAGTTTTAAAACTTTTTTTAAATTGTCAGATAAATACTCATTAAACATTTGGCTTTGTGATAAAGGCCATGTTAGAAAGACCATGTTAGAAAATCTGTTCATTGATGTTTTCCAAAAGACTGAAAAGAATATATGAACAGAAAACTTTCAACACATTGGAATAACAAACTTCAAAGCTGAAGCTGACCTTTGTTTTTCCTGCAATATCATTTTACAGATGAACCAACTAATTTTACTACGATGCTCACATGAATAACTTGTTCCATGCAGGGCACTGGGAGCTAAGATGAGTTCTTAGTATAGAGAGCATGAGACATAAAGCACATCAAAGTTTGTTTAATAGCATTATGAATAATAGCAAATCTCTTCCACGGAGTTGCCTTTTTAATGTCTTTCATCCATTCTTTAACCAGAGGCAATGCTTATGATTTCTGGAGTTTAAAAGATAGCTGGTGCTTAGTTAACAAAAAGAATGAATGGATAAATGCCTGGTGAAATTGTGAGCAGCATCTGAATGACATCTCAGAAAGCAATAAAAGAAACTAGAGCCAACAAAAGAAATGTCAGATTTCATAGTTTCAAAGAGCTGGGAGGTTTCCTGGACAAATTGCTTGATCTAGATAATCTGGAGTAATTTTTGCTGTTTTATATATAATCTCAACGGTCCTTCTTGTTCATATATTGGGACCATAAGAGCTGGATCAGTAGAAGAGCTGACCAAACATTGACCAAGATGGTGGTCCCTTCGCATCAGCCACACATAATCCGGGCCTATATTTCTATATCCTGATGAAACATTCAATTTGTATTGAATATCTAGGGTATAGAAGTAAAGCACAATGCCATTCATTATTATTGCAATAGTTCAGATTTAATATGTTGCGCATCTCAAGGGTTCAAAGCACCGCCTATCTCTGCAGTTGTTACAACAGTCCTGTAAAATGGACCAGCATTGTTTGTAAACGGGATTGCAGATATGCTGAGGTTGTGAGAATAGTGGCTTGCCTAAGGGCATCTAATGAGTTCATGGCTGACAAAAGATTGGAAATGGTAATTTTCCAGCTCACACTTTTAATCATTATATTGTTTATTCACTTCAAAACACACACACACACACACACAATTCTGCTTCGCCTGTCTAACAGTGCAATCTTAAACACACTTACCTAGGTGTAAATCCCATTAAACTAATAGGGCTTACTTCTGAAAGGCAGGCATATGATTGCACTCTCAGACGCCAACCCTACTTACATCTACCTGGGATTAAGCCTCAAAGAACACAGTGTGACTTTCTTCTGAACAGACATGAGTGCGGTTTTCCTGTTAAGCACCTAACCTATCCTTTACTGTACATTTTATTGGCCCTTCTATCATTAAAAATATATTTAGCTAAGATGATCCAATACTGTTTCTGTGCCCGTTTAGGTAATTAACACCTTTCCATACTGGCCTATACTTTTCTTGCCATTGTTACTTTAAAAGGCATTTAGTTCTGGCAGCCTTGAGTAGTGCTTAGTTACATCATTAAAGCAATCAGCACTACAGGGAATTCTTATAATGTGTATATTATAAGGATAATTTTTATTACCTTGCGGTTCCTTTAGGGGTGTGGTTGTTACATTATAAACAAGCCATGGTAGCCCTAAGGGGGAACACATAAAAGTAACTCCTTTCAATGAGTGCTTAGATTGAAACTGACAAGGTAATTGACAAGAATGTTTTTAATAGGCAGGATTTATATCAGTCACTCTGGGGCTCCACAAATTAGGCCATCAGCAGCATGTTTACAAGTGCGCACATGTTCTAAATAACATGTTTTTAGTGTAGGCAACCCATGACCACATCCCCCCGACATATTACCTGGTTCAGTGGGCACGACACTCACCTGGAGCTTTTCCTCAGGCTAAAGAGGGTAGGGCAAAATCTCTTGAGGATCCCTCAGATCTTTGTTGCTGTTCTTCAAGTTAATATTTATGAGAAATGTTTTTCGTTTCACAACTCTAAGAGTATTTTAAGAAGTGCAATATTAAGAAGTAGAAAACCATGTCCACATCATTTCCAGATTCCATCAAGGTTATACGCCCAGAAATTCTCAAAGATAAAAAATCAGGGAAAAGAAACAATTTCAATATCTCTATTACTTAAGACATTTTTAGAACATATATATAGACTCTGTATCATTCTCGTTTCCTTGTCATTCTCCCAGGATGAATGTCTACAGAGGAGATCAGGTTTTGCTCATCAAGTTTCAGCTTGCAGGAAAGCATTTATATATATAAAAGACCCAAAACCTAAGATTAACCTTCCCTGGCCTAGTACCCTCCAAATGTTTTGAACCACAGCTCCCATCAGCTTCATCCAGTACTGGATGAGGCTAAATAGGACTGCCTCTCCCCATATGAACCAACCTGGACCCTGCGGTCATCATCTGAGGCCCTTCTTCGTGTGTCTCCTTCACAAGAGGTGGCAACACAAGAATGGGCCTTTTCTGTGGTGGCTCCCTCTTTGTGGAATGCTCTCCCCAGGGAGGCTCACCAGGCACCTTCACATATCTTTATGCACCAGGTGAATACATATCTCTATAATCAGGCCCTATAATCATTTTGTATTTTTATGTTATGAACCACTCTGTGATCTTAAGATGAGTGGTGGTATACTAATTTAATTAATAATAATAATGGTAGTAATAATCTGTCAAGCCCTAATATTTCAGGCATGGGGGGTTGGTGCTGTGATCTAAACCACTGAGCCTCTTGGGCTTGCCGATCAGAAGGTTGGCGGTTCGAATCCCTGCGACAGGGTGAGCTCCATTGCTCTGTCCCAGCTCCTGCCAAACTAGCAGTTCAAAAGTATGCCAATGCAAGTAGATAAATAGGTATCGCTGTGGCAAGGAGGCAAACAGCCTTTCTGTGCACTCTGGTTTCCATCACGGTGTCCTGTTGCGCCAGAAGCTGTTTAGTTATACTGGCCACATGACCTGGAAAGCTGTCTGTGAACAAACACTGGCTCCCTTGGCCTGAAAGCGAGATGAGCGCCGCAACCCCATAATCACCTTTGACTGGACTTAACCATCCAGGAGTCATTTACCTTTACCTTTAACTATTTCAGGCATTCAGGAGAATTCTGAAAACTCATTTGTATCAGTGGCTTCCTCCTAATATAATTTTTCTGAAATTGTTTTACTTGGACAAACATTTGGCTAAATGCTGTGTATTACTGGTTTTTATTCATTTATGTGATATTTTACTTGGTATTGCATTTTATTCTGGGGTGAGGTTTTTGTCCTTAGAAGCATCCTAAAAGAGGTAGCCTCAGAATTTATTTAGTTTGGAATACTTACTTACTATATTTCAACCAGATAACCCAATAACATTGTCCCAATAATACTATTATCCGGGCAGCGCACGTAAAACAAGAAAACACCATTTTAAAATATTATATAAAATCGCAATTTGCACGATAACGGATTTTATCCAGTGGAAAGAGAAATAAAAATTGACTGCTTAAAAGTATGCTCATCATAAACTGTGGTGAGAAACACTAAAATAATTTGCTTATTTTAAAAGGCTTGGAGAATGGAAAGACTTCACCTGGTGCCAAAAATATTACAGAGAAGATGGGCATTCTCTGGTGACAGCATCTCACAGCCAAGATGCCACTAATGAGAACACCACCTCCCTTCCATTGGTGGGACAGGGGATCTCTGGGTTTGGGTCAGTATATCTATGGGGAAATCTTTCAGGTACCCTGTTGCAAAGCCATTAAGAACTTGTGCAGAAAACTGCTCTCTCTCTGCCAAAAACAAAAGCCTAGATAGGTATCATTTATTTAGAAATGCTGAACGATCAACAAGATAAACTCTTCGTACTCCATCCTTTGTTGTTTTTCCTACGTCAAATTATACATTGCAATCTACTCAGAGCATGGACTTCTCTGCTTTTACACAGCATAAAGCACCATGCAAACCGGGGGAGGGGAAATAATAATAATAATAATAATAATAATAATAATAATAATAATAATAATAATAAAATATTTAATATTTGATAGTATTCCAAATTAATTACCTCTTGCAAAATTAGTCCTTTTTTAATTCTTTCCTACGTATTTTCTGCTCAACAGGTAATAAACAAAGAGTGACCCAGCAAAATGATAATTTTAAGAAACATACTACTTTTGGGGGGGGGGAGTTGCTGAAGGTGTTTTTGGTAGCCAGGAAAAAGACAATGGTGTTTATTAGCAGTGTTTCACTTAGTTAGCATGGTTTATGTGTATCTCACTTTCCAACTGTCAGCTGTCAACTGAAATGATGGGGGCTGACAGATGAGAATCTTAAAAGTTCAGCTCCTTTCAAATGTGCTAAATGAACAAGAGCTGCTTAATTTGGGCTCTACTGAAACCAACAAAAAGCCCTTGTAAGTATGCAAGGTTTTATTCCACTTTTGCATGCTTAGTATGCACAGAGAATTTTAAATGCTTTTCAACCAGATACACTGTTAATTCTATGAGTGAGAAAGATTTCATTAAGCAGACTTCAGGCAATAGTCAACTACAAATGGTAATCCTTTAAAAATACAATAAAATCTGAAGTATATGACCCACACCCAATGACAACTTGTATATTTTCTTGCAATCTTTAATTGCCCCAGTTCTTCTATAATATCACGAAACATTTTTGATACACTATGTTTAAAAAATTTAAAATCTTAAAAACAAAGCTCTCACAAAAGTGAAAATGATCTCATACTAATGTAGTTAAATACTTCTTTTTTTACTTATAAACTTTTTAAAAGGGGGGGTATTCAACTTGTCCTAAACAAACAAAAAGGTATTACTCATTTGTACTGCTTGCTTAATTATCTCTCTCTATTGCGTTTTCAAACTGAACTGGTTTCTGATTTGCCAACCCATTTTCCTAGCTGTTTTGAAGTACTAATATTTTAAGAAATAATTACATATACCAGTAGTCTGCAATGTTTCATTGCTACTATTTTAAACAGGTTCGGAAGGCACTGAATAAAGAATGCTTGCTTACGTCCATTCACAAGTGACAACTTGCCAAAGAAGCAAAGGACTTTCAGTGGGCAAAATGTATGCATTGATTAAGTGTCATATCGCAGGGAAATTGTTCTATCTATTTTAAAATAAAACATAATGTGCATAGTGATGTAAATAAGAAGTCTGCTAAACTAATGCTTTCATTAAGCATCCGGGCAATGGTGAAGAACATGTACCCCTCAAGGTGGCATTCTGATACAGTTCTACAGCTGATGGAACTTGGCATCCATCAAAATTTGGAAAGCCACAAGTTCTCAGCTGCTGCATTAGGGATTTGTCCCAGCGAAGCCTTGGTGACTGACTCCCACTTAGAATACTGGCACTATTCTCCAGGCACTGTAAAGTTTTACCAGTCTTGCAAGGAAGCCATGGAATGTCCAGTTTTAATACTTGCAGAGGGCCAGATAATTCTATAAAGAAGCTATTGCAAACATCTGGATGGATTAGCAGGTTAGATTCAGACAAACCCAAAACTTTCTTCTCACTGACCTGTAGTACTGAAATGTCTGTTTCTCAAGGAGATATCTACTAGAAATCTTAATCAGGCTACCATATAATATTTACAATCGCAAAGTAAATTTGTGCTGAATAACAGATTCTAAAATAAAGTGGACCAGAAGCAAAACAATCCCTTTGTCCTCTGTTTCCATGCTTGTGCCACTGTGTTTTGTGTTCAGAGGCTACTCACATGCCGCTGCATAGTGAAGTGCAAAGTCAAAAACATTCTTGTAATTATATCATTGCCACGCAGGCTATTGAGCCCATCTTGAGTGCTTGTTGAAACCAATGTGTGTCTTTCACTGATGGCAGCCACTTGAGCAGCTCACTGTAAGGAACAAAAGGCCATGTGAACCTTATAAGGGAATGAAGTGGAACAGAGTCAGAGAAAAGTTGCCTGACTACTCATTCAAGACTGGGCTGAGTTTCTGAATTTCTTTATTTCCCCTGTTTTGGGCCAAAATTCCTCACCACATGTTTTTTTGGTGACCAGTCATTGTCTTGATTTGTCTGCTTGGTGCTTTCGGTGTGATTATGTATTACCATAAATTAGTTTTAAACTAAGAGAACTTCAAGGAGACAAGGAACCAAGTTTATTCTGTATTTATTTATTTATTTATTTATTTATTTATTTATTTATTTATTGTATACACCTAGTTAACAAATATTGAGGATAAAATTCATACAACCATTTAAAACACACCTGTACCTCATATATACTAGATGAGCACTATGCTCTGTCAATGCAATTGTCATGTGGAAAAGGATATGACCTAAGTGTCCTCATCGGCCAGGCCAGACTCATCCCATCCACTACTCTGCTCTGTTCTGCCTGTTTTCTTGGCCCATCTTTGTGCTAATGAAGTGATCCAATGGACTATCTGCCAATCGATTTCTCATGATGGTGGTGTATTTCATGTCCCATTGGGGCAGTGGACCTTCTGTCAAATCTTATTACCCCTCACAATTTGAAAATAGGATTGCTCTGATACCATTTGGAGTGGTACCTTGGTTTAAGAACAGTGCGGTTTAAGAACGATTTGGTTTACAAACTCCACAAAACCAGGAATAGTGTCTTGGTTTGAGAACTTTACCTTGGTCTAAGAACGGAATCTGAAAGGTGGAAGGGCACTGGCGGCGAGAGGCCTCATTAGGGAAAGTGCGCCTTGGTTTAAGAACGGTTTCGGTTTAAGAATGGAATTCTGGAACGGATTAAGTTCATAAACCGAGGTACCACTGTATTTATAATTTTAAATATTTAAATAGATGTTGCATATGTTATACAGTGGTACCTCGGGTTACATACGCTTCAGGTTACAGACTCTGCTAACCCAGAAATAGTACCATGGGTTAAGAACTTTGCTTCAGGATGAGAACAGAAATCGTGCTCTGGTGGCGCGGCAGCAGCAGGAGGCCCCATTAGCTAAAGTGGTGCTTCAGGTTAAGAACAGTTTCAGGTTAAGAACGAACCTCCAGAATGAATTAAGTTCTTAACCCAAGGTACCACTGTATAGAGAAAGGAGAAGGAAAGAATTAAAAAACAAACAAACCCCCAAATAGAACAGACATTAATAATTAAAGAAATAAAAGAAATTCACAACAAGCAACCACCGTGTACATGTGTGTCCATGAGGAGCCGGGAAGGGGAGATTCTATTATTGGCAGACTTGCCAAGTGTCCATTGTTGTTTATGCAAATAGATCCACGTAGGGGGTCCATATGTGCCAAAATTTTCCATTCTTTTTTCACTTATGGAAGGTCATTTTCTCATGTGCTCTAATACAGTCTTTCAGTACCTCAGTTTCAATAAGGTTTTTATTACCTCAGGTATCGTTTCAGTACAACATGCTGTATCAAATATATTTTATTTACCCTATTCATAAGAGGCTCATATTCTGTTTTAGGGGAACTCTTAACATTCTTTTTAATTATAGAGGGAGATGGTTTTGATTATGGGACGTTTCGGTGATAATTCTGTGTTTATATTTAAGTCACTAATAAGGATCATAACTCCTTTAAGTCAAGGACAAGTTACTCAATGTAATATTTGCATGGGTCAGTAGCGAGGTCAGTGGTCCCTGTGAGGGAAGATGCATGTTTCCAATTGGCCTTGAATAACAGACATACAGCCTAGGCCTGCGAATGATGTGTAGCTGAATTACACAGCAGGGAACCTTATAACTGATTATTTCTGCTTCTGATGATGCATTGAAGTAATCGGTGAGAAATATAAGTTTTTTTCAGATCATCTTTTTAAAAAAACAAAACAAAACAGGAAATGAAGTGTGCATTTTTCTAGTGGTGATGTTTGTTTTATCCAGCTGTGATGTTGAATGAAATCCATACAAACCACCACAGATATTCAAATTACTTAAATCTCCTTTTGTTCTATTAGTAAATAACCATGGAGCCGTACCCTGTACTCAGGCTCTTCAGTTCTGCCTGCCCTGACGTCAAAGCTGCAAAATTCCAAATATTTTCAAATTAAAAGAAACTCACAGAATTCATCCAGAATGGGCATGCCATAAATGTGTCAAATGGATGGCCCTCTACTCATTTTCATTTTCAACGATTCTAGTAATGAGAGGAACAGAAGAAATTGAAGCCTCTGACCCCAATCCTTGTATTATTTAATTGGAATCAGATAAAATGAGATTCAGAGCCAATAATAATTCTGCTAAAGTTTTGTTCATGGCTTTGAAAACCCGTAGATGTCCTACAAGGTAGCTTGCGCACAAACTAAATCACCCATCTATCTGTTTTTATTATTATTATTATTATTTATTAAATAAACTTAGCAAAATTGATCTCTGCAACCATCTTGTTCTAGCTAAAGAACCATCATTGGATTTTTCCAAATCGCAACACATCGATTTTTTGTTAAAATATATTCTAAGCATTTGTTAAATTACGCTCATCTACATCCAAAATAATGTTTCCAAGCCTTGAGACAAAATTTTGTTTTGCTTTTAGAGAAGCAGTCTTTCGTATCTTTTTCACATCTAAAAACACTTGAGTGAAATGTTGCCTTTTTAACTAATGCCTCTGCATGTTCGGAGCAGCTACTTATCCACTGCAATTGCTTTACCACATTAACCCATTATTGATCTTAGACCTGACCTGACCTGTACCTAGAAGATCAGCTTGTCTGCAAATGAGAAGAACTATAATTGATTCTGTAACCACACTATAGCTGGGCTAAAGATCAACTTTCCAATGCAATTTTTGAACATAGGATTTCATGGGCTAGGAGTCCCTTCTTTCAACTACTTTGAAAGTAGATTAGATAGATGCACTTTCCTGCTAATGGTGTTAGTTCTTATTTCTGCTAATTATAGTTAATTACATATTCCACAAATATGTCATCTATATGCTATGGAAAAATTTATATGACTAAAGCTTAAATAGTCAATTGCTTCGGGGGTTGTTGGGTTTTTTTGGGGAAAAGTTTCAACCCGCATCACTCAGAGGGAAACTAAGGGCACAGGTTCAGAAATTTCCATATTGCAAGGGGGGAAACAGCAAGGCTTGAAGGAATCCTCAACATCCATCCCTGGCTCCCTCCAATTTTAGTCTTCACAAAACAAGGAGTAACCATTTCAGTGTTGGGAAGGAGGTTTTGCCTCAGTATATGCTCTGCTGCTGAATTTGTTGAGTGAATGAGAGCAATGAACTCTACTAAATGCAAACTGGATGTGCATGGTGGATTACTTCTTTATTCCTATTGATTTACATTCCCTTCCCGCTATATCTGTATCTGCATGGTTGGGCCCCACAAAACGTCTTTAATGGGTTCAAGCAGCAACCATGTGGGCTTTCAAGACCAGGTGGCTATATAGATGGTATAGCATCTAAATGGTATAGAAAAAATAGTGGACTATGGGGGCAGTGAAGATTATGTGACTAGTTCCCTATTTTTGCTATACCATCTTAACTTGATTTAGGCCCAGTTCAAGTTACCATGATGTTTTATGATGTTGGGTTGGTTTATGTGTGCTTCTTCGAAGACTGGTATTGGGCTTGCCTCGTGAGGCATACATTGTGGGATGAATAAATTAATAATGGGAAAGGGCTGATGATGAAAAAATATCTTACACACGCATGGAATTTGGCTTTGTTGTTATATATACATTACATTGTATGGATTTGCCAGACACGTGTTTTAATGCAGAACATAAGGATTTCAGATTATCCTTTGGATTCCATTAGATAATGGCCTTCTTAGAGTTGATTTATGTAGTCAGGCTGGTTTGTTTACAAGGAGGAGTAAACTTACAGAAAAGGTTCTTATTCTGCCTGTTTCTTAATTTTTATCCACAGATACCCCCAGGGTCCAAACACACATTTTGAGCAAAACACAAGATGTTTAAATACATGCAAAACAGAAGTTGGATAACCTTTGCATAGTGCACTGAAATATGTTTTGTATATCAGATAAGAGTTCATCACTGAACTACAGTTTAATGTCCTGTTGTTGCCCATGCTCACTCATGTTCCCCAACCCTACCACACAAACAATAATTTCCAAATATTGGCATTGCTTAAAACATAATATGCACTTGGAAGCTCATATAATCTACACAGATTTACAAATATAGTCTATCTTCATCATGAAATACCGTATTTTTCATCCCATAGGATCCTCCGTCCCATAGGACGCACCTAGTTTTTTGGGGGGGAAATAAAGGGGGGGGAAAGCAGGTTGGGGAAACCGAACCAGGTCGAGGAACAGCGGGATGGTGGCGCTGCACCTCCCTGCTGTCCCCCGAGCTTGTGCGGCTGGCCGATGTCTGCCCGCAGGGACCCCTCTCGCTCTCCAAGCTTCAGCGAAAGCCTGCATTTGCCCCATTGGAACGCACCCAGATTTCCCCTTCATTTTTGGAGAGGAAAAAGTGCGTCCTATAGGGCGAAAAATACGGTATTTCATCTATAATTCAATTCTTTTAATCAAATATAATAGATTAATTTTGCCATGACCACATAATCCCACTTTTTATTGTATAATTGTTTATGCATTTGAGCTGTGGACCTTCTCCACATACATTCAGTAAAATGTATGGAAGTAGGGGAGCCTAAGATTCTTCCTAAGTGAATGTTTACCATTTTCCAATATTTCATTACAAACGCACATTTCCGCCACATGTGAAAAATGTCTTCCTTTCTCCTCTAGTTCTTGCTCTTGCTGAAATCCTGTGTGTAATTACTCCTGAACACCTCCCCCTGAACAGAGTGCATATATTATGGACACACACAAACACATATATATATATATATATATTTCTGTTTTAACCCCTTTTAGTTTGTGTTTTTTAACATTTTAAATGATTTTAAATTATTGTATCCCTCCCTCCTTATGCTGGTCTATGGGCATAATAAAGTGTTGTTGTTGTTGTTGTTGTTGTTGTTGAGTGCATATAGGCAGTGCTTTTTTTCTTTAAAAAACGTTTAGGGGTAATCTCCTTTTCCTATTCATATTGAAATACTGCCCCTCAATGAGGCCAAACTTAGATTCACAAAATGTTTAGGGGTATGTGTCCCCCCAGAAAAAAGCACTTCAGATAGGATAGCACTACTAATTGCTTGGAGGTCTGCATTGCATTTGTCACCTAATTTCAACATTCAGATAGGTTTCTCCAGTTGAATGAAAAAAATCTAGGAGTTATTTGAACTCAATATGGATATAATTTTAAGGGATTAGAAAGCTATAAACTCCCTGGCTGCTTCACTGCCTTTATGTACTTTTTGATTAAAGAAGTCCAAATAAGAATAGTGCATTTATTATCACAGGTTCCATTAAACGATACTTTAATTAAGACTAGCTGCTCAGTTCTTTCAAGACATGCAAGCTTCTCTATGCATGCTTACATCTAAGGTCCCCCAATTATCTGCAAGACAGCAGTTACAGAGTGTCAGGGGCATTTTGCCATTTGCCCAAACAGTTCTTAAATTGCTGAAAGGCAAGTCTTTGGTGGTGGTATGGATTGGAGGCTCTGTGCAAATAATTCCATGGAAAGAAAATACCAGTAATAATCATTTTCAGTGCAAACCGATGTATGTAGCCAATATATAGCTCAAATAAGAATAGAAAACAAGACCTGATTCAGAAAGGATGCAAAAGGTGCATAAGAAAGCAGAATCAAGCATTTGCTCTGTCATTTTGTAATTTGATTTCTTCCTTTAAAATCTGCAATTAATTATCAACCAGTTTCTATGCATTTTTCCCTTTCTTTCCTTAAATTTGAAGGGAGTTCTCCCTGTAAACTAATGAACTAAAGTGAATCCAAATAGAGACCAGCTGGCTGAATTACTAAGTAATTTTATACACATGATTGACTTTATGATCGTTTCACTGAAGTAACTAGTCTTTATTCTCACAATCAGTACCAACAATAATTCCAGGGGAGAAGGGTGAAGAGGATGATTGAAATCAGGAGAACAAGGAGAGGTTAGTTTGATATCCTACAGTACACTCTTGCAGACTTTTTTTTGCATAATCAACCCTGAATTACAGGTCCTTGTAAGCTCAAAAGCAACGCATAGTGAATGGCTGCCTCTGAGACATAATCAGCAACCAATGCCTAAATAATCATTACAGATATTCCATTAACAGCATCTTGCTGTGTGGTATTTTAACCATACAAATTGTTCTGGGTTTGTTGTTTCTGTTTTGGGGATCTTTAAAAAACAGATTGTAACCACTACAAGAGTTTCCTTTGGGCATCTACCACTAGCATCTTAATTCCCCCTTCCCCAGCTTATAATTTATTAGTTTCTTTGCAACTGCATAATGCTTTTGAGGGGGAGAGTACAAGATCAAGTTTTAAAAAACTGCTGTTAGAATCCATGGAACCTTTGCTCACTTTGAGCCAACTAAAATCTGATGAAACAAAACAGGGATGGCGAGAGGTGAGAAGGTTAAATGGTCTGGAATTCCCAAGGGAATCTGTTTTTACAGCAGGCGGTATTTTCGCAAAATATGTATAAAATAAGCAACAATTGCTTTTTCAACAAAAGACTAAAATATATGAAAATAGATATCCTTTCAGGCTTTCCCTAAGTCATCACATTTGAATTTCATAAAAAATAACATGTAAAAAGGGTTGATGATATATTGCAATACAACAGAGCGAAGAAAGATGCAGAGTAGTAACTTTACATTGGGATGTTGTACAATTGCAGATCAGCAAAGTTGATATCAGTTCTTGTCTATTTCTCAACTGAGCCTGTTGGCTTGCCAGAATACAAAGGTGATCCAGTGTCACGGTCCGGTTCACGGGCGATCGAAGTCCCGACTGGGGACATCGTGACCAGGGGCAAGATGGCGGGATGGGAGCAGGAACAGGAGTCCAGAAGCCAGGAGTCAGAAAGCAAAGAGTCTGAGGGTCAGAGAGCCAGGAGTCAAAAAGCCAAGGGTCCGAGGGTCAGGAAGCATGGAGTCACAAAATCAAGGGTCCGAGGATCAAGAAGCAAGGAGTCACAATGTCAGGGGTCCGAGGATCAAGAAGCAAGGAGTTAAGGAGTCAAACGCAGCAAGGCAGGGAACGTGTTGCTGTGGCAAAAAGCAAAGGCAAAATGCTGACCTTATATCCCTTCCCGGCTCTTGCCACCAGGTGCTGTGAGTTACCAATCGGCCTCACCTGTGTGGCTACGCCTTGCCTCTTCAGAACAAACTTAGGAAGGCCCCAGTCATGCAGAGTCCTATTGGTCACAGGGCCTGGTTGCTGCACGCACACCTGACATCCAGGCAGTTAACACAACTGCTTCTATACATCCTCCAAAGAAGAGAGTTTGGCAAGCAGGGTTCTTGGGATCATAACGCAATAGAAATTATAGCAAAGGTGATAGGTGAGCACCCTTGTGTTCACTTCAAAAACCACTTGTGCCATTCAAGTGATATAAAGCTCAATAGGATGAAATTTTGACAGGGCTTAGAAGGTACAGATGCTTGAAGGACAAAGTAACCCTTCTCTGGAAGGGCTTCTCTGGAGCCCTTCTCTGCTCAAGAGACAGAAAGGACCATGGGGACACGGGGTGCATTAGCAGTCAGCTGATGGTGAAAGAATCCTGGCGGGTCAACCATCAGGCAGCAAATGATGCATGCAGCATCATTTCCTGCCAAGGAATTATGGGGATTGTAGTCAGTGGAACAGTGGAAAAGGACTCGCCCTGTGTCATTTGCTTGCCAAGAACCTCAAGTCCCCACTGCAGCCTTTCAGTGAGTATTTCAAACACCGCCATCTGTATCATTGCAAGTGAAATCAAAGCAGGCACAGTCCTCCTTGAGGTGGCCTCCTGTCTTACCTCTCCTTGCTCCCTCATTCCTCCGCCAGCTGCTACTGACTTCTCTTCCAGCAATTAAACCGAAGCAAAATTATTATTGTTGTTACAATTTATTACCTGCCCTTCACCCTACGGTGCCAGGGTTGGTTGCAACAATTAAAATGCAACATTAATCTTTTTTTAAAAAAAAATTAAAAACAGTTTAAAGCAACTTAAAATTACAGAAATAAGGTGGGTCCTAAAACATACACATATTTTCCCAGTAGTGATGTATGGAAGTGAGAGCTGGACCATCAAGAAGGCTGATCGCCGAAGAATTGATACTTTTGAATTATGGTACTGGAGGAGACTCTTGAGAGTCCCATGGACTGCAAGAAGATCAAACATATCCATTCTGAAGGAAATCAGCCCTGAGTGCTCACTGGAAGGACAGATCGTGAAGCTGAGGCTCCAATACTTTGGCCACCTCATGAGAAGAGAAGACTCCCTGGAAAAGACCCTGATGTTGGGAAAGATGGAGGGCACAAGGAGAAGGGGATAACAGAGGACGAGATGGTTGGACACTGTTCTCGAAGCTACCAGCATGAGTTTAACCAAACTGCGGGAGGCAGTGGAAGACAGGAGTGCCTGGCGTGCTCTGGTCCATGGGGTCACGAAGAGTCGGACACGACTAAACGACTAAACAACAAAAAACATACACCTCAAGTGTCAAAAGGCAGGATAAAGAGGCACATCTTCAACATCCGCCGAAAGCTGTAAAATGAAGGTGCCATATTCACCTCCTCTACAACTTAGAGGATGCCACAGAAAATGCCCTCTCCTGACCACCAACCCTTCTGAGGGCAGTGGAACAACAAAGGGCATGCCCTTCACTTAGCCCCTGAAAGGGTCTGTAGTGAAGAAGGCAGTCTTTCAGGCATTGGTGGGTTTTGTCATTAACAGCTTTAAACATTAATGATAAGTCAGTAGCAGGTGTCAGAGGACTGGGGGTACAAGGCGAGGGAAGGCAGACCTGCTTTAATCTACCTTTAAAAGGTAAAGGACCCCTGACAGTTAAGTCCAGTCACAGACAACTCAGGGGTTGTGGCGCACATCTCACTTTACAGGCCGAGGGAGCCAGCATTTGTCCGCAGACAGTTTTTCCGGGTCATGTGGCCAGCATCATGACTAAGCCGCTTCTGGCAAAACCAGAGCAGCGCATGGAAAAGCCATTTACCTTCCCGCCGGAGCAGTACCTCTTTATCTACTTGCACTTTTTGGCGTGCTTTCGAACTGATAGGTTGGCAGGAGCAGGGACCGAGCAACAGGAGCTCACTCCATCGCTGGGATTCAAACCACCAACTTTCTGATCAGCAAGCCCAAGAGGCTCAGTGGTTTAGACCACAGCGCCACCCGCATCCCTTTAATCTACCTTACAATAATGGGTGCTTGCGTACCTGAGCATACCTAGCTAGAAAATGGCTCTATCCCAATAGTTCTTACACTTTTCCTGCCTCTTGGCATGTGCTCCTCCAGGTCCTTTCCTCTGTCTGCACTTTCCAAAGCTACATGACAGGCAGGTGGGCATGATAATGATAGGAACTCTAGCCTTTTTGGGATGCTATTGTCCTTTCTGCTGCCATGACTGTGAATAACTTCCCAGGAAGGTTACTCACTTCTAATCCCATCTTGAAAACTGTATGCTCTGTTGCTTTCACAAAGACAAAGTCCTGTTTTTATCTGAGATGGCCATCCATAGTTCTCATCACATTGTTTTCTCTCAGTCGTTTAAGCAGAGCCAGCCTCTATTCAAACAATCACTCATTCATTCAGTTTATAACAGATTACAGTACATTGGGGAATTAAAAATAGAACAAGAGAAATCCAACAGCAATAGGAAGCGTGATTAAAAACTTGACACTTTTTAAAGATATATGAATACAGAAGTACAGAACCTTAATGGAAACTCATACTATGGAATGGTAGTACACAATTCTTTAAATTAATAAGAGAACAAGTAAGGGGAATCCTGCATTGTTTGAGTATAAGAGCTTCTGTACATGATCAGTTTAAAAGTTCTAGAATTCAGAAATCAGTGACTACTGAATCTAGAAGGGAAGCTTGGGGGATCACTGTAGGTAGGTACAAGGCAGTGACTGGAGGCGGGGAGAGAAATTTGGTTCTGGTTTTCACCATCTCCTCCTATCCTACAAACAAACAATGGACACTTAAGCAATGTAATATTAAAATTAAAGGTAACGGGACCCCTGACCGTTAGGTCCAGTTGCGGACGACTCTGGAGTTGCGGTGCTCATCTCGCTTTACTGGCCGAGGGAGCCGACGTACAGCTTCTGGGTCATGTGACCAGCATGACTAAGCCGCTTCTGGCGAACCAGAGCAGCGCACGGAAATGCCATTTACCTTCCTGCCAGAGCGGTACCTATTTATCTACTTGCACTTTGACATGCTTTCGAACTGCTAGGTTGGCAGAAGCAGGGACCAAGCAACGGGAGCTCACCCTGCCACAGGGATTCGAACCGCCAATCTTCTGATCGGCAAGCCCTAGGCTCTGTGGTTTAACCCATAATGCCACCCGTGTACCAATATTACAATTACTTTGAAGCTAATTGGACTGAATTTTATGTAATAGGTCAAGGCTGAAAGACTCCATTTTTTCAATCCACTTACTTTAAAACATTATAGTTTGTAGCAAAATGTGTTCTTAGTGGGGGACGGGGTTTAAAAAAAAGTTGGGGGAAGTTGAATTATTACTTTGACAAATGAGGCTGCTGTTCTTTGTATTAAAATTTTTATTTGTATTCCACTTTTTCGCAAAAAGAATAATGTTCAAACTGGCTTATAATAAAGAAAATAGGAGTATGTCGCAAAATCAACCATTGCAAGAACAAAATTCATAATAACCATAATAGCAACAAGTTTGTGTTAATAACTTTACACTTGCTGGCAAATGCAACGTGGATGATTCACAGTTTCACCTTCATCCTAGAAACCCCTCTCCCATTATATTTCTCACGATCCTTCTCCTGCAGCGATTTGAAAGCCAGGGGTGGGGTAGCTATACTACTACCTAAGCCTTTCTCCCATAGTCAGAATAACAGCTTCAAAACATGCTAGGATCCAACAAGAAAAATATCTCTGCCATACTTTTAATACTGAGAAAGGCTATACCTGTTGATTGCTGCCTTTTACACAGGCTTCTTTGCTTTCCTACTATTCCGTCCCATTATAAGCAATTATAAGGCATCATGCAATGTAAGTCTTGTCCTATTTCTTTATTTATAAAAGTATTTTTATACCACCACGTGATGAGATGTCAGTACCGTGTCCAACACTAAAACATAAAACACCATTGAAACAATACAGATAATCATTAAAGTGACTAGCTAATCAAGTTAAGCAGCTGTAAAGGCCCATTGGCATAAGAAGTTCTTCACAAGAAGCCTGATGGTTGCCAAATATCCGATGGAAGAATGTTCCGCAGCATAAGCCTAGTAGCACTAAATGCCTGACTTCTAGTTGAGGCCTGTCAGGTCTCTGTAACACAGGCGACATCTAACACCTAACAATTTCCAAATGGTTCAGGGCTTTGGAAAAGAATATCGAAACTGTTTTTTTATGGCCTCCAATCAAAAACTCATAGGGCAGGGTAAGGACAGAAGCTACAATGGGGGAAACCAAGCCTACTTTTATTATTGCCTGTGCTGAAGTTCTTTTGCACTGTCGTACATTTCTCCTACTGAGTTCAATGTTGTTTGTCTTAAAAACTATTATTATTCATGACATACCTATCCTCTTTACTACGACTTTGTAAGGTAGGATAGAGAAGAGTCTTGTTTTCGTGTTGTTTGGGGTTAACACATATACACACACCACTTCTACACAGTCCACTGGGGTGTGCACCACTGAATCCAGTGAGCTTAGTTGCAAGTCAGCTAAGCCCCTTCCATACAGCACTTAATTCAGTAACAGCTGGTGGGGCAGGGCAGTGGGAGGCCCCATGTTTCCCAATGCAGACATCAATGCAGAAACTAAAAGGGAAAGGGGCAGAGAGGTTGGCACAGTGCAAACACATCAACACAGCCAATCCACCGGTCCCGCTGCTACATTCGCACCATGCCACCCTGCCCTTCCTCCTGTTACCAGCAGTGATCTCCTCCTTGGGAAGCCAGGCAAGCAACACCTTGCTTTAGGAGCCACTGTTGACATAACTGATTTAGAGAATTCACTGTCATAACGTGGCAATGGCCCCCATGCCTATAAAAGGGACCAAGAAAAACGAGAAGGCAATCAGTGGCTATTACTCATGATGGCTTTATGTCACCTCCAGTATGGGAGGAGAATCTGCTGGAGACAACATTAGAGGGCTGTTGTCTTCCCGTCCTGCTTGTGGGCTTCTCAGAAGCATCCGTTTAGCTGCAGGGAGGAACATGATGCTGGCCGGATATAGCCTACTGATCTGATCCAGCAGGACCATTTATATGTTCTTTACCCTCCAGGAAATATACAGAGACAAATTCCTGGCAACTTTTCTTAAAGTTAATTGTAATCTGCATAAATGTAACATTTGAGACAAACAAGAAATGGTTTCTAAGTTTGATTCCAGTATTACTGGTTGACAAGAAGCTATTTTAGCGTTGCTGAAAGCGTGTGCTAATTCTCCATGTGGCTATTTCCCTCTCTGTGTGAAATACTACCTTAAAAATTACACGGAGCTGGCCCACAATTATAAAATGAAAGCTCCTTGAGCACAGTAAGCAATGTATTCTTATAATGATTGATGACAGATGTCCAATCAGGCTCTTGTTACTGGGATCTGAGCTGGGGTGGGACCAACAGAGTGGTGTGCCAAAGGCCATATGCAAAATGGGAAAGCTGAACAATGTGGATTCACAACTTTCCGAAGAGTGGAGAGTGCTGGGGAAGGTCATCTTTTGTAACTGCAACCTGAGAATGAATGTGGCCTCAACAGATTACTGTAAAACTGGTTTTATTTAGATCAGAACAAAGTTTCCTGCACTTTCCAGCTCTTGTACATTTTTTGTCCTGTAAATATCCTTTACAGCCCTGAGGCCATGACCATATGTCTCTCACATTGGCCAGCCTGAACCCTTTCCATCAGCTGCAGAAAACTTTTCAACACATCTGGTCCAGGCTTTTCGCATCAGCTGCTATAAGCCTCTGTATGTAGTAACTGCAAATCCTTTCCTATTGGCGGATGCAGACTTTGCAGTGCAATTGCCTGTTAAGAATACTGTAGCTGTTACCACAGACCTTTCACATTAGCTAACCAGAGGTTTTACATTTCCACCTCATTAAGGGCCAAGATCTTCTTTCAATTAAAATCAGCGGCATAGCTCACATCAATTTAAATGAGAGCTGGATGAAGCTTTTTGCAGGTGTAACTGGCCAAATCTGGTTTTCCAGATTTCGTTTTATTTTTTTAAAAAATGGTTTGCTAATCAGAGAGTTAAGCTGGTAAAATATTCGGTTCAGATTTTTCTCAGGCTCAGCTATGACTAAGTTTGTGCCAGTTCAGCTCTGGCTCAAGTTACAGTGTAGTCACATGGAAGCTAGGAAACTGCAGTTCATTTTTTCATCTGAGGCTCCCAGCCAGCATCCCAACCTTTGCTTCTGCTATATGTACCAGGATTCCAGAGTTTATGTCATGGACTGGCTGGATGCAGAGGAATGGTGGGAACCCCCAGGGAAAGAAGGCTCAGAGCCAGGGGATTGGTGGTGGGATGACAATGAGTGGTCAGAGGGAGAGGAGGGAACAGACTGGGGGCAGGAGGTGTCAGAAACTGAAGAGGCAACAGGGTTTAGTGAGCAGGGAGAGGCTGTTGCAGAGGGCAGTCCAGAGGCTGGAGAGGAGTGGAGGCAGGTTGGTTGTCCTCCTCTGTATATGTTCCTGCTTGTCAATATTCTCCTTAAATTGTAGTGCCCAGAACTGGACATAGTACTCCAGGTGGGGTCTACCCAATGCAGAATAGAACGGTACAATTTACTTCCCTTGATCTGCATACTATATTTCTGTTGATTTAATCATTTTTCCCCTCTGTGTGTATGCTGGAGGATGTGGTCTGACATCACCAACCCAAATGAGGTCAAATATTTACTTAACCCCAGACAAAAATGACGAATGCTTAAATAAAAGAAAAGGTCGTCCACAAAGCTCTTTTACATTTTTCTGAGCCTTTTCATATATATGTTCCTGCATAAATCACAGTGTGTGTCTTATGTGCAATTAACTAATTGGTATTTTGTTTCCATACAGTGCCCACTCGAATGAATTTTGCATGGCTTGGTTGTAGGTGATAGCCTTACCAATTTGTTAAAATAACGTTCACTGAGAATAAATGTATTAAAAGCAAATGCCATTCATTAAAGCGTACTGTACACACAGAGACTTTTCATCCATAAGAATCTGACTTAGCTTCTGGCACTGCTGGTGATGAATGGTATGAAATGAATATCAGATTAAGATGTGAGACTGCAGAGTTGTGAAAAGATTCCCATGGCACCCTGACTGCACTGACTTTCCTCACACACTGGGGAACGACTAGCTTAAAGTCTGCCATGACATCAATTAAAATTACTGCCACATTATGAAAACAAAATTAGTTGCACTTCTGTCAATTTTATAGCTCTACTTTGATAGAAGAATTCATTTTCATTATGAATGGATGAGGGTCCTGGAGAATTCAATGGTTCCTGTGAAATAGTTGTTGCTGTACTTTAACAGATGGGAGAGGGACATTTTTATAACTCACATCTATGTTGAGAGGCAAGTTGCTATCAGAGGCATTCCACATTTCATGGGCACCAAAGGCAAAATTCCTATTGATTGTCATGTATCAGGATTGTCCCTGCATTTTTCATTACACTATGGCAAGGATGTATCTGGTGTTGTGCTATTGGAAAGTACCTCCCAACAAATATTTACCACAGGAATGGGGAAACTGTGGTAATAGTGGCTAAGGCTGATGGGAACTGAACAACATCTGGAGGGCCACAGATTCCCCACTTCTGATTTTCAGTATGTGTTATGTTCCTTTACGTTAAAAGAAAAAGGAAAACCTTTTTTGTCATTGTGTTTTGTCTTTCCATTGTTAAAGTCATAAAGAAGATGGGATCTGAATGGTTGCAAAGTTGAATTTTTTGCCTTAAGGTTATCCCAATTTAATGGAGATCCTTTAGGGACTTTTGGAAAACTTGTGATGCTGCTGAAACTCTTAAATGATATTTCTGAAACTCATAATGCCCAGTTCCATTGTCAACTGTATGCCTATCCTCAATAGTTCTTCTCTGACTTTCGTTGTTTCCAAGCCAGAGAAGAATTCATGGAATACTCAGGACTGCAATACCTCAAGGACTGCCTCTCTTCATGGGAACCTATCTGGACCCTGATATCATATTCTGAATCCCTTCTTCATGTGCCTCCTCCACAGGAGATCTGGAAGGTGGCAACATGAGAACGGGCCTTCTCTGCAGTGGCTCCCCATTTGTGGAATACTCTTCCCAAAGAGGTTTGACTGGCGCCTTCATTATACCCCTTTAGGCACCAGGCGAAAAAGTTCATGTTAACCAGACCTATGACTGATTGACATCTGATGCCCTTTTAAATGTGCTGTGGAAGGGAGGGTTATTGGTTTGTTTCTGTTCATATTTCTATCATGTTTTTTGTGTTTTTTACGTTGTAATTTGATGTTGTGAACTGTCCTAAGATCTATGGGTATAGGGTGGTATACAAATTCAATAAATAAAATAAAAACACTGGCTTCAATCCATAAAAAATATGTGTGATGGATGCGCTAGGCCTTGGCTTTTGCCTTAATAAACACACAGAGAAATGGCATATTTTGCTGTGTAAAATAAAGTGTTTAATGAACCACGAACGTCATAGAATCATAGAATTGTAGAGTTGGAAGGGGCTACATCTAGTCCAACCTCCCTCAATGCAGGAATGTGGGGCTACAAGCCATGACCCTGAGATTATGAGTCCCATTCTCTACCAACTAAGCTATTCTTCAACCATGAAGGATGCAGCCCTTCGGTTAAAAAGGGTTCCCCATGCCAATATATGAAAAAACAGTACTCTGTTCCCAGTATTCTGCTATCCCTGGTACTCTGTTCTCTGTTGGGTGTCGACATCTCCACAAATGTAGAGAAATGTTACCAAAGGAACCTCCTCCCTGTCCACTAAAAGTCCTTATATACAGTAGAGCTGTTATGTTGCTCCCCATATATGTAAGGAACCCCTATATCAGGATAATTACTGTTAGACATTAAAAGCAGAGGTGTGTGGTGGGCTGTTGTTGTTGTTGTTGAAGTGGCTATTTATTCATTGATCCATTGTAGGCAGGTAGGACTCTAGCAGGCTGCTAAATGAATCATGCAGTCAATAATGTAATAAGACACATTGGTAGACCACAAGGACAGTGAGCCAACAGTGACCACAAGGACAGTGAGCCAACTTTCGTTGTTTCCAAGCCAGAGAAGAATTCATGGAATACTCAGGACTGCAATACCTCAAGGACTGCCTCTCTTCATGGGAACCTATCTGGACCCTGATATCATATTCTGAATCCCTTCTTCATGTGCCTCCTCCACAGGAGATCTGGAAGGTGGCAACATGAGAACGGGCCTTCTCTGCAGTGGCTCCTTTCGTTGTTTCCAAGCCAGAGAAGAATTCATGGAATACTCAACTTGTGTAAAAATAATCCTCATCTTTTTTTATGCGTGCAAAATTGGGAAATAAAATATAAGAGAATATGTACTAATAATACAATCCAGTGGCCAATTTTTAATTTAATAACCCTTTTCAGGCATTTACCGTGTTGTAACACTGCATTTTAATGTAGGGAGGGAGGAGAGAGCATGTCCACAGTAGGATCTACCCCTGACTTCTCTGTGTTTATTCCCATATTTTTAAAAAATAGGTTATTCTCATGCATGTGTGGACACCTCTCTGTGCATTTGGGAATCCTGGTACTAAACCAGCAATTTTCTAACGAAAAAGGTAAATCAGTAATGAATGAATAAATAAATCAGTGTGTTCAAATCATAGTGAAATGTCCTGCGCTTGTGCCCTTCACTTAAAGCGGTGTGTGTGTGTGTGTGTGTGTGTGTGTGTGTAGAAGTGCCCTAGGTGAGGATGGGAGTCAGCACGTTTCTCCCAACATTTGACTTGAATCTTCTGCTTATTAATCAGACTGAAGGTTTTCTAGTTCATGAGGCTCATATAATGCTGCCCACTGTCCCTGCTGTCTTGATATTATACGTAGCATCACATTACAGTGATGACATGTGCTAATGATGGCCTTGCCACCTGATAATGTGGCACCTTTAATGAGGCTTTGTGTGCTCATTAACTTTGCCTATGAAAACTTTGCAGGGGGAACAATGGTCTGAGTAACTTGGCAACACGCAGAACAAATTCCACAATTCCCAATTAATATATAACACCAGTTATTCATGATTAACAGTTTAGATGGCAGTACGCTTTTTTTATTTAAAAAAAAAAAGTCCATCGGCACCACTTTAAGTACATTATAATTATTACTGTCAAGAAAGTTAAAAAAACAAAAAAGGATGTTGATAGTAAAGGACGAACTTGGCTCAGAGGGGTTCACAAAGACTTTCCTGCTGCCCATTCCTAATGTTAGCATGGTAATCTTACACAGCGAGTGTTTTCCTAATGTCCTGGGGAGCCTGATCATTGTAAATTACCTGTGACAACTCATTAATCCTCTTTTTCCTCACAAATGCATAATTAATGGTAACATTGACAATAATACACAAATTAGCTAAGTGACGCTTTATGGTGTTGGTTTTGATTAACATCAGGAACCCAAAAATGACATTAATGCAATGCAGATCCCAAAAGACAACCCGCACTCTGACCCCGGACATACATTTTGTTTGCACCATCACAAAGATTAATCCTCCTCTGGATGAAGACCGGACAAAACTCTGCCCAGTGGCATTGCATCCTGGGCAGTCGCTGGAAAACAAAACTCACCCCGACTGCATTTGTTTAAGAAGGAAATCTTAATGCATAAAAAACCCAGTTTAGTGTTATCTGCTATTGTCTTGTTAAGACAAAGATAAATGAGCTACTGTCGTGACTTAGATCAATGGCTTCTCCACTAACTTTTATTATTTGCTTTTGATGGGATTTAATTTCATTTTAAAAGATACCTAAAGACATGAATTGAATACTATTATTAATAATGTCCATCCACCCCATTTTCGCTATGTTTTATAAATTGATGCACTTTTAAAAAGTGTGCGAATATACTATCTGTTGTCAACATCTAACATTAGCAGAAATAGCTGGAAGCTTTTGAAATATATTTTTCCCCATGTAATGTTCTTAGGTTCAAAGTGACCTAAGTAATGGAAACTGGTGGGAGGTGGCTGTTTCTAAATAACTTCCAAAAGCAATGTCTCAGTCCAAATCTACACTAGTTACTCTACAAATAAATCAAGAAAAAATAGTGAAAAATACAATGCAGCATTTTTTAAACACTACTTTGCTACTTCTCATGATTTCCATATATCTTCCTTTAATTGTTTGCAATGGAATAGATTTTTCCTTTAAACACAACTATATTATTCTGATAGAACTGAATATTGTTGTAGTAGTGGGCTTGTGTTCCAAATGGGGTCCAATTAAAATACTATATTACAAACATGTTGGTATCTCCTTGAGCTGACATCTGTGTGCCTCAATCTATTTCATATTTTAAAAATACTGCCAGCAGAACTCAATAAAAGCATTCAACAGTTATTTACACTCTTATCAACAGTGTTTAAAAGTTACCTGTTCCCCCTTCCCATAATTGCATAGATTCAACAATCTTCTCATGTTGTTGTTCCCTTGAGCAACGGAGTACTTCTTTATAGAATGCTTTTTTTAATAGAAAGTTTTCCCAAAAAATTGGGAAATAAATGACACAAATGAAATGAAATGAACAGCATAGAGGATAAAATAATGTGCGTAGGTTTAACACTAACATAAATAATTAACCTGCCAACTTGAATGGGTGGATGTCTGTATTTAAAATCAGAGAATAAATCACACATGGTTGCTTTGTTTATCACTATTCTTCCTCTTTTTCAAATGAAGAATCATAGATTTTTCTCTTTCGGTTAATCATTTAGAATACATTTTCTAATTCAGGTAATTAAGAACGGCTATTTTAACTGTTGTGGGTGCTGTATTTTCCCCAAGTCACAAGCACATTTTAAAGCACCGTGGAATTTAAAGGGCTGCGGGGAGTCCCAGGGAGGCCATATTTTCGCTCAAACTAATCCATTTTTAAATCTACATTACTGCAATAAATGATTTTTATTATTTGAGCGGAATAAAGTGTCACATTTGAAAGGCACTTCAGTCTAATTCATACCTCCACACTGGCAAAGATATGCAAACACTAAAACTGAGCGGCACTTTGTATATTGGTATACAAACGGGGTCGCCCTAAACTGAGAGAAATATCTTTATATATCCGCTGTGGCACAGGGTCATTCAAAATGTCATTTATACTTCTTCTGAACTTGTAAAAGAGAGCTTGGCTGGGGCTGTACATTTCAAACGGCTCTGTTTAGCATACCCTTTATCAGCTAGTAGGAATCTAGTGTCAAACATCATTGGTTGGTAAGCTACTGTCGCCATCAGCTGCTTTTACTTTGCTGAATTAATAAGCCAGCAGCGACAACAAAACCTCTTCAATGTACCTCTCAGATTAGACATCTCACTTTTAACCCTTCCAAACTGTCTTAATTTCCACTTTCAATTCTAAGGATGATTAATATTACCCTCTTAGCTTGCCCATGTCATTTAGGTTCTCTCATCCTGTGCCAGGTTCCAAGAAAGCAATTTGTGAAATGAGATTTTTATAGACAAGGCTTGTTTCAATATTTTAAGTGGTGTACATTGACTGTAGTGGCGGTGGCGATAGTAAAGCCGAGTGATTTTGCAAAGCTAGACCCCTCTAAAAAGTAAAATGGGGTGGGGGGTACGGTACGCAAGGAGAACAAAAATAATCCTGACAACCTGTTTCATAATGTTTTGGCGTTTTCATTGTTTCCCAGGGAATCTGTGCATTCTGCAAGGAGAACTTTACTCAAGGTCATCACTGTTGTATCGTTAAACATTAAAATCTGATGAAATGGCAGAGCTGGGCAATGTTTTGTGGTGAGGCAACTCCATTGCAGAGTTTTACATTAGCCTGATTTATATAATTGGTCCAGAACCGCAGTCTAGTGGCTCCATGTTTACTTTTATAGCTTCACTATAAAGGAGTGGCCTCAATACAGGAATGGTTACGTGCACTGACTAAACATGGATTCTGTTTTACTTATTTTCCTCTCTTCTTCCCCCCTGCCTTAAGACGGTAACCAACACAGCCTGCTCTAAGCTTTGATTTGTTGCTGGATCAAGTCTTGGGACTGGAAAATAGAAGCATTCTTCCAGGCTGCAATCCTAAACACACTTGCTAGAGAGGAATCCCTACTGAACACTTTAGAACAGGCATAGGCAAATTTGGCCCTCCAGATGTTTTGGGACTACAACTCCCATCACGCCTAGCTAACAGGACCAGTAGTCAGGGGTGATGGGAGTTGTAGTCCCAACAGTGGCGTAGCATGGGTTGTCAGCACCCGGGGCAAGGCAAGTAATTTGCACCCCCTAACCCGTGGATTTGCGCCCCCTAACCCGTGGATTTGCGCCCCCTAACCTGTGGATTTGCCCTAACCCCAGATGTTGCGCCCGGTGCAGCCGGCCCCCCTGCACCCCCCACGCTACGCCACTGAGTCCCAAAACATCTGGAGGGCCAAATTTGCCTATGCCTGCTTTAGAACTTTTCAAATTCCACATGCATGGGATATATGGAACACAATATATTTCATCATCAAGTACAATTTTATATCACATTTCCAGAATGTTTTCCTCCTGGAAGGTCAAGTTCAAACTTTATTATCAATGATAGAACATTTGAATTCTTGGAAGTAAGACAGGACACTGGACTAACCGTGCTAAAATATTCATTCTTTTAAAAATTAGATGTTTACCTGTTGCTGTAAAGCAACAACAAAAGTAACAAGAGTAGGAAGTTCTCTGTTGCAGTCAACTAACTTAAACCAACAGGTAAAAATGAAATCCAGTGTATATGAATTATATCTGTTTCAATTTTTAAGCATTTTAGAACATTGTTTATAAGGGCTTCTGATATTTCTAGTTATATTTTTGGTCTGTGAAGGCCAAGTAAATTTGGAAAGTAAATGCACATCCAGATGCCCATGACACACACAAAATAGATAACCCCACCAGTATGTTATTGTATTTAAATTGTCAGCCATATTGTAAAGAGTGTAACTGCATGGGAGGAGGGGACAGAATTCGGGTCATGTTTTGCTATTTTGTAACATACAAAAAGCATAATTTGAACACAAGAACAAAAAACTCTTGCAAAAGACCTTTTATGGGACAGCTAAATGTTCAAGTGTCCTAATAAAGAGGAAGCTGATGCTTTTATCTTGTCTGTCACAAATTTGAACTGGATAATGCAGGTGTGGGAGTGAAATCCTAATTAAAAGTTTAATTTCACTTTCACTCACCAGTCATAGCACTTCCCACTTTTGACAGACTACCCGCTTATAATTTTTCAAAAGTGAATGAAATGTCTGATGGATAAGAGAGAATGAGGGGCATTTGAAAAATGACAATTTTAAGGACCTGTAATTTTACACTTAAAGGCTTTTGTTTTGTTTTGTTTTGTTATGTTATGTTTTCAGAGGCAGGAAACCAGCTTGTTTTCATCCCTCATGGAAACAGAGCTGTGAGTTCTTCCCTTTCCGTTTTCGCATGATATTCAGTAAGACTGCTGGGATTGGTTGCAAATTTGTGTACATGTGCCAAAAGTGATTGCAATCTAAAGCTTTATTTTGAGAGATCTTAACCAAACACAGGTTCATGTAAACAGACCTCACTGAGTTGCCATATGACCTCTGAGGGCTGAAAATTCTCAAGAATCCTCTGCCTACTCAGTTTTCTGGCAAAAAAAAAGGACATTGTCCCTTATGATGTTACTGTTTATTTTCAAACCGAGGCATCATGTCAATAAGGAATGCCAAATGACTTCCACCCACCGCAGTGCCAAGTTCAGGTACTTGACAGCAATATTAGCTTATAACAACAAAACTTGACCATGTTAGGTAGTCATTATCGCAGTATTTAGCTGTTCAGGGTCTATAAATGCTGAGTTACTGGGGTAAATGTAGGAATTTGTATCTATTTATTTTTATCTATCTCCCTTGCAGATATTAACAAGCAATTGTGGTAACTAGTTGTTCAAGTTAACACGTACCTAAATTTAAGCCAATGTTAACGCAGTTTCTATATAACAAACATAGCAAACAGCCTCTTTCTTTCCTCACACTTTATTTGGTTACATTATGTGGTTCATTCAAGATGAATTGTGTGGAAGGGATATTCAGTAAGACTGCTGGGATTGGTTGCAAATTTGTGTACATGTGCCAAATCTTTCAATTCAACTTGTTAAGATAATCTAGCTCTTTGTATTAAAATAATAAAATTTCTCTCACAGAGAGATGACCAGGCATACTCCACAAGAGCTTGTGATATTTTTTTTGCCTGATGGGGAATTTTAGGACAGAATGTGTTGTGCTGTGAGGAAAAAAGCAAAGTGAACATTCTGAACATCTATTAAAGTGTGTATGCGTGTAAAAACGTAGGTAAATATAACTTGTAATATCTTCAGGCTTCCCTATAAGAGACCCAATATTAAAGAACAAATTTGCCAACGTTCTGGGGAAATCACTGAATTCTCTGGAAGAAAATGAAAAGAATGGATGCTTAGAAAAGATGCTTGCCGCTGCACTGATGAAAACCCTCCATCCTGTCACAAATTACATCTTAGCTACTGTAGGATATGTATAAACTCTGTCACAACTAATAATATTCTACTTTCATCAGTTTAGTATTAACATCTAAAACTATGCAGTGTTTACTGTAATGAAGTAATGCAATATATAGATAGCATATGGTTTCATGCTTTGTTTATATTGTTTGAAAATAAATGAAAGGATCACTTGGGCTACAGAGCCCTGGTAGTACTAGTATGTGCAATTGGTGGGCTATACAATAGCATTTTAGATGTTTGTTAATGATAGTCTCAAGAAAACACACACACACACACACACACACACACACACGAAACCACAGAAACAATATAGAATGACAATAACACAGTAGGCAGAAAGATTAACGTGCCACTAGGGGACAGTAGAAAGTCACAGAATGTGATTCTGTTCTAGAAACCAGAACAAAAGGCCTTTCTTTGTCAAGAAAAAATAATAATAATCATGAAATAAAAATTGCAAATGTGCATTGTTAAATCAAATTTCCCTACAACTGCGGAGTTTTCAGTTTTGCACAAGCAAATCTTTGAAATGTTTGCAGGGGGTTTCTTTAGAGATTTTAATATTATTTTGCAAAATATGCATGAGCCTATTGTCTTTACAAAGGATAAATTCAAGAAAAAGTATTTTACTGTCGTATCATTTCAGAAAACTGGAGGTTTACAGTCCAAAAATTCTTCACAAGAAACACGTTATTTTCCCTTTTACAGTGAATAGAATAAAGTCCTGTAATGCATGTGATCTACTTGTGAAGAGAACATTCAGAATTAATTTGTTTATACAACTAGCATAGGCCAAATAATTCTAAATTTCAGGAAAGAAGAGATGCATGTTTATCAGACAGAACCAATATCCTTTGCCAAGGGAAGAACTGATAATTATGCAGGATTTTGATTGTGAGGAGGGGAAGAGAAAACCTATTTATCAAAGGACAACCCGGTGGCTTCATGCTCCATGCTGCAGCTGCTGACTTAACATTCCCATGTCACTTTTAGTTATTTTGTTTACTCTTGCAACATCCCTCTGAGGTTGGCAGAGAATGAAAGCTTAATGACCACCCACAGAGTCCACCTGAAACCTTGTTTTCCTAGGTCCAACAGAATCCACCTAATTCATCTGATGTGATCCAAATCCTTTAGTGCCCATGGGAATTTACTGTATGAGGATAAATATTGCATGTGTTCAAGATACATGCTTCTCCCTTTGCTAACGATGGGAGTGCCCAATTGGACATCCAATATTTTATTGTTTGGTTGTGGCCAATGCATGGAATCATCCACCAAAGGAAGAATTGCCATTGACCTCAGCTGGATATTGATGGTAGCGTCAGGTTGAGAGCCTAAGCACATGCAGGAGATCATAGATCCCTTTGAAATCAACAAATTGTTCTACGTGTGCAATGATTTCATTGGATATAACCCTAAGACACCTCACAAGAAAGAGGAACTGTTAGTGGGTACTTAGTCTGCCCAGTTGAGTGGCACCACCACCCTAAAGGACCAAGTTCATAGTTTGATGGTGCCCTTGAATCCAGAATTGGCTCTAGAGCAGGGATGCATATCTGGTCCTCCAGATGTTGTTGGACTCCAACTCCCATTAGCGCTACCCAGCATGGCCAATGGTCAGGGAAATGTGAGCTGTAATACAGCAGCATCTATAGGCACCTGCTGTAAATAAACAGGTATCACAGGTGGCCTTAGTAGCTTAAAGCAACTTTTATCAGATTAGGTTACTAAACCAATTGTGACCCTGTCTGGACAAAGATAGCTTGCTAGTTATACACACGCTATTAACCTTATCATTTGGACAGTGTTTTATACATGGGATTGCCTTTGAACAGACACTTCACTTGGTCCAAAACAGAACCAACAGTAAGAGACAATCATATTTAAGTTTCTGGGATCAATCTAAAATACTGGTATTAATCATTATGGTGAAAGGCTTTGGGTTTCCTCATGGATGTAGCCAAGGGGAGGCAAGGGGGCAGCTGCCCCCCCATCAAGAAAAATCAATACAAATCTGAAGTTCTGCCCCCCCCCCCACGAAAGCCTGTCCTTCCAACATAAATCCTGGCTATGCCCATCTCCTCCCACATGTGCCTGATCATCTTCAGAAGTTTTAGACCTTATTGGCAAATAGAAGAGAAGCAAATCACTGGATCCGGGTTTTATGCATCTGAGACTTCTTAAAAATAAAAATGTGGAATTGCTTATTTTCTAACAAAAATACGTAATTTGTCCTTAAAATATTACATACATGACGACTGGGAAGTGGCCAATGTAAAACCCATTTTTTAAGAAGGGATCTCAGAAATTGGTGGCTGGTTATCTTAATGTCTGTTCTGAGTAAACTAGTAAAAAGCATTTTTAAGGATAAAACATAGGAGAACAAGTCTTGCTGAATAAGAATCAGCATGGCTTTCTGTATCACTACACTTTTAGAGTTCTTTAAGAGTGTAAATAAACAAATGGATAGGAATGATTTGGGAGGCACTATGTCCTGGACTTTTAAAATGCTTTTGACAGAGTCACTCACCAAAGACTCCTGGGTGAACAGCAATAATGGGATAAGATTCCTGGACTAGATGGGTCTTTGGTTATTTGAGCTTACATAGGCATATTTCCCAGGAAATTTTAGTCTAGCAGGAAATCGAAATAATTGGGTACAACATGAAATATGCCATATATTTCCCCCAAATTTGATAATGCCATGCTGTCCAGTGGAGTTAAATTACTTAACATGGTTCTCTCATGCTACATCCTGGTATTTCTGGGGCAGGTGATGCAGCATACATGGAAAAATAAGCTCAAATTTAAACTAGACAAGATGAAGATATCCAAACAAGCTGATTTAGGGTTGTGTCCAGGATGGTGTTGCACTCTTCCTGAAGGATTAAGCAAGTAGCTTGGAAGTCCTCTTGGATCCAGCAGAGTGTATGGATATTTAGGTGGTGGCAATGGCTTCAGGCAGGGCACCAGCTTCATCCCTACATGGCCTTGTTGGGTTATTGTAATGTGCCCTATGTTTTGCTGCCTTTGAAAAACATTTAAGAGCATCATTTGGTTCGGAACACGGCTGTAGACTAGTTGTCTGGTGTAAGACATTCTGATCACATCACCTAAGTGCTCCTTCAGTTGCACTGGCCAGCAATTTTTGTCCAGGTTGAATTTAAAATCTGGCTTCAGGCCTGGGCTTGGTACTGACATGCATTTTTCACTCTGATTGATTACCTATGTGGGAGAAGGAAAGGGGGAGTATGACCCTGCTTATTTCCCAGAGATTCCCGGTAGCTTCTGCTATCATGGTACCCTTCTAGGAAGGATGTCCCTGCTCAGGATCAGATAGACTACTTTTGGGTGCTTCTTTTCTTATCTGGATGGCTTCGCAATCTTGCAGTTATGTTACAAGGTTGCATAAGGTTCTGTCTTGTCTATCTCATAAGGAACTACCTGGTAATCCACAGATTTGGACTAAAACATTACTCAGTATGTGGTCAGTGCCTTTAGTAGGGACACGGGTCGCGCTGTGATCTGAACCACTGAGCCTCTTGGGCTTGCTGATCAGAAGGTCGGTGGTTTGAATCCCCACGACAGAGTGAGCTCCTGTTGCTCTGTCCCAGTTCCTGCCAACCTAGCAGTTCGAAAGCACACCAGTGCAAGTAAATAAATAGGTACCACTGTGGCAGAAAGATAAACGGCGTTTCCATGTGCTCTGGTTTCCGTCACGGTGTTCCATTGCACCAGAAGCAGTTTAGTCATGCTGGCCACATGACCCAGAAAGCTGTCTGTGGACAAATGCCGGCTACCTCAGCCTGAAAGTGAGATGAGTGCTACAACCCCATAGTCACCTTTGACTGGACTTAACTGTTCAGAGGTCTTTTACCTTTACCCTTACCCAGTGCCTCTAGTTCTCTTTTTCATCTGAGTCAGATGAGGCTGTGGAAGTGCTAAACTGGCGTCTGGGGTCAGTAAGGGACTGGATGTGGACCAATACTCTGAAACCCAATACTGACAAGAGGGAGGTGCTGTGGATGGATGGTTTATTTAGCCAGGGATGAGGTTGCATTCCTTCATAATGCATTAGACTGAAAGTCTTGGGATGTTGATGGATTTAGCCCTGCACTGGTTGTGGGCCTGTTTTGGGGAACAATTCAGGGTGCTACCATTTACTATTTGCTTTAAATAGCTTGGGTCCCAAGTATCTAAAGGACTCATATTCCATATCAGCTTGCCTAAATCTCATCAGAGGTCTTCCTCTCACTTTCTGAGTTTAGGTGGGTGGCGAGCAGGGAGCTAACTTTCTCAGGTGCAGTGCAATATATCTTGAATTATCATTGTATTAACTAATAAATGCATAAATATATAATTGTATTGGAACAAGATTCTTTTCTTTGAATTATTATTATTATTTTTAAAAAAATATGGGGATAAATCTCATCTTTGAGAAGAACTGTTCAAGACTCTTAATCTTGGGGTCATGGGTTCCAGCCCCACATTGGGCAAAAGATTCCTGCATTGCTGAGGGTTGGACTAGATCACCCACATAATCCCAACTCTACAATGCTATGATCTCATGTGAAACTGTAAAAGCCATTCACAACTCAGGCACCTTCTAACAAGTCAAGACATGGGGGGAAACACAGTCCACAGACACGGGTTTCTTTCCCACAGCTTGTAGGAGCTTCTGCACCTCCACACAGACCCATGGCAGACATGATAGAGACAGGCCTGCCCGAAAGCAAGATCTGATCTTTTCCACCAATGTTGAGTCAAAGCCATTTCCTCCCCACTCCTCTTGTGAAACGAGGGCTTTACAGGTGAGAAGGTTGGGGAATAAGAGCGGAAAGCTGCTATAGTGGAAAAATCATTCCAGGGACCAGTTGGCTCTGTCTGGACTTCAATTCACTATCATGCTGTTATATGAAAAGCAACAAATGTAGAAGATATTCCCCGTTCTACGGCTGTGTGCAAAAAGGCTCTCAGCATGTGGTAAAACAGGTGGTATACATAATGCCAGGAGATGGCGTGAGTTTGCATTGCACTTAGTCATCAGCCTTTGCTACTGGAGTTGAGAATACAGTGGTACCTCAAGTTAAGTACTTAATTCGTTCCGGAGGTCCGTACTTAACCTGAAACTGTTCTTAACCTGAAGCACCACTTTAGCTAATGGGGCCTCCTGCTGCTGCCATGCAGCTGGAGCCCGATTTCTGCTCTCATCCTGAAGCAAAGTTCTTAACCTGAAGCACTATTTCTGGGTTAGCGGAGTCTGTAACCTGAAGCGTATGTAACCTGAAGTACCACTGTATATAAAATGAGCAGGACTGAGCCTCTTAAAAAACCCTTTTCTTCACAGCATCATGTTGGACTCCCCAGAAAGCTTACATTGGGAAGAGAGGGAAATAGTGTGTTGGGCCTTAATATTTGACATGGATTTTCCAGGAAATATTCATTACGAGAAGCCAGCAAGAATCAAGCATTCTGTCACGAGTCCTTCCTAGAATATCCATATTGATTTTTAATTTTTGCAGATCCAGACTGTCCCCTCTTGTGAAGTCTTTCTTCCACTAATGGAAGGGCCTGAGTATCAGGAGATGTTTCTGTTGGAGGAAGGGGAAATGCAATTCCTCCAGATTCTTACTTCTCCCTGCAAACCTGTACCAACTCTCACTTTGCTTCAGAGGGTCACCCAGCAGCTTTTCAGGAGGCACATAGGGTTACACAGGGAAGAGGGACTCAGCAAATATTGAGTCCAGTAGGAACATTCATGAGTAGAGTTCAGTTCACAGAACCTGCAATCCAACACATGGAGATACAGTGGATATATAATTCCAGGAGCCCACTAGGAACAGAACTGCAACATCAGAACAAATCCAAGACCTGCATTGGTTTCCCATCTGCTACTGGTCCAGGTTTAAGGTTCTTCTACTAGTGTAGGCCCAGGATACCTTAAAGCAGGGGCGCCAACTATAGGGGGCAGAAGGGGCTTCAGCCCCCTCAATATTTGTAGACCAATATTGAGGGGGCTACCATCCCCCCCATTGCCACCAGGTGAGCGTTCATGTGCCTGGTGGGGGCAGGATGCGTCATGTGATGCTGGGCCCCCTCAATGTGGGGGGGGGGGCAAGTTAGCACCCCTGCCTTAAAGACCACCTTCCCCTGTATATCCCAAGCCAATCACTGAGATCATCTGGGCAAGGACATGGGCCCAACTCTGTGGAACTCCTTCCCATAGAAATCAGGTAGGCATTGTGCCTGCTGGTAAAAACTATTTTATTCCACAGGTTGTTCGCACCATGAACGGCACCCTGATATTTTTATATATGGTGTTTAATGTTTTGTAAGATGCCTTGGGACCCAGATGCTGAAAAGCAGGGTATTCATTTTTAGAATAAATGAATAAAATTAAGTAAACATATATAGGGGAAAGCACATAGACAATCACACCATCTCTGCCCACCCCCAATTCCCAGTCTGGTCATCCCCCACGAGTTGAAGGGCAAATGTATGAGGTGGGGAGTATATCTCTGGAGGCTCCCAGGGCATTTTTGAAGCCTGGAAAATCAGCCTTCTAAAATGTGCAGGGACCTTCCATGAGCATAGGAGACTTCCTACTGGATATGTCTGCCTTCCAAGACATCAAGACACAAACGGTGACAGGGAATGGTGGACCTACTCTGCTTGCCCCTGCAGGGCTCCTTGTGTGTTAATTCACCAGAAAGAAATAATTCCTATTGCTTTAAACTTATTCAAACTTTATTTATCTTATTTAACAAAATTTACATGCCACTTGATTGTAAATAGAACATTTTAAGAATGGATTTCTTTAAAAATGCAGTTTTAATATGAAGTCATATTCCTTAACAAATTGACCCAGGAATTATGAAATGAAGTCTGTGAAACGTATGCAACCCCTTGCCCAAGCACTGCTTTATAGAGAAAAACTTCCTGGCCTATGACATCTGTTTGTAGCCTAACTTTATGCATATATACTCAGAAGTAGGTTCCACTGACTTGATCTGTTGTCATATCTAAGAAAAATGACTGGTGCACAAATACACCTATATGGGGTCGTATTCCAGGATCTACTGCTTCAGTAATCATGTGCATAAGGAATCTGCTAAGATAGCTGCTTAGAGTTGAAAGTTATCATGAGGTCATACCCATTATGAAAATTAAAGTGCCAAGGCCACATCTGGTAGGGAAAAAACATAGTCCACTTTTGCCCAGGACTATCCGTAACAACATGCTTAAGTAATTTGCCAAATATGAATAGACTTTGGCACATGCGTAAAACGAATCTCTTCAGTTACATGCTTTACTGATTTCATATATACCGAAACTCTATTTGACAATGAAACCACTAGGGGCACATCAACTCTGCAATCCTAAATTGCTTTTAAACTGGGTAAACTGTAGCGGTTGCCCTAAGGAAACCTTCAAAATGTAATTGTGTGAAGGTGCCAAGAACTCTGTTAGAAATCTGTAGCCCCAAAACATAGAGCAACTATTCTCAGGGTTCAGTGGGAAAGACCTGCTTGAAGTTTGCTCTAGACAAGATGCTTTTTGTGCTTTGATAATACGCAAGGTGAGGCTGCAAGTTTTTCAACTGGAAGTCGTTTTAAGTACTCCTTTCACAAGGACTATTATAGTGTAGTAAATGGGTGGGAAATGGGATGCTTCAGACACTTAAAAAAAATTCTTTAGATTCACTTGAAGTTTCCCACATCAGTGCACAGAGGCACCAGAAACCTGAAGAAATGGTTTGCTCTGATAGTTCTCAATGAACTGCAACTCTGTAGAAGGTATAGGTGGGGTTTTTTTTTACCATTCCCACTTTTTATGTTTGTGGTATGTTGGTTCTTTGTATTTTAAGACAATAAGGAGAAATTAAAAGGGAGAAAATAAAATTGTTCACTCCCCCTTGTCTCTCGGCAGCATCCAAAAGTGTCACCGAGTTCTGCTACATGAGATCATCGCAGTGTCTAATAATGCCAGCAGTCCTTGAATGGTGCTGAAAACATATGCAGGAAGTTCTAGTTAGGAGCCTGCCATGAGCCCTCCTTGAAGTTCCCTGCCTTAATAGCAGAAGGAGGTAGAAAGGGTCCTCAAGGGGCAAAGTTTCTAGGCCCTGTTGCATTCTTGATGACATGACCAGAAGCATAAATAAGTCTAGGGGGCTCAAAGATTCTGAATGGATCTAATTTCAAAAGTTAATTTAGTTGTGGATGCAGAGCGTATTGAGAACTTCTGCACACAGCACAGAGTAAACTATGGAACGCACTTCCAAAGGAGGCAGTGATGGCTACCAACTTTGATTGCTTTAAAAGAAGGTTAAACAAATTCATGGAGAATAAAGATATCAATGGCTACTAGCCCTGGTAGCTATGTTCTGTCAGGAGTTCAGCCTACACTCGAGTAGGACCCTGGTAGAGACACATGCCCAACTGGCATGTTCCCTTCCTCCTGGTCAATCATTTGGGAGCTTCATAAGCTTTCTTCAGCCCGAACATCACAGCGACCGATGCCAACCGATATCAGCACACTTAGGGATCCACAGAGTTTGCACAGTTGCGTAACAGACCTCAGCAACTCAGCATTTTGGCTAATCTACTTTATTTACATATAAACATACACGGAACACTTCAGGGAACACAGTAACACAAACATCCTGTCTCCATCACTTCCCACTCTGTGGAGTCAAAACATATACCGCCATGTGAAAGACAAAAATCCCATGACTGCAATCACGGAGCAGGAATTCTAACATGTTCTACCTTCACTGTCAGAAGCAGTAGGCCTCTCAATACCAATTGCTGGGAATCACAGGAGGCAAGAGTGCTGCTGTGCTCAGGTCCTGCTTGCAGGCTTCCCACAGGCATCTGGTTGGCCAATGTGAGAACAGGGTGCTGGACTAGATGGGTCATTGGCCTGGTGGAGAATGCTCTTCTTAATGTTCTTATCCATCCTCCAAATTAATCCATTTTAAATGGATCAGTTCTGAATAAGCCATCCAGTGTGTGTGTAAATATTAGTCCAAAGGTATAAAATTTAAGCAATTGAATATGATAAATTACGTAGTATATTATACCCACCCTGCTACCCACGTTTTTGCCTGCCAGAACTAACAGAAACAGCATTGTTCACCCCTAAACTGTGCTTTGTTGTTGTTGTTTAGTCGTTTAGTCGTGTCCGACTCTTCATGACCCATGGACCAGAGCACGCCAGGCACTTCTGTCCTCCACTGCCTCCCACAGTTTGGTCAGACTCATGTTTGTAGCTTCGAGAACACTGTCCAACCATCTCGTCCTCTGTCGTCCCCTTCTGCTTGTGCCCTCCATCTTTCCCAACATCAGGGTCTTTTCCAGGGAGTCTTCTCTTCTCATGAGGTGGCCAAAGTATTGGAGCCTCAGCTTCACGATCTGTCCTTCCAGTGAGCACTCAGGGCTGATTTCCTTAAGAATGGATAGGTTTGATCTTCTTGCAGTCCATGGGACTCTCAAGAGTCTCCTCCAGCACCATAATTCAAAAGCATTAATTCTTCGGCGATCAGCCTTCTTGATGGTCCAGCTTTCACTTCCATACATCACTACTGGGAAAACCATAGCTTTTACTATACGGACCTTTGTTGGCACTAAACTGTGCTAGGGGGTTTCAACATCCACACCACATACATACATGCATACATACGTTTTCTTTGTATGCCGCCTTTCCATAGTTCAAACCATGCTCAAGGCGGATTACAACACGAAAAAGTACATAATTATAAACATAGCAAAATTAGTCATGAACAATAAGTAAAACATTAAGAAGTACACAACCAAATTGAACATTTCCACATAAATGATAAGATCTGAAATAAATGCACAGTGCATTTAAGATCTAAAATAAATGCATAGATGAAACCTGATAGAGATGATGAATGTTTTCAGAATATTCCTGTACGTAGACATCTCTTTCAGGCAAGCTTGTAAACAACCACCTGCCACTTCTTCTGATGAATAACTGGCAGATTAGGGGGTTTTTTGTTTTTGTTTTTTTGTTTGTTTGTTTTAAAGGTACACATGACTAAGACCCACAAATTCAGTAGGACTTATTTTTGAGTAGGGATATATAGGATGGTAAGTATGTATAAGCAGCCTCCCAGAGCAGAATTTCAAAGGGTTCAAATGACTGTGTGGAGGCATGCAAATCGGCAAAAACTGCTTCTCCCCTGTCTTCCAGCAAGAGGAAAATATGGATCGAAGCCATGGTTTTGTTTTGCAATTCTCATAATTATATTTGTATCGCAAATGAATGAGGTAGAAACCATGGAACAAATAAAACCCAAGATTACATTTCCCATTTAAATATTGATTTTATCTCCATTCTGTCTATTCCAGCCAAAGTTCCTTGTGATTACATAAACCATGTATAAAGCAGATGTTCCCAATTACCATATTCTGGTATAATTATTCCAATAAATTCTAAACATAGCCATCTTATTTGAAAATTGCCTGAACTTGTGGTTTTATTATAAATTGGGCAAGGGACAGCATAAAAATGCAGAGGTTACCACTTCATGCTATCCCATTTTAGACAAGGTGCACAGAAAGCGACGCATAGATTTGATACAGCATCTGATTGATATTTCTAGGGTGTGAAAACCTCCACCACGAGATTAGGCTGATATTGCATATTCAAACACATACAATGATATATTTGTCATTTCTATTGACCTTTATCTCTCCAGTTTCCTGACAACCTTCTACAGTTATTGACATTACAAATACCAGCGACAACGTGCAGGGCAAAGTATAACCTTTCATTTACCTTCATGTCCCTCAAATGACTTGCAAAGGTAGTTTCAACAAAAGCTGCAAACAATGATACTGTTGATTCCTCCCCCCCTTAACTTGCTAAAATGTTTTCCATTTTCCTCTTGTTCTCTGAAAATCATGCCAATAACTCACTACAAAGAAAGTGATTTCAAATGAATACAGGTAATTAGAAGTGTCAAGAAATCAGCAGAGAGTAGGGTGTCTGCCATCATTTCTCTGGAAAGAGTGCCAGATTCCCTTTCAAAAAGATCTTTGTCAATTTTTTTAATAGAAGGTAATTAATGTAGACTACAGTAAAGTGTACAGGATCCCAGTCACTTGTCTTTCTTTCCTTAGAAAAGGGACCATAAAGATGTTTTGATTCTAGAAACAATCTTCTGAGGTTATTCAAAAATGACTTTTAATTACAGTAATAGTCTTTTTTGTCTTTTTCATTCTTCTAAAAGCAAAAAAAGAAAAAGGAATTAGAAAGGGCACATTTATAAGAGTGACAAAAGTAAGGTTTCTTTTTCTTCTTCTTCTTTTTCTCCTTTTTGTTTGAAAAGTGCCACGCTAAGTAGTTTGGCTCAGAATTGAGACAAGATGATGTGGCACAACTGAGAAATCTGATCAAGAAAAAGAAGCAGCTCTCGTCATGGATCCTATCAACTGGTAGCTCAGGCAATAAATGCATTCTAAAAATGATTTTAAAAGCCACAATACTTCTGTTACGGTAATTACATACTTTCACCATTATTTGCAAATCTGATTGCATATATTTTACCCATGATGGTAACAGAACTGATTATTTCAAAAAGCCACTCCTTTGAGAAATAAACAAACACATCTTCAACAATGTGTGAGGTGGGGCTTTTCTGAACACTATTTGTATCCTGAGGAATGCATTCTGCTTTTCAGAAATGCATGAGAAACACTGAGTAGAACAAGGATGGGGAGCCTGTGGCTCACCAGATGTTGTTGGGAATCCAACTGCATTTAGCCCCAGGCAGGAGGGTTAATGGTCAGAGATGATAGTGGGAGTTGGAGGCAAACAACATCTGGAGGACCACAGGTGTCCCATCCCTGAAATGGAACAGAATCAGACCAACACTCCTATCAAGTCCAGCATACTCTTCCCAAAGAGGTCAACAAGATGCCCATGTGAAGCCCATAAGCAGGACATGACTACCACCACCACCATCATCATCATCCACCCATCTCACCAGACTGTCTCGCCAGAGTGGTGCATGCTCTGGTTATCTCTCGCTTGGACTACTGCAGTGCGCTCTATGTGGGGCTACCTTTGAAGGTGACCCGGAAACTACAACTAATCCAGAATGCGGCAGCTAGACTGGTGACTGGGAGCAGCCACCGAGACCATATAACACCAGTCTTGAAAGACCTACACTGGCTCCCAGTACGTTTCCGAGAACAATTCAAAGTGTTAGTGCTGACCTTTAAAGCCCTAAATGGCCTCGGTCCAGTATACCTGAAGGAGTGTCTCCACCTCCATCGTTCTGCCCAAACACTGAGGTCCAGGGCTGAGGGCCTTCTGGCAGTTCCCTCGCTGCAAGAAGCCAAGTTACAGGAAACCAGGCAGAGGGCTTTCTAGGTAGTGGCACTCACCCTGTGGAACGCCCTCCCACCAGATGTCAAAGAGAAAAATAACTACAAAACTTTTAGAAGACATCTGAAGGCAGCCGTGTTTAGGGAAGCCTTTAATGTTTAATAGGTTATTGTATTGTAGTGTTTCGTTGGAAGCTGCCCAGAGTGGCTGGGGAAACCCAGCCAGATGGGTATTATTATTATTATTATTATTATTATTATTATTATTTTATTATCTTAACTGGGTTGCCCCAGCCACTCTACATGGTTCCCAACAATAACCTTCTCCCAGTTGTGTTCCCAGCAACTGGTGTTCAGAGACATATCAGCTCTGATACTGCAGATAGTATAAAGCCATCATTACCAGTAGCCATTGATAGCTTTATCCTCCATTACCACTGCAACTGCTCTCTCCTGAGTCTTCTAGAATTCAGCTTCAGAGGATGACTCCACGTTCAAGGAGGGAAATCTCTCTTTTCCCTTTCTCCACATCAGGCTTAATTTATACACTTCTATTACGTCTGCCCCTACTACTTTTTCTCATTTTTATTTCTCACAACTGACCAGATTCAAAAGCCAACTCAGCTAAGGACTCCCTGATTCATTTCAGACCAACACCTTCCTTAGTCTTAGTTCTTTATAATACCTTCACAGGGCTGACACACAAGCTAAGGACAAGCCCATAGACTAAAGGCTGACCAAGGGGCTTATTCATGCTCTGTGAGCTTGTTCACATTTGTCTTTGAACTGTAGCCATTTTCTGCCCCATGCTATGTTATGAAGAACTTCGTAATCTTCTCTGTCCTCAAGCAGTTTGATGTATGGCGATAGGGTTAATGTTTGTTAAACAACACCAGAAAAAAACAACCCTTTCACCTTAAGGATAAAAGTAAGACCTTGACAAATAATAATCTCATAAATTACGCAAAGGCCCTTATTGACTGACAAGGCTCCTAATTCTGTCATCCTCAACGCAGATGTTATTGCAATAAGAAAATTTACCTCGAATGGTAGCTTCTTCAAAGGAATGGTGACCATAAGCTCAAATGGAGGTCCAATTACGGTAATACATTAAAACAGCATTGAGATTTGTTTTCTTTAGTGGCCGGGGATCAAATCCAACCCAACCTACAGTGCTATTTATTAAATTTCTATCCTGCTTTTCACTGAACAATGACAGAGAGAAAAACAGTAAACGGAATATTAGGAACTTTAAAAAAAAAAACACATAGTTTTCTTAAACCTTTTGTCAACAAATGCTTCTTGATTTGAGAAGAAGAAAGGGGAAAGGGCAGCAAATATTATTCCCTGCTCCTAAAGTACTCTAGCAACCATCTCTCTTCTGGTCTAAATATGAGAGTAAGTCTGCACATTACATTAATCACACAGAGACCACTTGAAACTGCCTCTGCACAATGTCTTCTCCATGCCACTCCAAAAATACAGTATGTTGTGTCCTCCATATAAAGGTAAAGGAGCCCTGACAGTTAAGTCCAGTCGCGAATGACTCTGGGGTTGCGGCGCTCATCTCGCTGTTCTGGCTGAGGGAGCCGACGTTTGTCCGCAGACATTTTTTCCAGGTCATGTGGCCAGCATGACTAAGCCACTTCTGGCAAAACCAGAGCAGCACATGGAAACACCATTTACCTTCCCGCAGGAGTGGTACCTATTTATTTACTTGCACTTTGACATGCTTTCGAACTGCTAGGTTGGCAGGATCTGGGACCGAGTAACAGGAGCTCAGTTGCAGGGATTCGAACCACCGAATTTCCGATCGGCAAGCCCTAGGCTCAGTGGTTTAGACCACAGCACCACCCACATCCATATAGTTCCCTCTTACTTCCAACTGACTCTGGGAATCTTCAATACCTGCCCAAATTTTTCCCACATCAGTCAGACAGTAGAAGGCCCTCGCACCACACAGAGAAAATTTCAAGGATGCTTGCTCTGTAACAACTCAAAGGAGATATGTAACAAATGTCAATACACTGAAATACTTTTTAAAAAATATTTTATTATTAAAATAATTAAGCATTAATACATACATATTATGAATATACAAACAAACATTTCATACAATCCTTAAAAATATTCATACATACCCACATTCAGTCCCACAGATACTTCCTTTTCCCACAACCATCCCTCACCCCTCACCCCACCCTTGTAATACACTGAAATACTTATAATAGCCAAGTTTGTTGCATTTTCCATAATGTGTTTCGTGTTGCAGTAACACATGTCTGTCACTATAATGTGGGAATTGTTTAATCATGTGTTTAAACACTGTAGGATAACCATCAGCCAATAAGAATTTAAACCACAAATCCCATTCCATCAGGCATACTTACTATTGCTGCATTTTTATTCGGACTCATCAGTTATTTGCATAGTTATTTAAAGTTCAGCAGACCCCACTCGTTATTGTTTTATTTCATTTATCCAAAACATTTACAGACCAGCCTTCATTATCTAAATTCTGGAGTGGTTCAAAATAATATAAAACCACAGCATACCTTAATTTCAGTAAAGCTTTTGACAAAGTCCACCATGATATTCTTGCAGAGAAGCTGGTAAAATGTGGACTTGATGAGATTACTGTTACATGGATTTTTAGCTTGTTTACTGACTGAACACAAATAGTGCTCACAATTCACTAATGGTTCCTCATCATCCTGGAAAAAAATGACAAGTGGGGTGCTGCAGGGTTCTGTCCTGGGCCCAGTGTTGTTCAACGTCTTTATGAGCAACTTGGTGGAAGGTATTAATGGGATGCTCATCAAATTTACAAATGACACCAATGCCTCTGAAAGACACAATCGGGATTCAAGATGACCTTAACAGATTGGAGAACTGGGCCAAAACTAAAAAATGAATTTCAATAGGCAGAAAGAACCAGCTGCACAAATATAAGATGTGGGATACCTGGCTTACCAGTAATACATGCGAAAAGAATCTAGGGGTCTTACTAGACCACAAGCTTAAGATGAGTCAACAGTGGGATGCAGCAGCTAAAAAAGCTAATGCTATTCTAGGCGGCATCATCAGAAGTAAAGTACCCAGATCATGGTAAGTAATAGCCCTGCTCTATTCTGCCTTGGTCAGACCACACTTGGCATACTGTGTCCAGTTCTGGGTGCCATAATTTAAGAAGGATATAGCCAAGGTGGAATGAGTGCAGAAGAGGGCAACCAAGATGATCGAGGATCTGGAAACCAAGCCTTATGAGGAATGGTTGAAGGAGTTGGGTATGTTTAGCTCCTCTGAGATATGATAGCCATATTCAAATATCTAAAGGGCTCTCATATGGAGGATGGAGCAAGCTTGTTTTCTGCTGCTCTGGAGTCTAGGGTCTTAACCAATGGAGTCAAGTTACAAGAAAGGAGATTCCAATTAAACATCAGGAAGAACTTCATTTTGAAAGTGGAATAGACTCCTACGAGTGGACTCTCTTTCCTTGGAGGTTTTTAGACAGAGGCTGGATGGCCACCTGCCATATATGATCTAGTTGAGATTCCGGCATTGCATGGGGCTGGGTTACCGTCAGAGCTCCTTCCAGCTCTGCAACTGTATGGTTCTGTGATAATATAATAAAAGATATCAAAAGAATAAAAGCATCAGATAACTAAACCAAAAAAATAGAACAGGCTGAGTGAAACCCAGCGTTAATCATACTCAGTGTAGACCCACTGAAATAAATAACCTTGTCATTAATTTCAGTGGGTCTGCTCTATGTTGTAGTTAAATCTGACCCACTGCTAACGGAATGTCGTTATGACTAAAGGCCAAATGTGTCCATCTGCTTTCACAAACCTATCTACGAAATGCATTCATTCATTCATTTAGGCAGGCCTGGAGTAGTCTAAAAACATAACACTGTTGGGAGTGGGGTGTTCTTAGTTTTTGGAAGTAATGGGAGGAATAGGGAACCGTGTAAGTGTGACAACAACAACACACAATAGAAAAAGCAGAAAATTTTGCCTCATTTTCCTCCAAAATATTCAGCAGGGTATTCTGGGTACAGCATAGTATAATCCCCACAACCACTTTTGAATGTGTGGATACATTTTGGCTGGCCAGTTTTTTCAAGCACTCCCATCGAAACTTCCTTTTGCTGTCAATCCATATCCATGCTACATCCCTGCCACTTTCTACATTAACATCATAATTGCTATGCAGTGTATTGAATATGTCTCATTTAATGTTATATCAATATGTCTGACCTCACAATAAATATTGCTATCCTTGGTCTTTAAATGGTGAGCATGGGTATTCAGGTCAATGGCCTATTAATAGGAGCCAACTGTATTCATAAATTCTTAATTACTTTTTTGTTGTTTCACACATTTTCCTGGCAGACATAGTGCTTTCTCCTCAGAGTGGAAGCTAGCATAGATTATGTCCGGCTAACTACACATATTAAGAAGAAATGGCAAATCTGAGCTGGTGCAGGCAGCCACATTGCTTGTGGCAGTGGAGTAGTGGGTGGGGCAGTTTCGGGTAAGGTTGCCTTTAGCCACTGCCAGTTTGCAAAAACAAAAGCTGAGTTGGTGATAATTTGCAAAGCTGTGCCTTTTGTTCACAGTAAACTTGTCCAGAAAACAGTTTGTGATGAGATGATAGCCATCAAGGTTCGATTGAAAAAAATTAGGAGCATTTTGCAAGATGACTAGCTTGCTTCTCCAGAGTGGGTTTGAGCAAATCTTCCTTGCACCAGCCTTGCATGGCAGATCAGTGGAGGGGACTTGTGCTCGATTTGGCTGCTTCTAACATACATGGCGTTGTAAAGAACCTTAACAGTCAGGAGGCAAGGACTTACTTCAATGCATACTTCTTTTTCTCATCTCCTTGCAGCCAAACTGATTTTCAAGGTAAATGGTTGAATGGTCTAGCACAGCATCTGTTTCACTTCCTCATGCTCTTTCCCATATTTGTAGACCCCCTTAGCCAGTTGCGCTGATACCAAAGGCAGCTCCATCTGCCAGGATGGCTGTCAGGATGCAATTTCTACGCAGTACCGAATAATACGGTGAGTGAAACATGTTTCAGAAATATTCAGTAACTCCCTATAGCAATGGAAGAGTTGTGAGGGCTTGAGATTGGAACTGTCTGGCAGGGTGGAGTAATTTATATTTAAAAAGGGTGTGTGTGTGATATACTTATGTTTAATGTTGGGTAGAAGAGAATTCTTTCTTTCAACACTTCTTGCCACTGCAGCAAGCAGCATCAGTGCTCCTAGCCAGTTTTGGGGCCATTTGCCCCTACTATATCTCTGGAAGAATGCTTGCAAGTAAAAGGTTTAGGAAGGAAGGAAGGAAGGAAGGAAGGAAGGAAGGAAGGAAGGAAGGAAGGAAGGAAGGAAGGAAGGCAGGCTCTTCTACCATGCCGTAAATGTTAGCCCCCTCCCCATTCCCCAAATTTTTACAATTTTATCTACCCCACTCCCTAAAACCGCAACTTTTGCAACCAGAAGATGAGTCTGCAAAGGTCGGGAGGCACTTTCAGCTAAGCACAATTCAAAATAATGGTAAGGAAACACAGTTCCCAGAATCACGTTATGTTCACAAAAATGTACAAAACTTCAATCTTTAGTAGAAATGTGCAGAAGGATATTCACAACTGGCCCAGCAAAAGGTTATCTTTATTTCCATGCCGATCCAGATGCACTTCCATATTCTTGAACCCATTAAGGTGCAATCCTGCAACTATTCATAATATTTTAGAGGGCATGTCTTGTTTTCATTTGAGAGGTTTCCAAATCATGCCTAGAATGTAGCAAACAACGAAAAAGTGTTCCATTTAGAATTGCTCTGAATATACATGAGCAAGCACAAGTGGTGGGAAAGTCCTTGTTAGTACAATTCTGAGAAACTTGTATTTTCTGTGTTGGAAATTTAGGGATTATCTCCACACTTTCTAAACCACTTAACACCATAGACTCTCAGTAGTGTATAGCAAGGTTAAAGCAATACAATAAATATAAAATCAGTTAAAGCTAATAATAAAATCAGGAAACTTACTTAATATTCCTCTTGGATACATTTAAGCAGAATATATTTGAATATATTTAAACAGAACTACTGATTTCTTCTGCTCATATCTCTCAAGTTCCAAAATCTTTAAGATTTCGTATGTTTTAAGAATTTATACAAAATCACCACATTTGATGTCCAGAGTTGTTTTACCTCAGAAAACAATTGTCCTCACATATCGCTGCGTATTGTCAGGGGTGCTCTTCAGCGCATTGCCTGCTCCCTGTCCCATTGCTGCATAATAACTCAGGAATGGGAGGAGCACATGGATGCCCCAACTCCACCAACTTAGCCTGTCAGTGGTAAGGGAACATTAAACACGGATGTGGGATATATGCACAGAACCCCTACTCCCTGAAACAGCCCTTTGTGCTGCCTGGATACGCAGCTGTGTGTTCTGAGGGAGGAAAGGGAGAGGTGGGGGTGGGGTCGTGTTGAGCTTTAATGTGTACAGACTCTATGCTAGTGCACATCAGGAATCCTTCCATGAGCCAGTGTGGTGAAGGTGATTTGCTCATTTATTTCGAATAAATCCAAAGTAGCCAATGGGGGTCCTCCAAATGTTTTTGACTATAAGGCCCATCAGCCCCAGGCAGCAAGTCCAATAGTCAGGGATGATGATCATGATCGTGATCAATCTATTATTATTTATACCCCACCCATCTGGTTGGGTTTCCCCAGCCACTCTGGGCAGCTCCCAACAGAATATTAATAATAATAATAATAATAAAAGCAATAGAAGATAAAACATTAAAAACTTCCCTAAGCAGGGCTGCCTTCAGATGCCTTCTAAACGCCAGATAGTTGTTTATTTCCTTGACATCTGATGGGAGAGTGTTCCACAGGGCGGGTGCCACCACCGAGAAGGCCCTCTGTCTAGTTCCCTGTAAGCTCACTTCTTGCGGTGAAGGAACTGCCAGAAGGCCTTCAGAGCTGGAGCTCAGTGTCCAGGCTGAACGATGATGGGAGTTACAGGCCACAAAATCCAGAGGGCACCATATGGGCTATCCATTAAATAAGTATATAAGACATCAGTTATATACTTTTAAAAGACTACATGATCATTTTTTCTGTTTTGGTGCACTTTCCAGTAATCCTATGAGTGTAACAGCACAGTTATAGCTTTATTGAGAAGCAACATATAAATTCTCATCTCTCTAAGGTGCAGAGCCTTGCATTATGTAGTCCTCCTTTGAATTCCTAAGGTAAGCTTTTTAAAGATACGATTCTGAAGCAAAAACAATGGAATGCTGGTGGTAACTAATTGTATGCTCACAGCATTCACTGCCTGTTAGACTTAAATGTTCAGCAAAGTGGATGTAAAAAGGATAAAAAGTAGAGCAATTTTGCTATAGGAAGCCTGTGTATAGTAGGACAGGGGGTGTTGGTATGTGCTTCTGATCACGTTGGCTTGAGGAAAAATGCACCTGTTGAAATTCATCTCTTTTTCTTTTTCAGAAATTAAAGCTATAGTAGCCCTGTTTACCTCTGCAGACTATTAACGTACCACTCTGTTCATTGTACAGGCCCTCGTCCTGTAAATATTTGCATCAATCATAGATTTTTCTAGCTAGATCAAAGGAATGGGGGGAGGGAAATTAACTGATTGTATTTCTCATTTTATTATTGATTATGTTTTTTCTATCAGTTCAAAGTATTTTCCTAATGCGAGCCTTATACAGCCATATCAAAGTAGCATATGATGACTATTCTTAATAATTTTGTTTCCTTTCCTGAACCATATTCAGCTTCTTTATATGGTGGGGCAGGCGAGGGGGAAATGTGTCAAACCAAGCAAATAAAAATATAATAATAATAATATGCTGCCTGCCTGACTGGGTTGCCCCATCCAAGAAATATATTGTTATGAAAAAGCTCACTCCTATTAAGTACAACAATTCTACACACAAAGCGAGAGAGAGAGAGAGAGAGAGAGAGAGAGAGAGAGAGAGAGAGAGAGAGGGAATTAAGCATCCTAAGTAAATAAATACAGTTGCTTTTTCTGTACTGACACTTGAAGCCACTCAAAACAGAAAATACTTTCCGATACAGAAATACAAAGAATTTATTCTGGTGATAACATCTTATCCAATTGCAGCCCGTCAGAGTATTCCCTCCACCCTCCATAGTTGACAAGGATGGTTTTTTTTAATACCCATAAACCAATATGCTAAGTATGAAAACAAAGGAATACATACAGAATTCTGTGGATTTTTTTTTCTATTCACCTAACATACATTCTATCTTACACACATTTATGTCTTAGTCTATATCACCTTTTTTTTTCTTTTTTTGCATGCAAACCTCTCTCTGCTTATAAATAAATCTCCAAAGGAAAAGAAATACATACATATCCTGATGATCTAACACCCATCCTAAGCTATCCCCATCTTGTGTCACTGCCTAAGTCATGCAAATTACACCAAAGCTGCCAGTTGACTAAGATTAATGACACTGCGCCAGCTTCTTTGTTTCTCTCTGCGGCCGTTTAGTGTGAAATACTATCCAAAAACATTATCTATCCTCTATTAATCCCACAAATTTGTTCACACCATGCACATTGTTTAGGGCAATTTACAACAGGAACATACTGAGCACAATTGCATTTAATTACTTGGGTTCTAATTACATTCATTAAAGGCTAATAAAATAAATGAAACAGCTTTAAAAGCTTCTGCAAAACACATGGGTCTTGTCTCCCTCATGAAACATACAGAAGATGTTTGATGTGAAACACATACATGTGTCTGCCTTTATGCGTGTATATTTCCAGCATGTAATATGCAGAGCTCACGTACGAAACGTATATATAAGGCTGTGCATACAAGATCCCAAATGCCCCAGTACTCTGCTGATGCATTTATTTATATTACATGCTATAAAATTCCAGGAGTCCTGAATTACTTTTTATATCTGGGAAATGAGAGACAGAGAGAAACACCCGTTGTATATCTGAAGACTGATTTTTCTAATTTCCACCTGTGCAAGGAGTAGACCTTTCCTTTAATTGTTTCTTTTATCTACAGGACAGAAGATGCCAATCAACCTGCTTGTTGTTGTTGCTGCTGTTGTTCTTTTAGCACTCTCCAAAAACAATACGTTTCCTTTGTTTGATTGGTGCCCTTAATAATAGTCTGCTAAGGCTCAGTTTTGCTGGGGCATTGGCTGGCTGTTTTTTCTTGACCCAACAAATGTGATTATTCCTAAAGAACAAACATGTCGATTCTGATAAAACCCTGCAGTTCTAAGGATTGGTTCCCACTATACATTAAACATGTGTCATTTTCCTCCCAAAGAAGAGAAGATGAGCTTCTTTTGCATGTGAGCAGAACTCACAAAATGTGTGCAAACATAGTGCTGTAATTTTTATTGCAAAGGGAAGTACAAAGCAGGAAAAAAGCATGGCAAACATAAATGGATTGCTGTGTCTGATGGCACCCATCTATTTCACTATACTTGCAAATGTTCGCTCACTTAGCATGTGTAGAGTATGAAATAAAAGCCTGGGGAAATCGTTTCATGTTGCAATTTACATGTAACTTTCCAGGCTTATTCCCTAGCCAGAAGTACTTTTCACATGGGGAATGTGTTACATTTTAAGAATTAAGATTGCCGGAAGAAATATCAACAACCTCAGATATGCTGATGACACAACTTTGATGGCAGAAAGTGAGGAGGAATTAAAGAACCTCTTAATGAGGGTGAAAGAGGAGAGTGCAAAATTTGGCCCGAATTTTAAGATCAAAAAAAGTAAGGTCATGGCCACTGGTCCCATCACCTTCTGGCAAATAGAAGGGGAAGAAATGGAGGCAGTGAGAGATTTTACTTTCTTGGGCTCCATGATCATTCAGATGGTGACAGCAGTCACGAAATTAAAAGACGCCTGCTTCTTGGGAGAAAAGCAATGACAAACCTAGACAGCATCTTAAAAGGCAGAGACACCACCTTGCCGACAAAGGTCTGTATAGTTAAAGCTATGGTTTTCCCAGTAGTGATGTATGGAAGTGAGAGCTGGACCATAAAGAAGGCTGGTCGCCAAAGAATTGATGGTTCTGAATTATAGTGCTGGAGGAGACTCTTGAGAGTCCCATGGACTGCAAGAAGATCAAACCTATCCATTCTTAAGGAAATCAGCCCTGAGTGCTCACTGGAAGGACAGATCGTGAAGCTGAGGCTCCAATACTTTGGCCACCTCATGAGAAGAGAAGACTCCCTGGAAAAGACCCTGATGTTGGGAAAGATGGAGGGCACAAGGAAAAGGGGACGGCAGAGGACGAGATGGTTGGACGGTGTTCTCGAAGCTACAAACATGAGTCTGACCAAACTGCGGGAGGCAGTGGAAGACAGGAGTGCCTGGTGTGCTCTGGTCCATGGGGTCACGAAGAGTCAGACACGACTAAACAACAAAAGTTATACACACATATTTTCACGTGTAATATCATGTGATTTATGTTCATCACACATTGCTGCCATGTGAGAACATGTGACACTTGCCAAATAATATTTGCCAACTGTAGAGACGCTGGGGCGTGTGCCTGTGGTTTATTCCCATCAATATGAGATAGCTCTCAGAATTGAAGAGGCACATGGTTGTTTTTTGCTGGCACACTCCCTGACTGATGGGCTGTGGCAATGTTTCCAGGGACACTGTAGATGTGTCTGTCATTTGCTGCTCTTTTCCTGTGTGTTTTCCCTCTCCCCTCTTGCACTGAGCACACCAAGGATCTGGTGGCTGGATCTGATGTAAGCATAGGATTGCTCTGCCCAATTCCATATTTGTATCCTCTTGCCTCCCCTGATGGGAGATCTTCCTTCAAATACAAAAGGGAAAAAATGGAATAAGAGTAATGAATGCATAAATCAGAAAGCAAACTTGTTCCTTGACTCACAGAGATTTTGCTTAGGAAAACAAATAATGAGAAGTACAATTCTCACATATGGAAAATTAAACTTTGCATCGCGTTGGGATTCATGGCAGGGCTACCTTCCAGTGACAGAGTTGCATAGCAAAGCTTTATATGCCTAATAAAAGACGTATCATTCACATTTCTGAATTAATAGGAATATATATTCTAATTAATTGACAGGCAGAATTGTTGATAGAACTATGGCGCGCCTCTCCAGTTCCCAAAGCAAGCAATCTGAAAGAAAGGCTGATGGAAATTGCTGAGGCTTAGAGTTTGCTAAATATATATCATACAGTTGTGAAAACGATCATTTGGGCTTTGCGCATCCTGTATTCATATGCTTTCTACTTCACCTACAGAGCAAAATAAAATGACTCACAGCTTAAATTTAAATTTCAAGACTGCAACTGCCAGAATTAAAAGCAATTTACATGTCACAATATTTTGTATTTCTTAATCTCACTCGATTCTTTAGTGCATTTAGTAATTGCCCACAGTGAACAAATATATGTAAAAGAATTATTTTTATTATTCATATGCTGCAAATAGGACCAAACAGCAATATAAAGAGGTCTGCTGTTGTTCCTGATCCTTGGCAATGATTGGATGGAAGATTGCTGAAGGTACCAATCACCTTTCCTTCAACTGAGGATCCATCTGCACTATACCTCTGTAGCTGTATTATATTGAGATTTTACACACACACACACACACACACACACACACACACATATATATATACCACTTACTTCCCACAATGCCTTCCAGTGTACAAATATTAAACAAGTTATAACAATATGATACTGAATAAATATATTTCAGAAAAGCTGTAACCTATTATTATTATTTTTAAAAAGTTATGTAGATGTAAGAGGCTGATGTTCTGAAGATACCAAACCAGCCTCTCCCTTTCTCCAATTTTCCAGTGTCTTCCCATTGTTCAAAGATAATTTCTCTAATAGATTTCTAAATTGGTGCATGCAGTTTGGTGTTGCTGGAGTTTGCTATTTCTTTCATTAGTTTGGATGATGGTGATGATAATAATGATGGCCGATTGAAACCAGTTAAGCTATGAGTACAGATTGTGATAGGAAGGACTTTATGAAGCAACCATAGACATTTGCCTTTCATCTTGTCTGCAGTTCCACAGCTTGATCTGGAAGCATTATCCCTGGTCAGTCCTTCTGAATTAACTCCTTACCCCTTTTACACATTCCTCAGAGGTAGGGAAAAGTCCATCTAAATGGAACAATTTTGGGAGATGAAATGTGCCTGACACTTTCATAACTTCTATGGCCCTTTCAACAATCAAAGTTCTTTCTCATGTTCCCTAGGTATTAATGCAAATTATATTCTTGCTTACTCAAACTTGATAATTTAAAAACTTATTAGTGGAGCCTTTCTTTTGCAGAGGTTTTTTTCCTCCACTTTAATTGGTTTGTTCCTGGTTGCCCCTACGTTGCTTTCTTTTTCTTTCTTTTGCCTATGCATTTTCATTTTCTCAGACTATAGACTGTTCTTGGAATTGTTAATTAAAACAATACAGGCTTCTCTCCCTTTCTGTACTCACACCGATCAATAGCTTTGCTCCAATGCAAAAGGAGAAAAAGTAACTCTGTCAAAGAGAGAGAGAGGAGTATAAGGAGAAAAGGAGACATTTTTTTAAAAAGCATAAGAACTCACAATTACTAACATCTGTTTAATAGGGTAACAATATTTAAGAAAAAATGTGAAGTATTGATCAGGACAGGAGATGTGTTGGTGGTCAGGCTGCACTAGCTCTTTAATGTACTTTCAGGTATGTACCTGGCACAAAATTGTTCCATACATACCCTAAGTCATACCCTTTAACATTTCTCTGATGAAAATATGGACGTCCTATTATATTATTATTATTATTATTATTATTATTATTATTATTATTATTATTATTACTATTACTATACCCCATCCATCTGACTAGGTTGCCCCAGCCGCTCTGGGCAGCTTCCAACATATATAAAAACATAATAAAACATTAAACATTAAAAATAGACTTCCCTATACAGGGCTGTCTTCAGATGTCTTCTAAAGGATGCATAGTTACTTATCGCCTTGGGTCAGGCATTGCATAACTCCATACCTTACAACATTTCTCTGATGAAAACGGGACATCCTAAGGGAAAGCAGGACATTCCAGGATCAAATCAGAAACCAGGACAGCTTCCATAAATCCAGGAAATTAGGGACACTTGGGGAGGGGGTCTGCCAAATGTTTTAATGTCTTTCAAGCTGTGTGGCTGAAGCAGGTGGCATTTTGTGTGGCCAGGTACACTGAGAGCAACTCTGAAAATTCAGGAGGGTGAGAGTGGGCTCGAACGTGAATTTAGACCTACACTCAGCGGATGAGGTAAATCAGATTTTTAAAGTTCTAATAACCCATAGGGTTCTCTGTGATGTAATGGGTTAAATTTGCCCAATAGCAATTCAGTATAGCAAATGCCACTCAATTGCATGGAACGCTGGAGATCAGGTCTTAATTTGTACCAAATTAAGAGCCAGAGTAGTGTAGTGGTTAAGAGCAATGGACTCGTAATCTGGTGAACTGGGTTCGCTTCCCGGCTCCTCCACATGCAGCTGCTGGGTGACCTTGGGCTAGTCACACTTCTCTGAAGTCTCTCAGCCTCACTCACTTCACAGAGTGTTTGTTGTGGGGGAGGAAGGGAAAAGGAGATTGTTAGCCGCTTTGAGACTACTTAAGGGGAGTGGAAGGCAGGATATCAAGTCCAAACTCTTCTTCTTCTTCTACCAGGGCTCAGCTCCATTTTCAGTGTTGGAGTCAGCCCTGGAACATATAATCAGGACAAGTGAAAATCCTAAACAGATGAGATATACATTTTTCTCTCTATTGAGCTCCTATAGTGTCACTTTAGTGATGGGTGGATCTATCCATTTCAGCTCCACATCAAGAGTGCATGTGTTAATTCATTTGTCCTATTTCCATGTTAATCTGTGATTATCTTTTTTAGAAACTGTACGGAAATTTGTATTCACATATTATTTAAATAGGGACGCGCATGGCGCTGTGGGTTAAACCACAGAGCCTAGGGCTTGCCGATCAGAAGGTCAGTGGTTCAAATCTCCGCGATGGGGTGAGCTCCTGTTGCTCGGTCTCTGCTCCTGCCAACCAAGCAGTTTGAAAGCACATCGAAGTGCAAGTAGATAAATAGGTACCGCTCCGGCGGGAAGGTAAACGGCATTTCCGTGCGCTGCTCTGGTTCGCCAGAAGCGGCTTAGTCATGACCCAGAAGCTGTACGCTGGCTCCCTCGGCCTATAGAGCGAGATGAGCGCCGCAACCCAAGAGTCGTCCATGACCGGACCTAACAGTCAGGGGTCCCTTTACCTTTACTTATTATTTAAATAAATGTTTTGTCACAAAATTTGTATTTAAATTGAGAAGTTGCCTTAACGTGTGTACTTCTAAATGTTTTTAGTCTAAAAGATACATATTTTTCATGCATTTGGACATATAACGCTATTGCAAATTTCACAGAAGTGCAAAATCCAAAGGATAATTACGTTTCAAGTTGTGTTCTGGTCAAGTGAAATTCAAAGACCAGTAATCCCAGACAGACATGAGCCCTGGGATCTGCTTTTCTGCTCCAAGAAACATTTGAGGCCTATCCCCATCAGAGCATCCTCATCTTCCCTTCTATATCCTGGGATAACAACAACAGGCTGTCATCTGGCTGCATAAAAGAGTTATTTCAGGTAATTTTGTTAATTCTGTTGCACTTGATACTGCCATCTTTGATATCTTAAAAGCCTCTGCTATGAGTGCTGCAGTACATACTTGAGCAATGATGCAAAGAAGGCATCGTGAAACTTTCCTTGCTGACAAAAGTAAAATCAATGCCAGCCCACAAGTGATGTTTTCTCCCTGTGTCACTAAAATGAAAATTGACTTGATGTGTAACATAAGTCTTTAGTGTCTAGCACCGTAGGGAATTGCACACCCTTGTCTGCCTCTGTGTACTTATTCCCTTCAATAATCCACCCGTGTTTATTTTGGCTATTCGTCTGAGGAAAGAGTAACTAAACAATTCTACTGAGAACATCACAGCAACAAATACTATTTATCTTCTGTATTAAAATATAGGTTTTAAATGCTGCATTCATATATCTAGTATTTTTTCAAGATGCTGGATTAGGTCGGGGGGGGCATCCCCCATAATCAGTATATGGCTTGAGTTAGATTTAAAAACAGGTCCCAGAGGTTGACAAATGGATTAAAGTAGAACATAAATTCCTTATGTCACCCAGTCCCTTAAACCTTGATGTCAGTAACATTCCTAATCATTCCATTATTATAAATGTCAAATATGCTTTACATGTGTTAAAGGGACTGTAAGAAGTGAGAGCCTAGCTAAAAGAAGAAAGACTCATGTGCTGCTCCCTCTTTACTATATATCACAAACGAAAACAGTTTTGCTCCCAACCCTGCAACTTTCCTGAGTGATGGGAAGTTCAAGGAAGCATTTGCAGGGTATTCTTCAAAAGAGGGAAACTCTAGATTCTTACACAATCTCTGTGAAAAATTGGGATTAAAAAGAAAACCACAACAATGTAATAGTTGAGAATAATTCAGAGGTGAGCAGCCGCTGCTGCCATTCCAGGCAGTGTTAGCTGTAGCAGGGATAGCTAAGGTGTCATTGGACTACAGCTCCCATCAGCCTCAGCAAACATGGCCAAAGGTCAGGCATGATGGGAATTGTGGTCCAACCGCATCTGAAGAGAACAACCTTGGCTATTCTGGAGCTATCAAATTAGCGTTGTTCTCAGAGCATGTCAGACACCATTAAAGGCAATTGGCATAAAACTTAACACCAGGGCTTTTTTAAAAAGGTGGAACTCTTCCAGGGTTGCCATATTTTGAAAACCGCCTTCCAGGACAGACCTGCCCTTGACATGGAGGCCACAGCCAAGTGGAGGTTTTTTCTCCTGTTGTTGCCCTGCTCCTTTCCAGCGCCCGCTCTGGCCCCACAGTTTGCTGGGACCCTTGCTGGGAGTTGACTCCAGGCCGCTGAGTGGGCTTAGCTATGGAGCCACCTCTCCCTCTCAGGCCCTTGGCCTCCAAGTGACCACTGGCAAGGTCATGCCCAGGATTGGGCCCAGACAGGGAGGCTTGCCGCTCTGTGGCCTCTCCAGTCTTGCCTGGCCCTTCCCCAGAAGCAATGGTGGCCCCCAATGGCTGCTCAAGCCGCATCAGATGGGAAGACTCAGGCAGGACCAGAGAGGCCATGTCGCCACTGACACAGCCACTGCTGATGCAGATACAGCCGCCACTGCCCATGTCGCCTCTGGCATGGCTTGAGCAGCCATATGGCCTGATTTCCCTGGACATTCCAGAAATTTCCTCCCAGACACTGGTTCCGACGGCCGAATCCCAGCAATATCTGGGAAATTTCGGACATATGGGAACCCTAAACTCTCTGGAGCTCAGTTCCAGCACCTCTCAGGTGGGAGCCATTGCCATTATAAGAGAACAAGGGAGGCAATTCATGGTGAGTTCTGGCACCTCTTTTTCTAGAAAAACAGCACTACTTAACACACACACTTCTCAGTTTCACACTATAAGGCTACAATCCTATAAACTACCCACTAAACACTCTGAGGCTCACCTTTGGGTAAGTCACATAGGATGCTGTTGTAAGTCAGTGTATCTGATGTTCTGTAAAATCACAATGTGGTAGTGATGGAACAATCTGTCCATTCTGGTTTCTCATTTTTCCAATCTTAAATTCCAAATCAGTTTGCATTTTTTTAAAAAGTTTTCATGAGAATTCATCAGCATTTTTGTGTGATTTTCTCTTAGTAGACACATTTTTATATGGCATTTCCCCTAATATAAACATTTTTGGCAAAACAATTTCCCCAAATGTAATGCATTTTTGTATGGTCTTTTCACAAGTATATGCAATTATATACCCACTTTACTCACTTGGGAAGACAGGTGAACTAATGCCAGTGAACTGGAAGAAGCAAAGCTCACCAGTGTTGAGGCAATGATTCTTCAACATTAACTTTGTTGGACTGGTCATGTTGTTCGGATGCCTGATCATCATCTTCCAAAGCAACTACTCTAAGTTAAGAATGGAAAGCGAAATACTGGTGGACAACAAAAAAAGGTTTAAAAACACTCTCAAGGCAAATCTTTTAAAAATGTAGTATAAGCACTGATAACTGGGAAACACTGGCCTGCAAGCGCTCCAATTGGAGAACAACCTTTACCAAAGTTGTCGTGGACTTTGAAGAAGCACAAACTCAGGGCGAAAAGGAGAAACAAGCTAAGGGGAAGGCACGTTTGGCAAACCCTCACTGTGATCAGCTCCTGCCTGGAAACCTATGTCCTCACTGTGGAAGGACATGTGGATCCAGAATTGGCCTCCACAGTCACTTACGGACTCACTGTTAAGACCGTTTTCTTGGAGACAATCTTACTTGGCTACGAGTGATTGCAAAAGAAGATGTGCGTTTTTGCGCACATTACTTTGCTAGAGAACTACACCTTGAAGAGTTAAAACACATGGGGGAAGTGGCAATTAGTAAGGATTGCCTGCATTTGAGGCTATCTAGAAAATCTTGGTTCCATAAGCTTTACAACAAGATCATTTAAAAAAGTTCAATATTCCCTCCCAACCCAATTTCCCATGTTTGATGGAAACCCTGCAAGAGTCAGTGTTGCCTCTGGTCTTGCAGTCCTTTCAGAGTGGCTTTTGGACATGAATCATATATATAACATGCAAGTAAGGAATGCTTCCTGTATCCATGTGCAATGCTCCTGCATGGCTGTGTAACATTAATATTCAAAGAGGGGGCTCACACCGCTTCTCAGAAGAACTATGAGCAGTTTCTGCAGCTTTCTGTAGAGCTGGCAATTCAAAGCTATGCTGGTGATCATTATCCCCTAGTTCCACATATGCTTTTATAATATATTCTGAATCAAGGAAGTCAGATGATCCAGGCCCCGCATTGCACATGGCTCTCCAGTGCAGATATCATGCCCTTGATTGGAGGGAAATATCATGCCAAAAAGCGAAACTGCCTTGTAAACTGCAAATAAGCTGAAGGAAGCTTTTAAATGCTAGGTTACCCTCATAGCCCATAAATGGGGATCACAGTTAACATATCTGTAGATAAAAAGCACTTTTATCTTATCTTTAACTGCAGGACTTCACACGGTCCCAGTTACTTGCCTCAATTTTAGGATAATCCCCATTTGTCTTGTGGAGAGATGATTGTTCCTAAATGGGCATGCGGAAGATAATCAACTACAACAGATGACGATCACAATCTTTCCCATGTTTAGGGGTGGGGGAGGTAGGGGAGAACTAGGAAACTTCATATTGTTTGATCAAGCGTCACAGCCGTGTGCAGGAACTGAGGAGCCTAAATGGGGGAAAGGATCAAACGGAAAGGAGGGAGATGCCTGGTCCTTTCAGAAGGAGAGACAATTGTGCAGTTAGAGCTGGGATGCCCCGCACCACTATTTTGCCAAAGGGGTTAGCATGGGCCAGTCACCATCTCTTAGACCAGGGGTCTGCAACCTTTAAGACAAAAAGAGCCACTTGGACCCGTTTCCAAAGAAAAACAACAACTGGGAGCCGCAAAACCATTGTGACATTTAAAACAAATATATCTCCAGAGCCACGATCTGACAGCGGGCGGGAAGGTGATGTCAGGACGGTGCGTGACTAACGCACGCACTGCCCCCATGCGATGTCACAGCCAGTACAGCGCCCGCCACAGTGGGGAGTGTCGGGGCGCACAATGCGCCTCCTCCCCTCGCTAGTATCTGCCCCGGAGCCGCAGCAAAGATGTAAAAGAGCCACATGCGGCTCCGGAGCCGCGGGTTGCAGACCCCTGTCTTAGACTAACCTACCTCACAGGGTTGTTGTGAGGGTGAAATGGGGAGGAGAACCATGTACACAACCTTGGAAGATAAAGGTGGTATATAAATGTAATAAAATAAAATAAAATATGAAACAAAGTGGAGCTGAATGTCTTCCATATTTTTTCCATGTAACATTTTTACAAATCAGTTTCATTTGTTGAGACATTAGGAAGAAAAGGAGTGGAGGAGGGGAAGATGGGTGAGGGTGGGGTCGGGTGGTGATGTTTCTATTTTGCTTGATGTATGTAGGGCTTGGTGTCAGCGTTGCTCATGCTGTTCATTTGTGTTCCTTTGGTGGTGAGAGAGGTTGGGGTTGGCTGTTCATTTTTGGTTGGCTGTGGTGATCTTTGTTTTCGTGCGTGAGTGGGGTGGGTGGGTGTTTTGGATCAGGTTAGCCATATTGATTTATATGCTGTTGGTGGATTATTGTCATTGTCTTGTTGGGCAACAGCCATACGAGAAATATGTAAAATAACCAAGCAAGTATTAGACATCACCCCAGAATTTGCCCTACTAAACATCTTCTAAGGGCTTTGATCAGTTGAGAGGACCAGCGACTGAACAGGAGTCTGCAGAGGAGGGTGCAGTTGAGTCATCTGGAGCCAGACACCATCTTTGCAGTTGGGTGCAGACTTGCACACCCCAACAGTGTGTGTGTTTTACAATCCCAGTTACAAGTGAGTGTTCCAAACCTTGTCTATAAAAGCTTGGTGGGTGGGACGCATTTGTCACTTCCATCCATTTCTGAGCTTCTTGCTGTGCTCCTGAATGACTCCCGAGCCCTGTGTCTACTCACTTGCCTGAATAAATTTGGCCATGGGTGTAGACAGGATTTTTGTTAGGGGAGGCAGGCCTTTCGTTAGGGGGAGGGCAGAACCTCAGTTTGCTATGTATTTTTATTGAATTTTGATTGGGGGGCAGCTGCCCCTCCCTGCGCCTTTGGCTACACCCATAAATTTGGCTCTTACAATAGCTTCTGTCTTTGCGTTTTGGGGCAGGAGCGAGGACAGGGCTTCAAGGGTGTATTGGAAAATAACACTGGAACAATTAAAGTGGATTAAGCACTTTGTGGTGGAAAAAAACTGCCAGAATGGCATGTTATGGAGGCAGACAAGCCCCATAGCAGCACATAGGCCAGCATAGGCAAACATTTGGGCTGATGCTTTTCTCCATAGCACCCTCGCTTGCTTGCTTGCTTGCTTGCTTGCTTTCCTTTCTTTCTTTCTTTCTTTCTTTCTTTCCCTTCCTTCCTCTTTTTAAAACCATTTTAGTGACATGGTCTGGCAGACTGGTCATGCACCTGTTTATAGATACTTGTTTTTATCATTTCCCTCCCCACTTTCAAAAATACCATCCTTTTCTACAACAAAATGCTGCTTATTTCTATCAAGCAAATGTTGAAATCCTCTCTGTCACACCTCTCCCCGAGAAATTAAATACAATAAAATCAACTGTACTGTTGTATCAATTGTTACACACTAGGAGTTATTATTGCCTTGTGAGATTAAGTTTCTGGTTACTATTTAGGGATAACAATGCAAACATAGGAAAATAGTTTACTTCACCCAAATGCACCCCCCACAAAAGAGATTAGTGTGGAATATGTGACATGTATGAGAAATACAGACCAAATACCTATTGTGGTGTATTTCTTCTATAGACCATTTACACTGGTGAGATAATTTTTCATCCCGTGCCATCGGCCAGACTCCTGATCGTGCCCAAACATCACTTAGTGCCATCCACAAATCTTCACTCTGCTCTCTGGACAATTCCCATATACAGTCTATTGCACAGGTGAAGGCAGCAATGAGTGCCTGGGATGCACTGAAGAGCTATTAACTTTACTTAGTGCAGGAAGACTAATGGGTGATCTGTCACACCTCACCAGCTTCCCTGTTATATATGTAAACCTTGGAGAAAGCCTCTATTCTTATTTGAATGCACAGCCATATATAACTTGGGTGCTGATGTCCTTTGCATTCTAGACATGCCTCTTACAAAGACTAATGCCATGTTAAGAATATAGAGGTTTTCTATAGTATTTTACATTTAACATGTCATATAACTTGTTGTAGAACTTGTTGTATGCTGTAGGGAGAGGGTGGAGCTGTAGTCTAAACCACTGAGCCTCTTGGGCTTGCTGGTCGGAACATCAGCGGTTCGAATCTGCACAACAGGGTGAGCTCCCATTGCCCTGTCCCAGCTCCTGCCAACCTAGCAGTTCAGAAGCACACCAGCGCAAGTATTTAAATAGATACAGCTGTGGCGGGAAGGTAAATGGCGTTTCCATGCACTATTCCATCCATCACAGTGTTCCGTTGCACCAGAAGCAGTTTAGTTATGCTGGCCACATGACCCAGAAAGGTTTCTGGACAAACGTCAGCTCCCTTGGCCTGAAGTGCACCGCACCCCATAGTTGCCTTTGACTGGACTTAATTGTCCAGTGGTCCTTTACTTTTTTAACCTTTATAACTTGTATAAATAATGATGCTACGGAATATACAGCTACATATTTAACAGGGACTGATCCCATATCCATTTAGCTAAATGGAAAACAATGGCTTTTGTTTGCTATATACTTAATTAATACGATTACTTCAGTAATTGATTTATTCTGCAGTAAAATTTCTCCTCTTGACAAAGGTTGATATAACAGATATGTTAATACACTGCATGACTAGATTCATCTCTCCTAATGATTTCTGTTAGCATGAAAAGTACTGCCTTTGAAGAAAGAATGACTGCCTTTTAGTGTTGACACTGTACTCCATACTATTGTTCCACCTTTGGTATATGACTTTTTATTCAGATATTGAATAATTCGATAATCTCAATGGAAAAATAGAAATGTACATTAGCTGTCAATGGAAATCCAGTTAACATTTAATAGTAACATATGATCCATTTGAGAGGACTTGTTAACTCTTAATTTCTGATTTTGTCCCAAATTGATGCTATACAACTTGCATGTCAAATAATACAATTACCTTTTTTACTACATATGGATGCCAATTAAATGAAAAATTGCAAGGGCTTGTTGTTTACGAGGTAATAACTTTATCCTGCCGAGGTGTTTATTAGTCCTGTTACAGATAGTTATTACTATGCTAACTGGAAGCATACCTACATTTTTTGTTAACACAGTGAAATTGTGAGTTTAAAACACAGTGGACGCTCGGGTTGCAAACGTGATCCGTGCAGGAGCCACGTTCACAAGCCGCAGCACCGCATCCGCACAGGTCACGATTCGGCGTTTCTGCGCATGCACAAGTGCCGAAACCCGGAAGTAACCCATTCCGGTACTTCTGGGTTCGGCGCGGTGCGCAACCCGAAAACACACAACCTGAATCGTCTGTAACCCGAGGTATGACTGTGGTCAATTGCAATAAAGACAAAATGTATTGAAGAAGGAAGAGAACAGGCACAAGCCACCAAACCAAACCACATCACCATGTTGATAACTGTGCACAAATGTCTATGGCCATTCCATGGCCAAGATTACAAATAAGTTACTATTGTAAATCTTGTGGCACCTTAAAGACCCATAGATTTATTGTTGTGCAGCCTTTTGTTGACTTGAGTCCACTGTATAAAGTTTAGGGAGAAACATCTAATTTAGAGAGAGGGCGGAGAAACTTTCGAAGGGTAGTGGAAACGGTTTGAACACTCAAAACCACTTTGACACCACTTTAAAATGTCTTCACCCTCTGTGAGTTTCCCCCCTCAGTAAGTCTGAAAGCTGCTCTGTGATCAAAATATTACTTTGCGTCTGACATAAAGACAAATGGCTACCTGTATTCTGAACACCTAAAATAATGGCATTTAGAAATGGTTTAACCCGCACCTCTGTAGCAAAATATTGAAAAACGTAAGTGGACTAAAATGGTTAGTAGTAGTCACCAGGAATTTAATTGTGCTGACCAGCATGCTGTGCTCCACGGCACAGGAAGGGAGAAAGTGTGTTTTTCAAAAATGTTACTCTTCCACCATGTTAACTCTGGGCAGTGTATGTTGAGTTCTAGGTGGGCTCCTATTCAAATATTACTTAGGTTATATGTGGTCCACTTGAGAGGCAAAGCTCTGTGAAGTATATTTTAGATATTTTTTCTATTTCCCCACCCCCTTACCCCACCAGCGCTTGTTAGTTCATAGTCTCTAGATCATTCTCTTCAAATAAAGTTGTAGTTTGAAAGAAAAAGGACAAAAAATGGCTAACAAGAGAACAGGAATCATCACTAAAGCTTAGTGAAAAAATGTCCTCATGAGTGGTGTTAAAAACCACAACTAATTCACCAAGACAAAATACCACTGGGGAAAGGGGGATAAATACTTAAAGATACCTTATAAATATAGTCATGATAATCACCCCCCTAAAAATAATAAATCGCCCCTTCTAAAAGAATGAAAACAAAAAAATGCAAAAATTCATTCATTTATGAGGTCCTAATAAATACAGCATGTGGCAACATTCAGCTTTTGTTTGGCAATTTGACATACGTGGTTTCCTGTACTCGTTTATAAGGAATATGTAAGAGAACTTTTCTGAAACCCAAGCCACGTAGATGTTGAAAGTCAATCCTACTAGTTAAAGTGAGCAGCATTAGCTCCTTAAAAAGAAAAAATCACTTTCAGTGGAAATTACCCTGCAACAAAGACTACGAAAATAAGTCCTATTTTTTTCTTTTTAAAAGAGCGTGATTTATTTGTTTCTAAAGGAGTAGTAGCAAGGAAGAAGCAGGTAATTATTAAGAAACATCCATTTCAGGAAAAAGTGGTAATTCTAATCTTTGGCAAGAAAGGGGAAAATGATCCTTTCTGTAGCCCAAGAAAATTATACCCTTGTGGGGTTTTAAAATGGATAGCATACCAAAAAGGACCTTCCTCCTCCCATCTACTGATATTAAAGAATGAAGATATTACTTTTCAGATCAAAAGAAAAGAATATCTTTTATATATAATCTTTTTTCTGCTTAAAAAAAAGCTATTTTGTCAATGTATGTGTGTTTTGGTCTCCAAGGACAGGGATATATATAGTTAAGGCACATGAGACGAAAAGGAGAGAAAATGTATATGCACTGCACATTCTTTCCAGTATTACAACTCTATTACTAGTAAAAGTGAAATAAAAAGTGACTGAGAACTTGCATTTAGTTCAATGAGAAAAACCTTTAGTGATGAACCTTTCCATAGTAGTTTTGTATTCAAAATCTATTCACTTATTATGCTAATTAAATTTACACATGCCTAGCAAAGTCCGTATCTATGCAAACTTTGTGTTTATAGTTGCTCATTTTTTTGTTTTAAGAAAACAGTGATTGTTGAAAGACACCTGTGCTCATGTGTGTTATCTATAAACGCACAAATTTAGATCTAAAAATTGAAAGGATGGGGCGCTTGTGTTATATTTAAAACAAAATATCTACTTGGTTCTTTGAGATATACATACACCAGTGTACACATAAATATCAGATATTAAAATAAGCATTTTGAGAAAGAAATGGCATGCACGACACACTGCAGCTCATTTCAGCAATCATTCTCCTACAAACCATAGTATGATCCGCTTTTTCTGGCGTATTCTAACCTGTTGGGCAAACTATGGTTACTACTAACCAGCAATTTTCATCAAACCATGATTTGAAATGACAAACTACAGTTAGTGCTAGGAGGCAAGGGACGATGAGTGTCTGTGTCATGCTCCCAATCCACCAAGCTATGGTTCAGGCGATCAGGATATGACAACTGCAGTAAGTCATCTGTTCCAAGGTTTGTTATTGTAGAATTTGTAATTTGTATGCCAGTGCTACTGCTGGTGGGAAAAGAGACAGAGGACAAACAGGGCACTGAGAGGCAGGAGGCATATAGCAAGCCACATGGCATGAAGAAGTCCTCTTTCTCATGCTAAAAGCCTTACCATTCCCAATAGGGGGAGTATACTATTTCAGGATTTTCCTTAATAGGGTCATTCAGGCATACTGGTATGTACTAGATTTGCATGTGCAATGCATTTTTTCTGTGTTTACTTATTTTCAAAATATTAAGATACACTTAATCTATTATAGTTTCTGTGTTTTATTTGTAGATTTCATATATATATATATTGGGTCATTCCATACCAAGTGAGCCAACTATTTTACCTCATGTCATCCAATTTTCTTAATATTTTGTACACTTGTTGAATGATCAAAACTAAGTTTAAATCTAAAATTTTAATTTTTATCTCATCTCACTTGTGAGTTATGAGGGTTTGAATGAATATATATATATATATATATATATATATATATATATATATATATAAAATAGCCTTGCCAGACTACACAAAAGCCTTAAAAGCTCAGAAAACACCAATCTTTTCTGAACTTCATGGGCTTTAACATTATATGTTACATGATGTACTTACTTCAAATTATAAATTTAAGTTACAAAAATTGAGTATTTGAAAAAGTGATTAAAAAATTAATATGATTAAAAATTCCAAAAGATGTATTGATTATTTAATATTATTTAATAATAACAATATTTAATATTAATAATAATATTGTTATTTATAATAATAATAATAATAATAATAATAATAATAATAATAATAATAATAATTAATATTATAATATTATTTAATAATATTTAATATTATTTAATATTTATTTATTATTTTAATATTTCTAAGAGCTACCTGTAAAATTTCATCTTGGGATCTCAATGGGATGACATTTTTAAAAAGTATTTTACATGTACAAAATAGGAGAGAGGATGAGTAATGGAAAGGGGGATGGTTTATGTGCAAGAGAGTTGAGAAAAGTGATAAGGCAGTAAGGTGGTAAAAAGGGAAATGCAACAGAGAGGAAGCAGGGTGAAGATGAAAGCAGGGATATTAAAGCATCTACCAAATAACTGGTGTTTTCATAATTGGGCAGATGAAAAAGAGGCTTTGCAAAAAGGAGAGGACAAGCATGGACATGGGGGTGAAGTTAAAAATGGGTGCAAAGCAGGGTTGCAAAATAGAAAAGTGTGCCAGAAACAAGTTTGGGAAGTGGGCTTGGTCATTACAAGGACTATGAAGGAAAGGTCTAGGGGGAATGACGGCAGAGCTGGGGAGCGGAGTAAGTAGAGGCACAGTCCCTAGTATGTGCTACCATAAATCCGTGCGATGGGGTTTGCTCCCGTCGCTCTGTCCCAGCTTCTGCCAACCTAGCATACCAGTGCAAGCAGATAAATAGGTACTGTTGCAGCAAGAAGGTAAACAGTGTGTGCTCTAGCACGTGTCACAGTGTCCCATTGTGCCAGAAGCTGTTTAGTCATGCTGGCCACATGACCCGGAAAGCTGTCTGGACAAATGACAGCTCCCTTGGCCTACAAAGTGAGAAGAGCACCACAACCCAGTCACCTGGACTTAACCGTTTAGGGGTCCTTTACCTTTACCATAAGACGTCGTAATAGTTTCCAGCTAGGACTACTTGCAAAAGTATTGTAAACTGTATGAATGTTAGAATGATGCAGGATATAAAGATAATATGGCATTAGTGACATAGCGGAAAGGAGTATACAAAAACTGGTTTATAAGAACAAAGGTGAAGTTAGAATAATATTATGTCAAACCCAAATAACTGATAACAAAGGGAAAAAATTGGAGACATAATAGTTGAAATGTATAACATAAAATAAGATTTGAAAGAAGGTGAAGTATTGCTGAATAAGATTTTGTAAAAGGGAACACAGAAAAGGGAGATGTGAGGGAGTCTGGAAGGAGGGTTATGAAAATAATATTTAAGAAACTGAATCTTTTTTTCTTATGTCCTTTTTATGTTTTATTTTTCTTCTATTTTGTATGGGGGGTTTTCTATTGTACTTTTTTGGTTTTTTTGATTGATTGTGATGGTGTTTTTCCTTTTTTGGTTGTGAATGTGAAGTTTGTTCTATTGTCTAAAACTTTAATAAATAGTTTATAAAAAAAAAAATAGTTTCCAGCTAGGATGGCTTTAAAGGGGGATTAGACTATTTGCACCATCTCCAATATCAGAGGCACCGTGCATCTGCATAGCAGTTGCTGGGGAACACAAGAAAAATAATGCTATTGCCCACATGACCTCCCTAGGGATGTGGATGGCACTGTGGTCTAAACCACGGGGCCTCTTGGGCTTGCTGATAGGAAGGTCGGCGGTTCGAATCCGCTCAATGGTGGTGAGCTCCCATTGCTGTGTCCCAGCATCTGCCAAACCAGCAGTTCGAAAGCACACCAGTGCAAGCAGATAAATAGGTACCACTGCGGCAGGAAGGTAAATGGCGTTTCTTGTGCACTCTGACTTCCATCACGATGTTCTGTTGAGCCAGAAGCTATTTATAGTCGCCTTTGACTGGACGAACTCATCCAGGGGTCCTTTATCTAGACTAGATGGGTATGACCCAGAACTCTTATGTTCTTATCCACCCAACAAATTATTCACATTGATGACTGCCAGAATGGATGGCTTTAGGAGACAAATTCAGAGACGACTTTCAATTACTACTGTACTAGCCACAATGGTTTGGTTCTGCCTTCTCTGTTGGGGGCACTATACCTCTGAACCCAGTTGCTGGGAATCACACGAGACTCCTGTTGTACTCAGGTCCTGGTTGCAGGCTTCCCATAAGCAGTTGGCCACTTTGAGAACAGGAATCTGGATTAGATGTGCATTTGGCCTTATCCTTCTGGGCTCTTCTTACGATGTGATGTTTTATAAATAAATCAAACATTATTCAAATGTTCGCCCAATTCTCAGTTGTGTACCCAAAATATCCTAAAACTTGTTACCATCTTTGGGACACTCGAATCAGTGGCGTAGCATGGGTTGTCAGCACCCGGGGCAAGGCAAGTAATTTGCGCCCCCTAACCCGTGGATTTTAGCACTCGGGCAGAGAGCTGCGAGTGCGAGCGCGCCGCCCCCAGATGTTGCGCCCGGTGCGTCCGGCCCCCCCTTCACCCCCCACGCTACGCCACTGACTCGAATTGGCCCTAATAATGAATCGGTTAGTTGTGCCGCACACCACTGCAGTAAAGTATGCTGGGAATCAAGAACATGGTTTTAACATTGCGGCACCAGATCTTTCGAACTCATTTCCTTTAAAAGTGCAACAAGCCCAAACACTCTCATGTTTCTGACCCTTGTTGAAACCCTTTTTCTCCCATATCTCCCCACATAAGTCTATTTCTGCATTTCAAATTCCCTGTTGGGTTTTTACGCTGCAATTCCCTTTCATGATCGGTATTCTGTTTCCTATTCCACTTCTGGGCATTTTCTGAACATAGTTTCATAAATCCTGAAATGAAACAGATATATTAACCTCGTTTATCTTTTCCTGAGCTGGGCGGAGGGGGGGGGGGATTCCACCCGCCTCCACAAAACGCTCCCAACACCTGAATCTTTTCTGGTGCGTACACAGATCGCAGTTCAAGGCAAGGCACCCCGCGACCCCAACTTCGAAAAACCCAGCGCCGGGGGGGCTCGACGGCTTTAACAGCTGGTGCCCCCTTCCTACACCTCGGCGCTCCTTCTCGCACACAAACCGAAGTCACGAAAATGAAACTCTGCAGAGAGAGGGGCTGGGCTCCCGGGCCGCGCGAGGGCGGCTGGCTCTGAATGAGCAGAGCAGGCGAGAGGGAACGAGCACCGCCGAGGCCGCCTTCTCCCCGCTCAGCCCCACACCAGAGGCCGACTTCCACCTCGGGTGCGCCCGCAGCGGCGGCGAGCGAAGGGCGGAGCAGCGGAACCGCGCATGAGCGTCCCTCATTCCCCGGCTGTAAGGCGCGAACCGCAGGGGTCGGGGCAGAGGCTTTATTTTGGTGAGGGCGCTTCACCCAGACGCGCCACCCCCGCTCTTGGCGGCGGCGGCGGCGAGCGGAAGGCTTTCCTGCAAAACCGCCGTTCCCGCGCTCTGCGTTTGAAACTGCCGCCGCCGCGCTTCGTCCCCTCCCGCCGGGCCAGCCACCCGTCTGTCCTGAGGGCGTGTGAGGCGGGAGGATGGCGACGAAGCTGACCAAAGCCCAGTACGAAGAGGTCGCCCGGTTCCTGGCCCAGGTGCCTCCGACCAGGCAGAGCCTGAGGAAACTGAGGGAGCGCTTCCCCAGGTAAGTCTGCGCGGGGCGCCCGCAGAGCTCCGCCTCCCTCGTCAAGGGCGAGCCCCGCCCCTAGAGGGAAGGAAGCGGCAGCAGGCCCGGGGTTTTATTTGCTTTTTTTAAAAAAAAAAGGGGGGGGTGAAAGGCGACGGCGGGAGGCAGTTCAGATTTGCATGTTTGCAATGTAAATAAAGGCGCTCTCTGCCTTTTCTTTGGCCTGGGATGCTGTTTTGGCTCGTGAGGAAGCACTGCGAGTAGCAGCATGGTCTCAAGGGGCGCCATAAAAGTATCACCTGATATGCTGCGAGCGTAATCCCATTTACTTGGGAGTAAGTAAGCCCCCCCCCCCATTGATTCCCTTAGAACTCACTTCTGAGTAGATGTGATCAGGATCGCGCTCTTAACCATCTCGCTGGATGTCGTGGAGGTTCTGTTTGAGCTGAGCGTTCCTTGGCTGCAAAACTCCTGATCTTTTTTTCTTTCTTTCTTTTTGCATGTAATGCCTTCGTTCTCAGAGACCTGAAGTGAATCGTAATTAATGGTGTTTAATTGATTGCCGGGTACAAGCTTTCCAAAGTTGTGCGTGGTCCCTGTCGCAGTAGGCAGCCTAAAGTGGGCAACCTCAAGTAGCTGCTTCCCGCAGGTTCTTTCCTTTTTGCTTGTTTCCTACCTGTTGCTTCTCTCCAATTCAAATAATACACCGCAAAGTGGAAAAAAGGAGTAGATCACACACTGGACACAGTGATAAACACCTAAACAGTTTACAAGAATCAGTTTTAATAATCAGAACTGTTTCACTGTTACTTGAGCTGTTTTATATAATTTGATGAATTTCAGTAAGTGAGTTTATGTTATGTCTTTAAACAATAAAATAAAACAACAGAATTGCCACTAGGGCTTATACCTTGGTTGGCTGGCCCATTGTTGATGATTATTTGCTTCTGTGGGGCTCTTAATAAATAATAATAATTTATTACACCCCGCCCATCTGGCTGGGTTTCCCCAGCCATTCTAGGCGGCTCCCAACAGAATATTAAAAATAGAATCAAACATTAAAACTTCGCTAAACAGGGCTGCCTTCAAATGTCTTCTAAAAGTCAGATAGTTGTTTATTTCCTTGACATCTGATGAGAGGGTGTTCCACAGGGCGGGTGCCACCACCACTGAGAAGGCCCTCTGCCTGGTTCCCTGTAACCTAACTTCTCGCAATGAGGGAACCGCCAGAAGGCCCTCGGCACTGGTCCTTGCACTTACAGTGGTGCCCCGCAAGACGAATGCCTCGCAAGACGGAAAACCCGCTAGACGAAAGGGTTTTCCGTTTTGGAGGTGCTTCGCAAAACGAATTTCCTATGGGCTTGCTTCGCAAGACGAAAATGTCTTGCGAGTTCCTGCAGGGTTTTTTCCCTCCCCCCCTTTTTCCAAAGCCGCTAAGCTGCTTATCAGCTGATCGCTAAGCCGCTTAGCAGCTGATCCGCTAAGCCGCTTAGCAGCTGATCCGCTAAGCCGCTCAACAGCTGATCCGCTAAGCCGCTAATGGGCTTGCTTCGCAAGACGAAAAAACTGCAAGACGAAGAGAATTGCGGAACAGATTCTTTTCGTCTTGCAAGGCACCACTGTATAACCAAGGGCAGGAACATAGGGGCATAGGAAAGTTGTCTAACACCAAGTCCATGCATTATTGTGGATGCTGACTGACAGCACCTCTCGTGGGTTTCAGAAGGGACATTCCCAGTCATAGCTGAAGATGCCAGGGATTGAATTTTGGGTCTTCAGCTGGCAAGGCATGGGCTTTACCACTGAGCTGTGACCCTCCCACCAAGTCCTGTGAGAGAGCCGGTTAATCTAGAATGCACTTTAGAACCTTGATGATGTGCTAGAGAGCTTTTAGCTGAGAGCTGTAGTTGACAACAAATCATGGCCTACTGCTTTCTCTGTTGCACCTGTCCTGTATTTGGTGACCACAAAGTACTTGTTTTGCACTGTTGATTTGAATATTTACTTCACATGATGAGTCCTGTAGTTTTAAGATGCATGTGTTGATCCCTGAATTAGATGCCTATTAAAGGACTTGCTGTAGGCAGTAGATAGTGATGTGAGCTCCGGAGGGTAGTTGGGAAGTGCACAAATGGCTATGGCGTCAGTTTGTTTCTAATGTAAGGTGTATATGCCTTTCACATTGTTGTACTGTGGTGTCCAGAAAGTGGACTTGTATGGACTGTTTAGGACTCTGGTTAATGGTGCAGTGGAAATTGCTGATGTTCTGATGGACTCAAGATGGACATAGATAATGATATCATCGCTTTTTCTCCCATATAGGAGTAGTGTTAGGTAACTGAAGCTGAAGAAACATGAGTCAATCATAATTATGTTGAAGTACACATCTGGGTCACACATAGGTGTACAGTGGTACCTCGGGTTACAGACGCTTCAGGTTACAGATGCTTCAGGTTACATACACTTCAGGTTACAGACCCAGAAATAGTACCTCGGGTTAATAACTTTGCTTCAGGATGAGAACAGAAATCGTGCTCTGGCAGTGTGGCAGCAGCAGGAGGCCCCATTAGCTAAAGTGGTGCTTCAGGTTAAGAACAGTTTCAGGTTAAGAACGGACCTCCGGAACGAATTAAGTACTTAACCAGAGGTACCACTGTACTGTTGATATGAAGAGAACAAATAGTCCCAGTTCTGAGACAGTCAGAACAAACTGGGAAAGTTCAGCTTAGTAGTATAAAAAATGTAACTGCTTCCTCTTGCCTTGCTTGAACTTTAGACCTTGCTTTGCAAAGTTTTTTTTTTTTTAAATCTTCTCTCTGTGAAGTATAGCTCCATTCAGGTGACCATGTACTTGATGAAGTGAGCTCTGTCAAACAAAAGCTTCTATCACAATAAATTTTGCTAGTCTTCAAAATGCAGAGGTATTTTGTTGTGGTTCCAAATAGTCTCATGCTAAAAGCGGATACCTCATCATAATTCTGATTGCATTAAATTACAATATTGAATATACTGGATGCCTCATCCCTGTGTCAGACATAAATAAAAATTAAATAGGTACAGTAAGCCTACAATTTACGTGGGCCTACCTAAACCCAAACACATTGGGTTCAATGGTGGGTGGAATTACCAAAGTCAAGCCTTGCAGCTTCCTTAATGTTTAATATTTTTCCCCACACGCGTAAAGCTGAATATGCACAAGTTAAATGTAAGTTGTGGGCTTACTGTATTTCCCTTCCAGTTTGTAGTAGTAACCAATACTAGCATCTATTCTGTATTTCCAAACAGAAGCAACATGGTTTTCCTTTTAGCAACGGAACAGGTAACTGAAGCTGAAAGTGCTCAGCTTAAGTCATGGCATTCTGTCTTCAAACCCTGGATCTTGCAGTACTGTATAACTGATCTGAATGTATTATCTTTGAAGTCATCTATATTCTAGATTAAAACTGGAAAAAAAGATTAAAATATGACCTGTGCCAAAAATTAAATATTGTTTTTCTTGTTCAGAGTTGTGAACTATCCCATATGTCACAGAAATTGCCAGTGTTTGGCCTGAAAAATTCTCAGCTATTGAGATTTTGATAATTAGCAAATTTAATAAAATATGTTACTAAATTCGTATAATTAATGAAATGTTCAGTTGATAGACAAACTGTGTTTTCAAATTATGATATAACTTAAAGGGGAGGAAATAATGAATGGTTTAAGAAACGTTCTGTGCATTTTCTTGGGAACATGCATCCATTCACGAAGCTGGAACTGTGTGGAAATATACAGTTCTATCTTGAATATATCTCTCCTCCAATATGCCTAGACTCTAAAATGAAAATATTGTATCTGTATGTGGATGAGAAATTGCCAATAATGGTAGAAATCCTGATGGTTTTATGATAGATGCAGCTGTCCATTAGGAAATGGCCTGAAACCACCAACTCTCCTTTGAAAGCTCCTGAAGCCTTTTAAATCAAATTAATCTTGAAGCTTCTTGGGACAATTCAGCATAGGCAGAACTTTTCCATCTAGAGCTTCTGATGAGATGAAACTGATGCTGATATTTAAACTGTCAGACAAAGTACAACTTCGTGGAACGTGCCAAGTAAAGAGCCTTTCTCAAAGAAAAAAGAAAACAAAAATGATACTAGTAGAATGTAACAGAGAGCTGCAGTGTCGAGCATTATAACCCCTGATAGTATATGCTGCATTAAAAAGATGCATTTCAATACTTATATGTGTCTTTAAATAGAGTAAACAGGCTTCCATTTTTAAACAAATTATTCTGGAGTAGTGTAGAAGAATGTGTTGTGAGCTGCAGTCAGTCTTGGTTTGTCCTAGAAACAAGGTTTGCAGTAAATCTTTGCTGTATGGAACTGTTCCATTGGCCCATACTGAAATGATAATATATTTTGAATTAGAAGAAAGAGATGCAAGAATAAGCAGAATATTTCTACTAAAAAACCGATAGCCTTTTATTCTGCCCTCTGTATGATTGTGCCATATATAATCATTATGCGTAGAATTCAATAATAAGTGTTCCTGTGTAAGCTCATTGACATGAATAGGAATTGCAAAGGAGCTGTTCATAATTGATTGTGCCATATATCAGGGGAAGAAATTAAACTCTGCAGTAGAGCGCATGCTTTTTATGCAGAAGGTTCTAGGTTCAGTCCCTGGACCTGGCATCTTCAGGTATGACTACCTAAAACTGGAGAGTCACTCGGGGTTAGCATGTCACAGGAAAGTAGATCCAAGCTACATTGTTATAATGTATAAAATTAAGCCTTCATCTTCATTTGTTGAACTATTGCCTTTACCAGATAACATTTAATACTTCTTTTTGTTAGACATACTAAAAACCTCAATACTCATAGTTAATTTAATAGACAATAGCCTAATAAACAATAAGCCCTGCAGTAATATTAAAGCTATTGTAATGTGATGTATGTGGGGTTTCCCTTCTGGCTGATCTGAAGGCTGTGGCTGTACAGGCTGCCACAGTCCAGGTAGTGAGTACAGTACTAGCTCCTTATTGGGCACATAGCACACTAGTGCTAAGGGATCTGTATTGGCTGCCTATTAACTGCTGGGACAGTTTTGAGGTTCTGTTACTTAAATATGAAGCCCTAAATAACCCTGGACCAAGTTATCTCAAAGACTTTCCCCCCTCAATTGCCTGGTAAGGACATTAAGTACATCAAATGAAACCCAGTTAGTTTTGCCACAGCCTAATGAGTTTGGGCTTGTGGTAACACAGAGGTGGTCTTTTTCACTGATGGCACCAGTGTTGTGGGGTGCTCTCCCTGCTAAAACATGAGATACCTCATTGGTATTTCTGTTTTTTGGACCTGTTTAGACAAGCATTTGCCTGATTTTCTGATTTGAACTTTATGCTTTACGTGTTTTAATTGCTGTTTTTACTCCTCTAATCGTTGTGTTGTTTTAACATACTCTTTTGTGTTGCACATTTTAATTGTGAATTCTTATTTTAATGTTTTGATGGAATTACTTTATCATTTATTTTAATAATGTGTGTTTTGTAATTGGTTTTATACTTGTAAACTGCTTAGAACCTATCTTCACAGAATAACAACCCAAAAAGCATCTCTTTGAGTACATTAATTGTGCAAGAATATATACATGGGGTTGGACCCAGACATAATCACAATGTGTGGTTATCTCTGCCAACTGGACACTCCTGCAAGCAGTGGTGAATAGGAGGTGATCTTTTTTCCACCTTCAACTACCTATGTTTTCTGAAAAAAATGCTTCAAGTGTTGGATAACTCTCTGAAATAGCATGGGTGGTGGCACTGAAGGGGAACGGAAGGAAGTGGCAGCCCACTCTGCCACCCCATCTGAGCTGGATCAGAGTGTCTTCTGTAAACAACAGCATGTTTTGCAACAGCATGTCAGAGCAGCTTACAATGGCATTCTATTTTATTGTAAAACAAGCATGTGATATATGTTGGGCTGAGAGATGAAGATTTGTTCAAGGCCAACCAGTGAGTGCCATGGCTGAGTGGATTTGAAACCAAGTCTCCAAGGCCAACATTCCATCTGCTATATTACAGTGGCTTACAACATTTCCATCAGGCTAGACTCCAGCAAGGAAGCAACCCATGGCTTCCCATTCACACAGCCACAAAAGCTGCCTTATACAATGTCGCCACTTATCACAGTATTTTTGATGCAGTATAATAGCTCTCCTTAAACTTGGCATTTATTTGTCTGAAGTTGCTTGTAAATCTTACCAAGATTCTGAACACCACTTAGTGGCAGTGCATCAGTTGAAATCATTGTGATTATATGTGGCTGCTTGAGCAAACTATTTTAAAAAGGCACTGTCCTACTTACAGTCCTTCTGCTGAAAGCCATCATTTATGAAAGCTATATTATATAGTTTGTTTTGCCAATAACATTTATAGGAAAAGCTTATAAGTAAAATGTTACTTGCTCTTCAAGGTACATTGAACTAAGCTGGCAAATGAACTGTGACCGTGGAACATGATCCTAATCACTAAAAGCCTGAAAAAGTTACAGTATGGTTATAACGTGAATTGCAATAGCAACTCATTTTAAATTATTTCAATGAGAATACATTTTTAAATAATTCTAAAAGTCTTGGCAATGTAGGACTATAAACTGTGTAAACTATATTCTAGGAATATACTGCTAGTTGCCATGTTCACACACACACACACACACACACACACACACACACAAAGTTTTTCCAATTCCAATTGGCCTGGCAGTGGCAGCAATAGGCAGTGGAAGATCTCATTGGAGGTTTTCATCTCCACTGGGACCTTGTAAGCAGCATACAAGGTACCAAGGATACTGGTAGACCCAAGTTTGCTGGGCAGCATTAGAAATTAGCCAGACTCCAGGCGTGTTTTGCCAGGTAATTGAGAAGGAAATAGGGCTCCGTACAGGGGCTTCCAGAGGGAGCTGTCTGGACTCCATCATGCTCCTGATGAAGTCATAGTGGTTAATTCCTATTTACACACAGTGCATAGCAAAACTGGAATTTACTTCCATAAATTGTAATGATGGCCACCAATTTAGATAGATTTAAAATGCAATTAGACAAATTAATGGATGATAAGCCTATCAATGACTGCAATTCATGATGACTAAATACTACCTCCTGTCTTAGAGGCAAGTATGCCGCTGAATACTAGTTGCTGTAGATTGCAAGCAGGAGAGTGCTCTTGTACAGTGTACCTTGGTCCTCAAACTTTATCCGTTCTGGAAGTCTGTTTGAAAACCAAAGCGTTCCAAAACCAAGGCACGCTTTCCCATAGAAAGTAATGCAAAATGGATTAATCCGTTCCACACTTTTAAAAACAACTCCTAAAACAGCAATTTTACATGGATTTTACTAACGAGACCATTGATCCATAAAATGAAAGCAATAAACAAGGTACTGCAGTCACACAATCATCTATTAGTAGCTGAACTGGGTTCCATAGTCACAAAAACAAAAGAAAAAAGAGCTGCAAAAACGCAAAATAAATAGCAAAAACAGACAGACCTCCAAACGGAAGTGTGACACTCAAATCGGAAGCGTAACAATCAAAACGGAGCACATTCGACTTCCAAAAAAAGTTTGCAAACCAGAACACTTACTTCCGGTTTTGCAGTGTTTGGGTTCCAAGTTGTTTGAGTACCAAGGCATTTGAGAACCAAGGTACCACTGTACTTATCTTTTGCTTGTAGGCTTCACATCGGTTTTTGGTAGGAGACCGTGAAAACAGAATACTGGACAAAATGGGCATTCATCAAGGCAATTTTTATGTTGGAGTGTATTTTAATTAAAAGAGGAATTGATTAGACAATTTTTGAAGAAGTCCACTTTGTCCTTTAATTTGGGTAGTTTTCAGTCATCTTCAATTTGCATTTGTTGTGTTTGGTTAATGAATTAATTAAAATATTTCTATACCCCCATTCATAAAAATTTATTGGAACGGTTTATAACAGTCATACATAAAACCTTACAATAAAAACCATATACAAATTTAAAATCAACTAGCCATTGCAGTTTCCTGATGGCTATTCATTTCTAGGCTTTTTTGAATGAAGTTGGGTGACTTGAAACTCTTCAGTCTGTTTTCTAGATAACAGCATCACCAAACCAGAGGGCTCAACAGATAAGCTACCAGTAACCTCTGGAGGAATGGGAGCCTTAGTCTAGGCCAAGTATCTAGGTCTCCACTCCAGATGGTGGCCAGCCCCTCCACGATGACTATCCCTTCTGCAACCACCACCACTAAAATTGGGGCGGCATCTTTGTAACTCCCTCCTCCCTGCCCACCAGACACATCCTAGCACAATCATCTGATTTTTAATATATGCAGCTGGTAAATTATGGCCAGAGAAAATAGACTAAGGCCCAGTAGTAGGTGCATCCTACACTGTCAGGTGGAAGATTTCAATACCATTGTAACACTCCTTCCCCTGTCTCACTCAGGGTGAACACCACCTAAACAACTTTCTTTCTTTCAGACTCTCACCCTGGGTAAGGGTCACGGGCCTGTTGCCATGGTACATTTCTTTTTCAGGCATCCCTTTGATGACCTTTTTATGTGGACAGGCCTGTTTTTTGATTTGCCAGTAATTTTAATAATTTTTTACTGTTTTTATGCCGTATTGTATATCCTCTTATACACCATCATTTTAAATTGTATGAGTTGGTGGTATATAAATCTATAAACAAATATGGTTTATTTACCTTCCTTTGTGCATAGCATTTCCCCTGCACATATATTGTTTTGGATAGACATAACCCATTCTACTAATTATTATTAATTCAACCTTAAGCAACCTTGGTGTCATAACCGAGATAGATGTCTTCTGATTTAAAAGGCCAAGAACACTAGGAGGTTGGGATTTAACACTGTCCGTATGTGATTATGGGTATTTGGCTGCCATATTTTTTTAAATACTATTATACGTACTCTACCATACCTGCAGACTTCAATATAACAGTTGTAATTTTTGCATTACAGTTCAGGGACAGCTCTTTATGGAGTCTGCATGCAGGACCAGATTTGTTAGCTTTGCAGGGTTATGGGATTCAGCATGTTGTGGCAAAAATTTTATTCATGTGACAGCTTTTTGGACAATCATACTCTGTGCTAAATTACAATGGCACAATAAATTGCTGAATATACTGTCTGCTGCATATGACCTCACCATGAAAAATTTGATGCATTAGAGTAGGAAAGGTTGGAATATATCAACCTTAGTTGACAAGGGACTTTGAATGTTGACCTAATACAGATGACCTTTGTGTGCAATAAAAGTGAGTTTAATCTTTGGGTCAAGGTTGAGGTGAATGGCAGGGCAAAATAGGGAGGGTTTTAGTAGATCTGGCTGGGACCTACCTAGTAAGTTAGCAAAGAAATAGAAATGTTAGGTTCCTGGATGCTGCTGCTTTGTTTATCCGGAATGGGCTCGTCTGCTGCTGTACCAAATGTACATCTACATAAACTGATAGCAAAGTAGCAGACAAATCTATTTATGATAGAAAATGGTGGCAAAGTATCGTATAAGTCGTTTGCTTAAAATTTAAAATTAGTGGAGTAGACACACAGGTGTGTGTTTGTATGTAAACCTACCAGTTTAAAGCGTGTAGACTCTTGCACTTATGTAGTACATACTGATCTACTGAAAGAGCATTATTTATTGCAGATGTTTACAAGCAATGCAATACAGTGGTACCTCTGGTTACGTACTTAATTCATTCCGGAGGTCCGTTCTTAACCTGAAACTGTTCTTAACCTGAAGCACCACTTTAGCTAATGAGGCCTCCCACTGCTGCCACGCCGCCGCCGCACGATTTCTGTTCTCATCCTGAAGCAAAGTTCTTAACCCGAGGTACTATTTCTGGGTTAGCGGAGTCTGTAACCTGAAGCGTATGTAACCCGAGGTACCACTGTATAGTTTAAGACATCTGTTTTGCTCATATTTATAATTACAAAATGGATGTCTTAATAAATATTTGTTAAGAAAGCAATACTCATTATATATTTTTTTTTAAAAATTAAGCCTGTAGGTGACTCCTTGGTTTCACAGTAAGGATTTCATGTTTTGTTGATCAAATATTATCTAAATGTTTAGCATAACAAAAGAATATATACAATTTCTTCATAACTGAATCTACTTTTAATGTATATAGTTCTCCCGCATTCCTATTTTAACAACTGTTGGTGTTAAATGGAACACTGGCTTCTTTACCTAGAATGCCAAGGCTATTTTTTTCTTCTTTCATTCATTCTTTCCAGCCAGCAGGAAAAAGTTAGAGACTTTAATGGTAACAACCTCTACTCCTTTAATAGAGCCTGCAAAATATATTCTCTAGGACTGATCAGCTCTGAAAGCTCTAGAGGTTTGATGATTTGGAATGGCAGGAAATCACGCTTTCAGGACATAACGAATTGACTGGACCATCCATCATTTGTTAGCATGCGCTGAAACGCTGGGTTTGTGTGCAGAGGCCTGTGATTTAGTAAATACTTGGGAGATGAATAGAGCTTACACACAAGGGAAGATATTGCTGTCCTTCAGCAGCCTTAGACACAGATTCCTGCTGAGAAGGCCGTCTGACGGCAGCTCATCAGTAACTGGCCTGTCACACTCTCTGATGCCCACCAACCATCCCCAGTATATTAAATGCATTTTTAATATCTGCTTCAGTAGATTTAATGAAGAAAATTTCGTTTCCATACTCTGATCAGTGCTTCCTCAAGTGTTCTAAAGCGTTGACTGTAGCACTTCCAAGAAAGACAGCTGGGACATACAAGAGTTGATTGAAAGGTAAAGTTAAATAAAACCATGTATAAACAAAAACACTGTTCATTGGATTACGTGTTACCTTGTTAAACAGCAGTAACTAAAAATAATAATGTGTGCTCCATAATACAATATGCTCTGCCTGCTAGATCATTTTGTATAGAGATAACCTGCAAGGAGATTTCAAAGATGAATACAGAAAAGGCAAACCTTGATGCCATTCTGCAGCTAGTCATCTCATGTAAAAAAATAGTACAGTTTGTCAAACTAAGAAACCCAATCTTACCTGTTTTCATATTTGGGAAGGTGAGTAAGTTTGGACAGGTTTTATATTTATCCATTTCCCCCCAAAGAATATCAGCAAGAGAATTTAGGTGGTAAGCTTAAGCATATTAACTTATATGTGTAAGTAAGTCCTGTTGAAATCAATGAGATTATCATTGCATGCATGGAAAATCAAAAATAAATATGGAAACAAACTAGTTGCTTGGATTAAATATAAGCAAGTTAATCAACTACAAACCACCTCTGTAATAACCTTTTTCAATGTAGGAAGATTCTTAGTCTGGCAGGAACATTGATACTGTATTTGGACTGTTTAAATATTGCAACCTGAATTGGATATTGAGAATATTGAGTTCTCCTTGTTCTCGGAAAGCATTACTTTTCAAGTTTATGTTGCCCCCAACAATATTTATTACAAAATGCGAGCGATAAATCAGACATCATTACAAGTTATAATTTTAAAGGCTTTTCCTCTTGCTTCTTTTTTTAAAAAAGAAACTTGGAATACCCTCCATACTTATAAAACAGGATGCATTTGCAGAATGAACCTTATAAATTTGATTCTTGCATGTGTCAAAACAGTAATGTATTAAATGCATATTATTATAAAAAATTAAGACATGTCTTAAACATGCTTACATTTTTATAATACATGGCAATATTAAATAATACATTTCCTTGTTAGCATCTGTTTGCTGTCATTGTTGGCAAGGCCTGTGATTTATTGCCTAAATTAATGACCATGACTCTCTTGGTCCTGATATACGTCCCCAAGCTTATTACATCACTAAATAAAATGAAAGTTATATATGCTCTTCTATTTTGGCATTGATTTTCTTTTTTTGTAATTGTTTGTTTTTTAAGGATGTATTTAGTGAATGAAGTGGCTACTTTTAAAGCAAGAAAACAATAGCAATGTTAAATTAGAAAACCATTAGAAGTTTGGTATTAAGTTTATTTTTCTTGTTACCACTTGAATGGCATTCCACTAGATAATCAAATCAAAACTGAATCAAAACTGGGAAATTCAGTGGGTTGAATCCAGATGTTATCATGGTTAGACTAGATTCAAAAAATATAATGTACTTGGAGTAGAAATAGTGAAATCAGCGGGGCTTTGGTTTGTCATTACTAAAGTCTCATGAAATTTCAGATAGTCTAATCATGTTTAATCTGGGTTCAATCTGTTATCTTTTCTTTGTAGCCATATTGAGACTTGAAGCTCTATGTTTATTGTTAATTGATAATCTTTATTTAAAATATTAAAGTTATGGAATAGAAAAGCCATTATAAATATATGTTAAAATATTGTCTCTGCACTGGGCAATAGTTTCTGCAGATACAAGAGAAACAAATATTTGCCTACTTACTACTGTAACTATAGTTTGGTAGCTGGGAGAATCCCATGGACTCACCTGCTTCTTCTATCTTTCCTAGGTTTACATGTTCTTTTGCATTCCCTCCTGCTTACAACTAACTATTCTTTACATTGATTTATGAATCTTTGATTCTATGGTTCCTGCTAACTAGGGGTGAACCATAGTTAATGGCAATTTTATTCAGATGTCACAGTCAACCAATGTTAACTAGGAATAGTGTCCTCATCTCCTAGATGGCCTTTGACTATGGTTGGTGGTTACCATTGATCTACAATGGTACCTCAGGTTACAAACCCTTTGCTTTACAAACGCTTTGGGTTACAAACTTCTCAAACCTGGAAGTAATACCTCGGGTTACGAACTTTGGCCCAGGATGATAACAGAAATCTTATGCTGGCAGCAGTGGGAGGCCCCATTAGCGAAAGCACACCTCAGGTTAAGAACGGTTTCGGGTTAAGAATGGACCTCCTTAATGAATTAAGTTCATAACTCGAGGTACCACTGTATTATTATTTTCCCTTCTCAACCAGTAAAAAGATTATATTGTATCTGACATTGTCTATCTGTTTATCTTGCACAGGCTTCCAGGAATGTAAGGATTAGGGCCACCTAAGTTTTATTCTGAGTTTTATAATTACTGAAATTAACGTACTTAAGTTAAACCACCTACGTACCTTGGCCTTCTTAAAGCTAGCTGTGGGGGATTAACTGAGTGGGACTATGGAGTGTTTAATGCTTCATTTGAGCAGAGCAGGTGGAAAACCTTCCTGGACCCAGAAGTGTCCAATCTCCAGCTTGCTTAATTGCCCTGGTTTGTGACATTTGCCGGGAGAAAGTTGAGGGGAATGCAATCCTACTCATTCTTCTTGACCTTTTGATGTTTGATACCATTGACCATGGTATCTTTCTGGAGTGGTTCAGGTTAGTGAGGTTGGGATTCTGCTCCTATTTGCAGGACTATTTCCATAAAGTAGTTATGGGGACCACTGACTGGTGCTATAGGAGCTATCCTGTGGTGTCTCACAAGTTTCCATCTTATCCCCCATTCTATGTAACATCTATCTGAAGCCACTGTGAGCTTCAGGAGCCATATGGATAGTTTGAGTGATGTGTCACCAATATGTGGGTGACGCCCTTTTCCATCTCTCTGTTCCATCTAAATCAGGAGAGGTGGATGAGTTAGTAGACTAGTGCTTGAAGGCAGTGATATGCTGTATGTGGCCCAATAAACTGAAGCTGAATACTGAAAAGACAGCTGTGTTATGTGTTCCAAGTTTTCAAATGCAGGAGATGGAAAGAGAGTCTGTTCTGCATGGGATTGGTAGGAGCAGGTATGCAACTTAGGGATATTCCTGGATCTGTTCACTGGAGGCTCAGGTGGTGTTGGTGGCCAACAGTGCTTATTTCCAGCTATGGTGTGTTTACCCTTGGGACAGAGGTGACTTGGCCACAAAAATGCATGCACTGGAAACTTGCAGATTGGATTTTTGCAATGGACTGTATGTGGGGCTGTTCTTGAAGACAATTCAGAAGCTTTGACTGGTTCAGAATGCAGCAGCCAGATTACTGGCTGGTGTCCATTTAGAATACATAAAACTGCTCTGTTAAAACAACTGTACTGGTTGCATTTTGTTTCTGGGCCTAATTCAAGAAGCTCCTATTAGTGTTTAAACTTTAAACTCCTTAAGTCCCAAATATCTGAAATACCATTTCCTTCCCTACATAGCCTCTTAGGTGTTAAGATCAGCAAAGGTAGTTCCACCACCCTCAGAAGTGAAGGGCTTAGCAGCCTTAGAGAGGGCACTCCCTGTGACAGCCCCTAAGTTATAGAATTCCCTGCCTCCCTACAAAGGCACTTCTGGCATCTTCATGATGCAGTTTCCGTCATATGCTCAAGACATATCTGTTTATCCAGGTATTTGACACCTGGCGTAGATATATCTTAGGATCCACCCTATTCTTGTGACTTGTAATTTGTTTTAAACTGTTTTTAATAGTGTATTTAAAATGTTTGTAACGTGCCCTGGGCCCTTATGTGAAGGGTGGGTAATATATAGAAATAGTTGTGTCTGTCAATTTAAGTGGGTCTACTCTGAGTAGGTCTAACATTAACTACAGCCTTTTGGGTGGAAGATGTCATCCATTCGTCCCCCCCTTGATTTCTTCTCTCTGCAGCTCACTCCCCCCCCCCCCAAAGTCTGAACCATTTGGAACTGCTTGGTGGGTAGTACAACGTATACTATAATTCAGTTATGGGCTAACCAGAGTTGAGCAGGCATTTTAATGGAGACTTGCATAGCCCAGGAACTTCGTTATTGTCTAGACACAAAACTACCTTTTTATGGAAAACCTGTTCTTATTATGACCTTTTATTTGAAATGATAATATAATTTTTAAATTTGTATCTATCTGCCAGATAAATATGTCTACCAAATAAATATGTCTGTTTCATTGCTTATTATATTTTGGAAACAGCTAAGCTGGTTTAAATGAATTAATTTGTTATTATAATCATCAACATCCCATCATTATTATTGATTGCCTTCTACATAATCGTCTTGAGGTGATGTACAATAAAACCAGGGGGAAAACAATTGAAATTCATCATTTTGCTCTCTCTGAAAACTTTCTAGCTTTAAAGAGTCAGTAGCTCTTTCACTTTAGGAGGGAGAGTAAAAGAACCAAATGTGTTGCTTCATCATTGCTATGGAGTGGGGGATCAGGACCGCTACTGTGATGTGGCTTCAGCTGGGCTCAAGGTGGAGTTCTAAAAGGGACAGGGGTCATCAAACTTTTTCAGCAGGGGGCGATTCTACTGTCCCTCAGACCTTGTGGGAGGCCGGACTATATTTTGGAGAGAAAAAATGAACAAATTCCTATGCCCCACAAATAAACCAGAGATGCATTTTAATTAAAAGGACTCATGTAAAAACACGCTGATTCCCGGACCGTCCGTGGGCCAGATTTAGAAGGCGATTGGGCCAGATCTGGCCCCTGGGCCTTAGTTTGCCTACCCATGGGCTGGGAGCTTCCTGCTTCCAGGGCTCGGGAACAGTGGAAATAGCCCCAGCCAGCATGGGCAGCAGTCAGGGATAATAGGTGTTCTAGCCCATCAGTATCTGGAGGGTCACATGTTTCTCATCCCTTTTCTACATCTATCATATCTATTATAATAGCTTAAAATGAAATATTTGTATTCAGTAGCAGTTTAGAAAACAAATAATAAGGGAGACCACCACTATTATATGTCACCTGTGAGAATGCCATGATCAACATGAATAATAAAATAGTAGTCCTAGAGAACACAAGCTCTTTGGTGTGATCTAACAAGGCTCTTAGGAACATGAGAAGCTGCCTTATACAGAGACAACTGGTCCATCTGGCTAAACACTTGTCTACACTTGCTGACAGTGATTCTCCAGGGTTTCAGACAGTGCTCTCTCCTACCCCCACCTAGAGACTGTACTTTGAATATTCTGCATGCAGAGCAGATGCTCCACCACTGAGCCATGGTCCATCTTATTTCTCTATAGCAGGGGTAACCAATGTGGGGCCCTTCAGATGTTGTTGGACTTCGTTGTTGTTGTTGTTGTTGTTGTTGTTAATAAATAATAATTTAATTTAATTTAATTTCTGTGCTGCTTAATATATTAAAAATCTCAATTCCCATTATCCCTGACCATTTGCCTTGCTGTCTTGGAGCTGATGGTAGTTGGAAACCAACAGCATGTAGAGGGCGCTACATGAGCTAGATATCTAGAGAATATTTGGCTCACTAGCTGTCTTAATGGAGTATTAAGATTCAATATATATCTGGATTAAATGGTACTTTACAGTTAAGCTGTTAACTCTTCTTATGCAGACCACCCTGAGATCTTCGGATGAAGAACAGTATATAAATTTAATTTTAAAAATTTAAAAAAACACCACTATACAAAACTTCCTTGGTGCTCTTACTTTCAAAAACTTGAATAGCATTATCAAAAGGTGTTCTTTCATTGGTCACACGGGCATTTTTTTGTGGTGCCACACCTGTATGGTGTTTCAGTATGTCCGGTGCGTGAGAAGAGTCCTAATACGAGGGAGCTGTTGAAAAAGATAGGGTACATACCGCCTTTCAGCTTTCTCAGTGGTGAACTGTGGCTGGAGTGCTCAACTTTGTGCACCTAGACAGAGGAAGGACATCCAGACAGCACAGTACACTGGACAGGATCCTGTGGCATCCTACTTGCCACTTTTTTTGCAGGATGATGAGGAACCACAAGTGAGCACTTTTTGGGTTTGGTCAGTAAACCAAGCTACAAATTTCATCCAGTTCACATTTTCCCAGCTTCTCTGAAAGAATATTATGGAGGACTTTGTCAAACACCTTACTGAAATCAAGTTTAATTATCTGTGCTAGGACCTTTCCTGGTACATAAAAGATGTACTGCACAGTAGCATATAACATTACGATATATTTTCCCCCTCAGTGCCAGGCTCCACAGTCCAGTCCAATCCACACCATTCAAAAGTGGTCCTCAACCCTCAGGAGTCTTTGCAGGGGGCAGGGGATGGTGGAGAGAGGAGAGGACAGGCAATTTAACTTTTGGCAGCCTCCTTCCACTGGCACTTCTCTGGATCTAAGCCATTTTGTTTAATAATGGGTAAATGAGAAACAACAGCAGGGAGCAGGAAGTACTGAAGTGATATGCTGTTTGTACATTGTCCGGCCATTTTTAAGCTGGATAGAAAGACTATTAAGTAATCTTTTAAGCCTAATTGGATGTAACATTGCAAGAAAATTGGTGAACTGGAGATCTAGTCTGTAGCTTTAATCTGTAGCTATCATAGCATGGACTAGAACTAGATGACTCTTGAGGTCTCTTCCAACCATACAATTCTATGATATGCAATTTACTAGGAAGTAAATCCTATTGAATTGACTGGGACTTGTTATAAATGCATAGATGTCTATAAATGCATAGAATCAGACTGAAACTCTCACTCGTCTTTAAACAGTCAGGATATTTGTTGTTACACACTATTTAAATATTTAGTGCCAAACTAAGAGGTTTTCTTGTGTATTGCTGAATACTAAGTGCAGGTAAAATACTACCAGACATGGAGTCGTTTGTTATGTTTAGTATATGAAGCAAAGCTGTGTAAACCGTAACCTTGTAATTTTTCAAGTTCCACTTTATCATGTAGCTGTAAAAGGTAATCAAAATAAATCATGGATGATGAAGAAATATTTTTCAGTGCCTTTTGTGTTCTTTCAAGAGTAGCGTTTGATCCATGAAATTTTAGTAAGCATATTAAATAATACAATATGATGTGCAATGTGTCATATCTGATAAATTACTTTGTGTAGAACATTTATACAATTTATGTGGAACTGCTGTGTATGCAGGCTAATGACTATAAATTGTTAATATTTTGTTGTCTTTTTTTTTAGGTAGGGTGATTTCTATTGTGCCCCCCCAAACACACACACACACACACACACACACACACACACACACACACACTATGGGCAGAAAGGTGTAGGTCATCTCTGAGATGCTATGACATTGATTCAAGGTTCCTCAGCTGTGCAGTGTACATAACACATATGTTGGAGAGTCATCTGTCAGCTATGCCCCTCCTATGGAGTTAAAGTTCTAAAGGGAAAAGAATTCGACACAGTGCTGTCACTGTTAAATTTTCACAATGGAAGAGCATGCAAATATTGAGCCTCTTGCTTAGCTGTAGTGCCCTGTCTAATGTCTGTGCTAGTTAGAAGAAGAAAAAGTGGGTGCATCCAGGGCTCTTAGATCTGACAAAGGTCATGCTATGCTGGGCATTTGAATTGGAAATTGTCTGGAGTTAGATTTTATAAAGCTCCCACTGTTGTCGGGGAAAATTTCAGCAGGGTTTTGTCCCTGGAGAGGCCTCTTAGGCCCTTTTCTGTCCTATGAATGAATTTAGATGTGAGGGTTTCTCTGGCCTTAAAACTGTTAAATTCATTTTGCATACATCCCCAGAGAGAAAAACTGGCAGATGCTTTTGTCTTGGAAGTGTTTAAAAGAAAAACTGCAGAACAGGAACAAGAGAGAAGGGGCCCCGTGTGGAGTCCCAGAACACTTTGGAAATGGCCAATATGCAGTTTTCATCAGTACTAAGGCGGGGCGCAATATGGTGCCTGTAGCTCACTTGGGAATATGAATGTTGATTAAGCATACTCCCAGGCTTTGAAATTCTGAAAGCAGTGTCAGAATAATGGATGTTGAGCAAATGTCAAGCATTTGTTAATTTCTCTGTTATTTGGAGTTTATCTACCATGATCAATCAAATAAACTAGTGCCTCTCTGTTGTGGCATGTGTCATTGATATGGTGATTAGGTGGCTAGAGAGACCTCCTGCTTTTTTTCTCCCTCTCTCCAGGTAACAGATTATACATTTATTCATAGTTATTTAGTGGAATAAGGTGTGTTAACAAAATTTAAAATGGCTTATTGCACCCCAAAATGTTGATAGTTATGCAGACTCACATACCCAACAGTGGCATTTACTCCTAATAAAAAGTCACCATGTCACAATGTTGACAAACTCTCAACTTGAGAGTGAGAGAAATGGAGTGTTTCTTGGTGGTAAATTTATTATCAACAAAGTATATGTGGCCCCTGTCCCTCTACTAGGATATTCTGCTTGTGCAAAATGTTTGACGGCTCATGTTAAAAGTCTGACAAAAATCTTGCAGACCATGACTTTAAATTAAAAAAAAGTTTGTGGACAGTACTATCCTTATTTTCCATTTATGGTTTACTGTTGTCCCTACTCCCACTTTCTTTAGCTAGTTATGATCAAACATTAACATGACATAGCCATCAGTTTCATTTAAAACATAAATTCTTTTTCTGAAGTTACAATTTTCATGCATAGACCAATCCACAAGTGACGCACTTTAAGAAATTACAAATTTAAATCAACTTATGGAAGAGAAAACCAACAGGTATATTCATATAAATGTGAGGTGGGGAAAACTTAAAAATAAAATTAAAACTGCCAATGGGTCCATTTCAAATTAAATTTTAACGTTGGTGCTCTATCTTTTCCCCCTGTTTGAATTCATTATTTTAATAAGGAATAAATTTAATAAAATAATCAATAGCATGTGCATTCCCAGCTTGACTATGTATGTACTGTAGATCCGTGGTGATCTTAGCCTGATACCCAGTCATACTGGGATTTTCATAGATAGCCACGTCTCAACAAAAACTGCTATGTTGAAAAGATTTAGGCTCATGTCCATTCGTTTATTGATCATAGATATGTCAGACTAGTTGCCTGCATTCTGTCAACATCTCATATCCAATTAAACTTGAGCAAAAGTTTCCCCCCAACTATAGTTATAGCAAGGACTGGGTGTGCTGTACAAGAAATACAAGGCTTCCTGAATTTTTAGAGCGGGTATGGCTTTTATACCTTTAACATTTGTCTAGGCTAGACAATTTTTGCAAAGCTAGCTTTTCCCATTCCTGCTGGATTATCACCTGACAGGCTCACGAAGCTTTCTAAATTGGCTGGCAAAAGCTACTACTGCTAATAAGAAACTCCTGGAGAAAGCAGCAAGGATGGTGACAGGGCTGGTCGAAGGTTGCTAGACCACGGACAGCTCCAAGTGAGCAACTCGCTCCAATAAATGTTGGGAGCAGACCAAGGCCTTTTATTCCTCTCTCCAACCTGAAGGCAGGCCATAGGCTCCCTGTTGTTGCACTCCCAGTGCTGCTGGACTGGTGGTCTTGGAGGTCTGGTGGTCTTGGAGGTACCTCTGTGAGTTCTTCTTCAACTGCCTCAGGTGCAGTGGTCTCCCTGCCTTCCACAATCAGCTCTCTGCCGTGGCCCAGACCTATCTGTGACCTCACCAAAGTGTGTTTTGACACCACTTTATATTCACTTATACACCAGGCAAAAATTCACTTTTTTGTCAAGTTTTTAGAAACTGGTAGGTGAAGCCATTTCTAAGTTAAGCTGTGGTTATTGTTCTTGTGTATTGTATGTCTTATTTTGTTGTAAACAAGCCTGTGATGATTTTTGGTGAAGGGTGGCATAGAAATACCTTAATCAATTCTACACAATAGTCTGGGATAAGAAAGAGAGGGTGATCTATGCCCCCATCCCACTTAGCTCAATATATTTCCATACTGACTGTGGAATAAGAGTCTGTTCTTCCTGTGCTGCTAGTATGGAAACCAAGTAAGCTGGCAGAGGAGAGATGAGGCAATCTACTCCTTAGTCACCAGTTCACTCACTCACCTGCATGTAATTCCTGGCCATTTATGTATGACTGCCAGGCAAGTTGTTAAATACAGGACTGTATACAGCAAATGAAATACTTGTTTTGAGTTTTTTTGAGGCTGTGCAGCAAAACCTGTCATTTTCCACAGGTAACTAGTAAAATGCTAAGTGTTATAGAATAAACTGTGTATAATTATACCATTAAAAACTTTGGGTCTTTGTGTGATTTATGACCTGAATACAGCTGTCAAGTACCACATGCACTTAACACGTGGTTTATGTAAATGCTAAAGACAGTAGCTGCATGAGGCCAATGTCATTAACAGTAATCAACATAATGAAAGCTACCTGCCTGTTTTTTTTGTAATTAATTGCTTGTAAATAACACACTTAATTTACCACTTTCTAAATTTGATTATATTACCTATAACCAAGTGGTATCACCATGTGTGGGAGATTCCCTCCCTCCAGCTTTTTAAAAAGTTGGGGTGTTACAGGAAAATGAACCGAACTCAAATTAAAGCACCTGATACTGGTGTAAGAATTTCACATATACTTTTACAAGGATGTACTTTCCTATTGGGGGATGCGGGTGGCGCTGTGGGTAAAAGCCTCAGCACCTAGGGCTTGCCGATCGAAAGGTCGGCGGTTCGAATCCCCGCTGCGGGGTGCGCTCCCGTTGTTCGGTCCCAGCGCCTGCCAACCTAGCAGTTCGAAAGCACTCCCGGGTGCAAGTAGATAAATAGGGACCGCTTACTAGCGGAAGGTAAACGGCGTTTCCGTGTGCGGCTCTGGCTCGCCAGATGCAGCTTGTCACGCTGGCCACGTGACCCGGAAGTGTCTCCGGACAGCGCTGGCCCCCGGCCTCTTGAGTGAGATGGGCGCACAACCCTAGAGTCTGTCAAGACTGGCCCGTACGGGCAGGGGTACCTTTACCTTTACCTTTACTTTCCTATTATGTTAAACAAAAATATATTTGGGGGGGGGGGGAATACCACATGGCTTTGTTATATTTGGGAAAGCAGAGAGCCAGAGAAATGCCTAACTCAGTGGTTTTCAACCTTTTTGTGTCCACAGGTCCCTTGACCAACTGCATTCTTTCTGCGGCACCCCTGTGAGGCTCAGAGGCCCAGTTATGTCACCCCTTGCTTGCAGAGCTGGCAGCCTCTCAACCTTTTTCAAACAACCTCCCTTGTGGAGTTTTCCCTCAACCTCTTCTCCCCTCTCCTTGGGAGTTCTCTGGGCAGCCACTGCTGCTGCCCCAGGTCTCTGAGCTACCCTTCCCCACCCCAAAGAGAGGTACCTCCTCACACTGCCCACAGGGGCCTGGGAAAAGAGGATGCTCCCAGCCTTAGTGGCCCAACAGACTGGCCAAAGGTGAACGTGAGGCCAGCACCTTACTTTGGGAGGAATCGGTGGGTGCTGCCAGGCCTGCATGATAGAAAGGCTCCCCTTCAGTACTGGGCGCTCAGCTCCCAGGCAGGCCTTGCACACAGCAAGCACAAGAAAGCTCAGCGTAGTGCCTGCCTGCCCAGTCTCCAACTTGTCTGCCCATTCCCAACAGCAAGGGCTGGCAGGCTGGGCTCCTTCACATGCTTGATTGCTTATTCAGAGGCTGCCTCAGCTTCTGGCAACCAGCACCCCTCCCTCCCCCCAGCCAGCCCCAGAGCCACCATTTGCCTGGGGAGCTTGTAGACAGGGCTGCTGCAAGAAACAAGTCATTTTTTAAAAAAATATTTTATTAAGGATTTTCTTGTTTTACAGAAGTGTAGTGCCTCGTTTTTTGTTTTTTTTTTTCATGTAACATTTTTACAAATCCATTTCATTTGTTGAGGCATTAGGGGGAGAGGAAAAAAGAAAGAGAGAAGAAAAGGGGGGTGGAGAGAGGGAAGATGGATGGGGGTGGAGTCGGGTGGCGGTGTTTCTATTATGTTTAATGTGTGTAGAGTTTGGTGTCAGCGTTGTTTGTGTTGTTCACTTGTGTTCCTTTGGTGGTGAGAGAGGTTGGGGTTGGCCTAGGGTGTGATTGTTTGCTTGTGATTGGCTGTGGTGATCTTTGTTTTCGTGTGTGAGTGAGGTGGGTGGGTGTTTTGGATCAGGTTAGCCATATTGATTTGTATGCTGTTGGTGGATTATTGTCATTGTCCTGTTGGGCTGTGTGTGAGATAAAGGGGAGCCATACCGGGGTGAAGGTGTCTTCTTCTGTTTGTCCCCTCAAGAAACAAGTCATGCAAGGCTTTGGGAGGCAGAGATGCAAGAGGGCATCAGAGGTGGAAGAGAAGGAAAAGGACAGAGGCCAGTGTTGCCCATGGCACCCCTGACCATCATTCAAGGCACCCTAGGGTGCCATGGCACACTGGTTGAAAACCACTGCCATAACTGATACACAACAAACAGCCCCTGAAGCCTTTTGTAACAATGATGCCAATCCTATTATTATTGATAGCTAACAGCAGCTTTTTATCACATGATTTAGTTGACTATCTGTTTGAAATTATGACATGACTGAATGTATTGTTGATATGGCTACGCATGGCAGATGTTATTTACTGGTTACATTATGTAGTGGTGCCATGTATCATCCATTGAGAAGCAGATAAACCTCCAACTATTGAATAAGCCCTGCCCATTTTTAGAAGCACTCTTCTCCCAGTGATACAGTATGAGTAAAGTTGTATCTGGAACAGCCACACTGATAAAGGGCAGGTAAGAAATCAAATAATGATTAATAATGTTGATGTGCCACATTACTCTTCCTCTTTCTAAGCAACCCCCCCTTAACTCAAAGTTCATGCCTCTCAGCAGAAAGAGGGGACTTTTTTTTTTAATCACTGCAGGTAGAACCCTTATATTTTAGTTAACAGTTACATTGCTATAGTGGCTGGATGTTTGGTTCTGGTTTCAGTTGTTGCATATTACCGTATTTTTTGCTCTATAAGACTCACTTTTTCCCTCCTAAAAAGTAAGGGGAAATGTGTGTGGGTCTTATGGAGCGAATGCAGGCTGCGCAGCTATCCCAGAAGCCAGAACAGAAGAGGGATTGCTGCTTTCCCTGCGCAGCGATCCCTCTTGCTGTTCTGGCTTCTGAGATTCAGAATAATTTTTTTCTTGTTTTCCTCCTCCAAAAACTAAGTGTGTCTTGTGGTCTGGTGCGTCTTATAGAGCGAAAAATATGGTAATTGCCCATGAAAACACCTTTCTTACATGTTCGCTCCTACTTAAAGCTTTGTGAAGTCAACATTGTTTTTATTCTCAAGCTCACATATATTAATAGTACGCAGAATTTCAAATCCCCCAAACAAATATTTGATTCCATATGATGAGGAGGAAAGAAACTAAACAAACAAACAAGAGAGCCCAATAATGATACATTTACCATTGTGACAAATTTACACAAGATTATGCCAGAATTAAAACAAAATGTGTAAAATTTGCTTATGAATCTTTATAGCTTGGAATACAAACTTTGCACCTGATTCAGTTGTACAGGGTTACGTATTCATGACCAGAAAGGCCATACACCCCTCTAAAGACCTTCCTGGGTAGTGTGCAATGAAGGGACAAATAAGTCTGGTTCTTCTCTCTAAAAACTACATATTTAGTATAGTGTCCAAATATTCACTATCACATGAATGAATAGAATTCTCATATGGAATGCCATTAAATCTTCCAAAGTGGTTGAGAACATTAAAAAAAAAAAAGTGCAAATGCTTTCGTCTATTTTCAGACAAATAACTGCCTCAAGTCATTAGCACAGCCTTCTTGTGGACCCATAGCATTGTATTTATTCTTCATATTTAAATGTAATTTTTAAAAGCTTCAGATTTAAAATGCACTCAATCATAAGAAAAGACATGGGCGATGGGAGAATGAAGTTTCTTCAGGAAGAACAGATCCCTCAATTTTACAGTATCTTGTTAATGTTTTTAAATGAAAAATCATTTGAGCCTTATCTTCTGTCGGCAATTTCCCTCTGCCTACTGTTAGAAAGTATTGGCCAACCAGGTCAGACAGTATTAAAGTTCAAGTGGCCCAGTGGGAAAAGTAATGGCCTTGTGCTACTATGAATTTTAAATGTTGCCATTTCTATGCATTGCACCATCATCTGTTCTCACACGTCACTAAATTGTATATAAGTTGTTAGACCAACTTGAGTGTCAAGGTCATAGGAATGATGACTCTTCTCAAGTAGTCCCCCCGCCTGAGTTTTATCATAAAGCTGTCCTTGTACTACATGAGATAAGCATCAGGTTGTCACATACATTTTTCTAGTTTTTATTGAACACAAACTAGAGAGAGAGGTTGCATTGCAACTTTTGTTTTCTTGCCTTGGATTTCATTCTTTTAACTTACACAAGAAAGTATCCTAAATACATCATTACAGGTATTTTATCTTACAGTGTTCGTTGTAGTGTTGTGCAATCAAGAGCACTGCATATATAGCTTGGCTTCCATGTTGACTATGCAAAGGAAAATATCATGACTGTTTATATCTAGGCACTCCTTGTGGGTTTTTTTAGAAGTATCTCAACCTTCATTCATAGTTGGTCATTCCTTAATTATCATGATAGATTATCTTCTACAGAGGGAGTGTGGCCCTGATAGTTGTTCACAATCTCTCAGTAGTTTTGATGTTATGAGATCCTTTTGTTTGGACTGTTTGCAGGACTTGGGCTTTGGGGTTGCTGTAATACAGAATTACCATTTCCCACCTAGGTAATTGGGCAGGATTTACCTAATGTGCCCGATCATGAGAAGCCCTGCATAAGGACTTTCACTTTCATGAAGTGGGAGAGGGTGCTCAGGGGCGATTATGCCAATGGCCATGTCTCCGTGATACAGACCAGATCGGCCTCCACATCTGTAATCAAATTGTAGATGAGCGAGGTCTTATTCCATGCCAACCTGGCATTCAGGACCAGCAGCTGCGGACCAAGGGCTGGCACAAACCCAATTTCCCATGTTAGAAGAGGGTCTGGCATGTAGCACAGTAACCAACTGCCTGTGCCATGTACCCCTTACCTTCCCCCACCCTGAACCACTGTGATTCCCCCCCCCCTGCTTTCCACCACTCCTCCCCAGGCACATTCTATTCCCTTTTACTTTAAACAAAAGAAAACCAAAATTTAAAAGCCCGCAGATTAAGAGCCATTTTAAAAACAAATGTAAGACATGTCAGACAGTTGGGGCAATAAAACTAATAAAATAACCTTCAACAGGAGCCCCTAGATAGTGCCCCAACCCAAGAGTTTGTTCCAGCTTTTTGTAGCTGGAATGAGTCCAAGGCCTGCTCTCCCGGGCCAGATGGAAAAGGCCTTCCTGGTAGGTGAGGAGATTTCACCCTTCCCATATCCAAGAATCTCCTGAGGAGTCTGCTGATTCTCCAGAGAGGAGGAGGCGTGTTCTGCTTTCTACTTATTCTACTCCAGCACCACATCAAAGAGTCAGTCAGTCAGTCAGTGTGTCGGAGAGAGAGAGTGTTAGAGAGAGATTGTGTGTTTAGATAAGGTTGCTGCTAAGAGCAGCTGCAGACACTCAGTGCGGTTCAGCATTCATTTATGCTTAAGACCTATTTAGCTCTGTATATAATTGTATTATAGTTGTAGTTATAGAATAAAGAAGATATTCTACAGAGCTGCTCTCCGAGTTGTTTATATACTCTGCTAGACTCTGCTGTACTCTGCTGTGCGACGACTGTCTTCTTGTGGGAGTGAATCCGGTGCTCACAACTCTAAGCTGTGAGTCCACAGCACTTTGACCTGTTCCTGTGCAGAAGGTGGTCTCTGGAAGTGCTACCCAGTTCGCCTATCCCATCGGGGCTGAAGTGGATGAGTCCAGTTAGTGGCACTGGCTCAGGGGCGATGCTGACAGTAGGAACCTTTAAAATAAGCCCTTCCAAGCTCCTTTCAAAGTTTCTCTCTTACATAGAAAAAAACCCACACATTTGGAAAATTTAAAATGCTTTACTTACAAACTTTACAATTGTCAAATTCTTGGGCTTCAGAAAAAGATGCACAGGCAGTAAAATTTAGCTCAGTTACAGAAGTGGAAGTTCTTAACGTTTGGTATAGCAACTCAGAAGTGGCTTGTGAAAGCCATATGGCTAAGCTGGAGCATCCAGTTTAGCCTCTTCACGCACTCAGCTTCTCAGGTAGACTGGACAATTGGCCTTATTACCTATTTCCTCCGAAGATGAGGGGGAAGTGACCTCACTAAGCCTGGCAGGACAGCTTAATCTGTGGTGTTAACCCCTTCATGCATTAATTAAACCTAAACATGTTGGCTCATGAGACTAGTTCTCCCACACTTACATCCAGATTATTTAACACATATATACATATACATACATACATACATACATATATGTTCTTAACCCGAGGTACTGTTTCTGGGTTAGCGGAGTCTGTAACCTGAAACGTCTGTAACCCGAGGTACCACTGTATCTGCTTTGGTCTGTTGTGATCTTAAACCTACTGAATGCTTCTGAATAAATATGCTTATTTTTCCCCATCCTCATGTAACTTTCTTTCTAAATGACAACTTAGGGCCTTTAAATCTAAACTTTCTTAAACCTACAGTGTCCAACTAATGCTGTGTTCTTCTCTTCTAAAACAGCAGATCATAAGACGGTGTTGGGCATTAAGCCTTTCTTTCAGTTTGGGTTCATCATTAGCAAGTGGTGTTGCTATATGAATTCTCTTTCTGAACCCATGCAGAGCTCAACAGGATTGGGTTAGGGCCTCTTGCACGATGGAGCAGGGTGAAAAGGAAATTGCAAGGGGCAAAGAGTGTCATCACAGCATCTAAAGTGCTGCCAGAGAAGCCCTGATAGTCTAGTACTAGGCTGAACAAACATACCTTTTAATAAAGAGGTGCATAGAGATTATAGAAGTTTAAACAGTAAATGCAGGGAGAGCAGTTTGGGTCTACTTTCATCAGCTGAAACGGCACTATAAAATCAGCTTCAACGTGTCTAATTGATTCTACTCTATAATTAGCACCAAACACTTTACAGTTTGTTACTGCATGCTTTTCTTTTGGTAGGGCCGTCTAGTTCTTTTCTTCTGTGGGGGATTCTTATTTCACTACCGCTGCTGACTAAATTGCCTAAGAGTTTATACAGCTTGCCTGCACCAGCTGTTTCCCCCCAACCTCTAGAAGGAACCAGTTTGCAGTTGCTTCACTTGCGCTGTACAAAGGCTCTGAACCTCTGCAGGAACCTCTGGAAAAATCTGCTAACAGTTTCTTTAAAGGGACAAGCTCATTCAGGGTGAAGTCCAGAGCAAACTACTAGCAGGCATTTTATGTTGTTTTTTTCATATCATTGAGCAATTTTGAAAAAATGTAATGGTTTCATAATGTTTATATGAATAAATGCTTCTCTTAATTCTGTACTGCATTTATTTATTTATTTTACCAATTCATTTCTTCCTTTAAAGGAAGAAACAAATGTCGCCTGCTAGCATTAGTTCAGTCTGGCTGACAAGCTAGTTAACAGAGCAATCCTATACAGGTCTACTCAGAAGCCAGTACTTCAGTGGACATGCGATTGCAACCTAAATGACAGTTAAAGAATTAAGCAGACATTTCTCTGCGAATAACTGTGAATTTATTTATGCTTATGTCCAAAGAAAGAATTTTCTATTTTCCTGTATACATCATAATTAGTTATTGATGTTTAAAATGTTAACACTGTTAACTATTTTTATTAAATGATTTAATGGCAGGAAGATGTGAAAAATCATGACCAAACATTAAAACTTTGATGGAAGAGAGAGGCTAAGAGAGTCTGTGTACACCCTACATTGCACAACTGCATTGTAGCATAGGCCAGTTGTGTTTTAACTACCTGATAATTGCTGCTACCACTTCCCCACTCAGCTCAAGGAAATACTAAAAAGGGGGGTTTCTGAGACAACACTCCCAGTGTTTCCCGCCAGATCCCTCTAAGATTAACGAAGGGTAAATCAGCCCACATCTCCCTGCCTCTCCAGAGATCAGAGCCCTTGTAGTTCTTTATAACCCTGAATCTTATTCTCCAATAACATGAACCCAAGAGGCCTAGGAATGGGGTAGATTACAATAATCCTTGAGTTTGGCAAACACACATGTCAAAACCCCAGCAAACAAATTATAAGAATGGATACAGCAGGTTAAAAGTAACTGGCGTGCTGGGGAACTCACAGACAGACTTCGCAGCCTATGGAGCATAGCTGGTCAGTTGCAGGTTTTCTTGATGATAGAATGGACCCTATTGGGAAGGACCACAGCCCACTGCCCCCACACCATACATAATTTAGACACTTTTATCATGCCACCTCTTAACCTTTTCTCTAAACTGAAAAGCCCTAGGTGCTGTAACCTTTTCCTCATATGGTAGTTTCTCCAACCCCTTGGTCATGTTGGTTACCACTTTCTGAATCTTCTCCAACTCCACAATATCCTTTTTGAGGTGGGGTAAGCAGAACTGTACACAGTATTGAAAGGCAGCCAAATCAATCAGGGAATGCTATCCTGTACGTTTACAAAAATACTTAAAATATGGAATATTTCTCTTATTCCATAAGAAGAAAGGGGAATCGTTTTTTCCCCCTTTGAGCAATAATACTTGAACACAGTTAATAATAATAATAATAATAATAATAATAATAATAATAATAATAATAATAATACCTTTATTGTCAATGTAATAAAGCGAGATGAGTGTCGCAACCCCAGAGTCGGCCACGACTGGACCTAATCATCAGGGGTCCCTTTACCTTTAGCTTTACAATCTGTGTACAATGAAATTAACCGAGCCTCCCTCCCCCACCAAACACTCAATCTCATTGCACTCTGTGTGCTTGTCGCACAACACACCAACCCCGAAAGTCAGTTGCACTATATTATTTTCTGTTCAGCAGCCTAACAGCCAAGGATAGAAACTGTTTTTTAGCCTGTTGGTACGACTGATTATACTTCTCTATCTCCTGCCCAAGGGTAGAAGATTAAAGAGGTGCTGGCTGGGGTATGAATCGTCCCTGAGAATTTTTCTCGCTCTCCTAAGGCAACGATACCTTGCGATGTCATCTAGTGGGCTCAGGGGACAGCCCATGATATCATGTGCTGTGTTCACCACCCTCTGTAAAGACTTTCTGTCCATGGCTGTCAAGCCAACGTACAACACTGTGATACAATATGAGAGGACACTTTCTATTGTGTACCGGTAGAAGGAGGTCATCAATTGTTGTTTAACATTGTTCTTTCGCAAGACCCTGCGAAAATGGAGTCTCTGTTGGACTGAATAAGATGCAGTCTACAAATTTGAGATGCAAAACCATGTGCAATCTACTACAAAGAAAAGCAGGAATAGAACTGTGAGTTGAGGCCTTATGAAGAGCAGTATGATGGGTGATTGCCAAGGAGTCACCAAATAGCTTGTTTAGGACTGTGTGGCATGGTTTTGATGCAAAAGTTCAGTAGAGCAATTTGGTGTTGCAGAACGGAACCACCTGGCAGAGAAGGAAAGATTCTCCCAGTTGGTACAGAGTGAATCCGCCTGCTACTCTAAATGGGCAGGCTGAGCAGGGCTAAATCCATTTGTGTATCTAGGTTTATTTCCAGCTCGACTGTTGTTAAAATCTCCAAATACGTTCTGTTTTTAATTACTAATAGAATAAGGATAATATTCAAGAATGTTATATTACTGTTCAAAATGCATTTGGGATAATACTATCTCTCCATTCAGCACATTGGAACATGAAAGCCAAATTAAATTCAACATTTTTTGTACTATAATGTAAGACTGCCGTCTGTGTGCAGTTTCTGAATATTAGAGCTGATTGTAATAAGACTCAGAAACCGCATTTGTAAAAGGAAAAAAAATGTTAATTATTCATTGTGCATTCTGTACTACAGGGTCAATTTATTGAAACTGTAATTTGTTTAAGTTGCATCTGGATGTAAAATATATCAGAAGTAATTAATTGTGTTCAAGATGTGATGAGGTAGATATATCCATAAAGGACAATTGAAACAGTAGCCGTGTGGTATTGATTGCCTTTTTTGAGAGAAGGGGGAAAATCTTGTCCCGTTTTTAAATGTTAGCTATTCAGAGAGAAAAATTCTCTCTTGGGGAGAATGTTTTCCAGGTTGCTTCATTGCCAGGTGTTTGACATTGAGTGGAGCTTTAAATGAATGAAGCTTATGGCAGCCTTTGGAAATGACCGACTCCAGGGAATCTCAGCTTCCTGCTGTGAAAGTTTCTATTTTCAAAGCACATCAGTTTTAGTAGGAATGTTACAGTGGTCCCATATGCTTCTTCTGACAGAGAGCTAAGTTTCTTCCCTGAATATGAGACAGCTACTGAAGAGGTTTCCTTTCTGCTAACAAAATGAATTTCAATATGTTGCCAATGAACAATCAGTACGTTTCCAACCGTTAATGGAATTTTAGCTCCCTCTCTTGCTAATGGGAATTTGCTTTGTTTTCCTTCCTGTCTTCAGTACATGCTACGGATACCCCACTTTGTGGGTTCTAAAGGTGGATAGGAATCACCAAAGCAAGATGCCCATTTGCTTTGAAACTCATGCTACATTTTGCCCCCCTTGCCCCTTCCTCATAAACTCTTTTTCTCACTCTCTCCTTGACCTAGCAGTAGGAAGCCTTTGTCTGAGGTGTTCATCTGGAACAACTTTTCCACACTTGTTTTCATGTTCTGTTAGATTACAGGGCAGCAGGCCTACCTTTGAAGCTCCTTTCTCTTTTGTTTCTTTGCAGTGCACTCCAGTAATTAACTTTGTCCTTCTTTTATTTGTTCCAGTCAATCGCAGTCCACTCTGCTGAGCATCTTCTCCCAGGAGTACCAGGTTAGAAGTTTTCTCCTTTGTGAGGGTTGACAGGTGCCTAATTGAATGATGAATGTCCCTTTATTTCTTTGTAATTGAACTGCCAGCTTTCTGATTGGTTTGGAGGATGTTCCCCTTTCCACTTCAAGCACCGCCTGAGTCTCAGTGGATGGCTGCCAAGCCTACCCATCCATCTGTCTAATAACATCTAGCCTTTGCTTATTTGGTGGACCTGTAATAAATTATGCTAAACCATTATTATTCTGACAATAATAATTTCCCTGTGTTGCGTGGTTCCATGTGCTAAATGTTTGCTGACTTGCACTGTCAGTGCCGCTTTCCATGGCTGACAGAGATGATGATAAATGACCATTGCCGGAGTGGCAGAAGGCAAGAGAGGCAGAAAATGGAGTCATTTATCATGAGATGACAGGTGTCAGTCAAGTGGCAAGTCTCAATGGAATTACTTTTTGTAGTTTTCAAATAAGTTGTTTTTAAGCAATGTTCTTCCTGGTTAAAAATGCCAATTGAATTGTAAAACCAGAGTGCAGAGGACTTGGGTGGAATTGATTTGAAGGGAAATTAATATAAAGGTTGAAAGAGAGAACAAGTTTTTCTCTGCCCTCTGCAACCCTCAGCAAACTTATTTAGATTCAATTACTATGACCTTACTGCCTTTTACATATATGCTGTATTGCAGTACAGTCAAAAGATGTTTCATTCAATGAATAAATGAAAAATAATTTCCAGGCATTAATCTAGGATTTCAGGTCTTTCTTGGGCATTCATGTTAGGTGCTGGCTTTCTTTTTGACATATCATAAAGCTCTGTTGTTTTTCTTTTAAAGAAATTAATCAAAAGAACGCATGCCAAACACCACACTCCGGAGGCAACCGAGGCTTACTATCAAAGGTATGAATTAAGACCATTAACAGGAGTACTTGCTAATTTGTGATCCAAAATATGTTACAGATCGTAATTTCATTGTCTGTGATTTCTTAAAGAACATGCACCCTTGTGTTAGAAGACTTACCATTTTAGATCTACCAGTAAGCTTTCCAGGATAAGTGGCACTTAGCCAACTTCATGAGAATACCTCTAGACCACAATTCAGTGCACCGCTAGGCATATGGAAGTCCCACTTACTTCCATGAGGCTTAAGTGCACATAATTTGCTGCTGGATTTTAACCTTGATCTGTGGCAGTATTCTTTATTTTGCATGCTAAGGGGCAGATTTAACTATCAGGTTCTGTTAGTGAAAGCTAGCACAAAGACCCCTGCCACCACCATGAGGCTTCCCTCCTCCTGTGTGCCCCCGCTCATGACTTTCCCAGATCTGCTGTTAAAAACCCCCAAAACTGTGGGTGGAGGAGGAAAGGGAAGGTTGTTGTTTTGAGTAAACAGAAATGCTTGTGTTGATGCAACGATCTCCTTACCACTACGCTGAATTCCACCCAAAGTTTCGAGCTTTCCTTAGTCTAATGAATAGTACTGGGGACACATATATTTACCACGTTAAGTGTGCCTACATTGTAAGAAACATTTATAATTTTAGCTATTCTGTTATTAAATAAAAATGGCATCCAGATATAAAGGATTTACAACTTGGGACTGTGCCTGTTTTAGAAACAATGATGTCAAATACTACTTTTAAAGGAGGCATAAACCTTTAATATGTCATTTCATAAAACTGTTACATGATTATGTGCACCTGGAGTTAATAAATTGCAATTGACACTTGTTATATGTTATCTGTAGCTCTATTGACATAGACCTCTCAGCCACATAATTGGGGCGTATTGATATCTCGTAGAGATGTGCAATTAAATTTTTACTATATAGACCGACATGTGTAAAGTCTGCACAGTGAGATTGTACCTATGATTATGGATGTCTGATATTTATGATTTAACAGTATCCAAATAAACAAAAGCATTTTAGAACTTGGCCCAAGCTGACTGCATAGTACACGTATGAATCTATTATGTAATAGATATTCACCAATGCAAAAACCAGCAAAAGTGTACTATACTCTCTTCCATTTACAATCTGTTGCCTCATACTAAAGTAGCTACAGTGGTTCTAATGTCTTCCTTATAGCTGCTATATTTCATTGCTCCCAGATTAGGGGGGGGGGGGGAATTACATAGTGAGTAGATCAGCCAGAGTTAATCAGGGTATTGTTACTATATAGACTTGTGTGTTATAATGTCCTTGTTACATAAACTATGTAAAATGATGTATAATGCATGAATCAAATGGGAACAATATCATGTAGTGTAACTTTTTTGTTTTTAAAATGTTATGCATAAAATGTGGTTTGTAATGTTGATTATACTTAAGCCCAGAACTGTGAGAATGTTTGTTTTTAAACATGTCACGAGAGATGTTATTAAAAACACCCAAGTCACTCTGATAACTGTTGTAGCCAATCTCATCTTGTGTATCAATCGCAGGGATAATTCTCACCGAGATCTGTGAATTTAATACTACTTATTATCCAAATTCTCAGTTTTTCTTTGTTATTATTATTTTGTATGCCCGTTTTTCAAAACCAAATGTCCTCCCAATCATAATTGGAAAGTTATGTACAAAAAATTCAGTATATTTTATCAAAATCCTGTCACTAAGCATCACAAACAAATTGGGGGGAAAGCCACTCTAAAACGAACAGAGCATCCTTGAAGCAAACATAAAAATTGGTACTGCCAGCCTAACATCATGAAATCCATTAACTTAAGCTAGCAGTTATATTTTTATGTTTGTTTTAATAGCAGGCATAATTACAGCCACCCATCCCCTCACCCCCATTAGACCTGTGACTCATATCAACCTACAAAACTCTTGCAGCAAATATTATCAGTTCAGCTTGCAGTGGCAGTGCAGCTGAGGTGAGGAGTGATGTGCTAGGGCTAACTTCTGCTGTTCCCCCCAACAGAGCCATAATGAGTATGGGATAAAACAGCTATTCTCAGACAACATCCACACCATACATTTAAAGCATGATGATACAACTTTAAACAGAAATGGCTGCTCCCAAAGAATTCTGGGTGCTGTATTTATTTATTATATTTAGATACCGCCCTTCATCCGGAGATCACAGGGCAGTTGGCGGCATAAATTTACAAAGTGAAAACACAAAATACACAATAAAAACAGAAACAAAGCAAACCAATAACCCTCATCCCACAGAAACATACCTGTTTTTAATTTCTTTTATTGATAATGTGTTGTTTTTTGTGACCAACCTCTGGACTCCATCACAATGAAGCAGTGTGTATAAGTATTGTGGAAATAAAATAAAAAATAACCTATATTATTACAAATTGTTATTATTATTATTATTATTATTATTATTATTATTATTATTATTATTAAATTAATACCCTTCCCATCTGGCTGGGTTTCCCCAGCCACTCTGGCTCCCAATAGAATATTAAAAACACAATTATTAAATATTTAAATATTAAAACAGTCCTCTAAGATAAGCTGTTGTAAAAATGCTGACAGCATGTGTTTTAATCTCTTACTGTTAGTTTTAATTACCTGTAGTTCATTAAGGGTGCTGAGAGTTGTTAGGAGACCCCTATTCTCACAAAATTTAAATTCCTGGAATTCTCTGTGGAGGAGGATTGATTGTTAAACCACCCTGGGAACCACTTCTCAGGGAGATGGAATAAGTAGGGTCCCCTCTGTCAATCTTAACACACACAGAAGTCTGTAGGGAAGGTGGCGGTTTGTTAGGTATTTGCCACCTGAGCATTTAGGACTTTACACACCAATGTGAGCACCTATTTTTGGCTCTGGAACTGAAGTGGCAACCAGTGCAGGTTCTTTAAAATAGAGGTTAACTGAGATCTAAATGGAACCCCTGCCAGTAATCTAGCACTGTTATTTTAAACCAGTTGAAGCTCCTGAATACGTCAAGCGCAGGCTCATGTACCGCACACTGCAATAATCCAGTCTGGAAGTTATCAGAACATGGAGTACAACGGCCAAGTAATTGTTGTCCCAAAGGGTCCATAGTCTGTGAACCATCTGGAGCTGGTAAAAGTCACTCCCAGCCCCCTAGGTCATTTGAGAGCCTCATTTCTTACTTATGTGTTCCAACGCTAATAGTTGTTCTTCTCTTGTTGACCACTGAGCCACATGTGAAAAATTAGCTTATTCCAATCCACTGACAAACCAGCTTCCATACTCCAGTTTTGAGTATTGAAGTTTGCATGTTCTTTGTTCAGATTAAATACAGTGATTACTTCCATAGATCTGTTGGGGTTCCCTGGATAAGTTTCTGAATGTACATTGAATAATGGGTTAAATACTGAACTTTGTGGGTGTGTAGGGGGACACTGCCAAGACCTGCTCGTCATCTTGGAAGCAGAGAAATTTAAGGGCTGGTGTTTGTTCAGTTCATATACAGTATACGGTGGAATTCAACACTGTACTTTGCCAATCATTCTGTCTGTGCAAGCATTGTGGAATGATCCCCCTAATCTTCCCACACATGCTGTTCTGACCCCCAGAGCCAGTTCCCACACATGCAATGTGGTGGTGGTGGGGATCTTCCACTGATGGCACTTATTAAGTGAATTCACAGTGTTTTAAGAATGGTTTAAGGAAACCTATTTCAAATCATGGTTTTGCATCCTGGTTTCTGGCTAGTCTTTGTCCTTAACAATAAACATGGTTACAGAAAACAAACCATAGCTGAGGATTATTACGCTGGCTACATCATTGTTTAATGACCTCTGTCTAGATTATCCAGTGGTCTGTTGACTGTTTCTTTAACACGATAATTTGTATCTCAGGGGTCATTACAAAGCATCACTTCACCAAGAAACCTTATTATATTTAGGCTGCAATCCTGTATACTCTTACCTGAGAGGAAGCTTCACTGGACATAGTTGAATTTACTTCTGAGTAAACATGCATTGCACTGTTAATGTTTATTTAAATAAAGTTTTAAATAAGGAAGGTGCAAGTTACTTATTAGGTAAAATATGTTAATGTTTGCACTATGCTAATAAACAATGATCCTTTAATTCATTTATTTAGGTGGCTGTGTAAGTGATAAATAAAACTAAGCAGAATTCTTATTCAATAAAATATTAATTTGGGAGTCTGTCTTCTTTATTTATCATTAAAATACTCTGTCTCTTTGTCCCCCAAGACTAACTGTAATTTTAGAGCTCTAGGAGAGAAAAAAATCTAAGTTGTCTTTTCTCTTTTCATTCATTATGTAAATTCCAAAAGCAAGCTGCTTAGGTCATTTTCTGACCTGTGCTGCAAATATCAGGGTCAGCATGAATGTGGAGCATGGACTGAGAATAACAGGTCAGTAGGTTCAGGGTAAAATGCATAACATGGTGGAGATATGTTTGGTCCCTAGTGAGTTTAATGGTAACTATTTCCAACAATGGAATAATTAACTCGATAGCCACCCATTTGACTACATGCGGATTCTGAATATTCTCATCCAAGCATACCCTTAAGTGCTGTGGTTTATATTTCATATGAGAGAGAGAGAGAGAGATTTCACAGTAAGGGGAGATGTGCCAATTTCTCTTAATGTTGCAGCATATGCATCCTTCTTCCTGTAGTTCTTATTTTGTTTTCAATTTCTCCCCTGCATTTCAATTGATAAAGAGCCTCTAGGGTAGCTTGACAACTTAATTGTGTATTTATTATTATACTGTAAACCACATTGTGATATTTGGCCAAAGGGTGGTATGTTAACAACAACAACAACAACAACTAATAATAATAATAATAATAATAATCCAATAAATATACCACTTTTTTCATTCTGATAATAATGACAACAGTAATAAGCCTTGCTTGTTTAGCTACTTGAAACTGATGTTGCAAAATACATTTAAGTCCAGTCAAATTTGACTATGGGGTGCGGCGCTCATCTCCACTTTCAGGCCAAGGGAGCCAGCATTTGTCCACAGAAAGCTTTTCCGGGTCATGTAGCCAGCATGACTAAATCCCTTCTGGCTCAATGGAACACTGTGATGGGAAGCCAGAACACACAGAAACACTATTTACCTTCCTGCTGCAGCGGTACCTATTGATCTACTCATGATGGTATGCTGTCAAACAGCCAACTTTATGATCAGCGAGCACAAGAGGCTTGGTGGTTTAGACCACAGAGCCATCCGCATCCCAGAGAATGTATGACTAGCATGGTATAGCGTCCTGCAGCTTAGTCCACATACTACTTGCTAAAAGAGCCCTGCTGGGTCAGCCAAAGGCCCATCTAATCCAGCACTCTGTTCTCATAGTGCCCAAACAGGTGCCCCTGGCAAGGTTGCAAACAGAACCTGAACACAACGGCACTCTTCCTACCTGTGATTCTCAAGAAAGCAGAGGATGGGTATCACCTGTGTGAGCGCAGTCAACTTCAGTCACTATTTTTGTGGGTTCTGTTGGAGGTTGATCTTTCATTTCTATGTTCCATTGCACCCACTTGCTGGCTTCCATGGCAGCTGCCAGTGATGTGACAGTGCTTTGTCTGTACAAGCTGTGAATGCTCTTCTTGGTGGTGAAATGGTGATACTGCAGACCTAAACACCAATGCACCTACTACTTGAATGGAAAAGAAAGCTCTTGTCAGAATTTGCCTCCTGCAAACAGAGGGACTCCTGTCCAATGGATAAATCCCCCTGATTGAACGAGAGGAAAGAGGCAATATTTGTTGACTCTTCCCTCCCCTTGAAGGTACTTATGTACTCAGAAACCCTTCTTTGGAAAGTTGTGGAGATCCTCTGGAACAGCATGGGAGATGGCTCTGAGGAAACAAGGGGAAGCTTAAACATCTTCTCCTTTCTGCCAGTGGGAGCATCCTGAGTAGAACTGCATTCAAGGGAGTCTTCCACCAACAAGTGCAACCTCTGATTCCATTGCATGAACTACCCAAGGGCTAATCATCATCTTAGCTATTAAAGTACAGCTCCCTAGGTGTGTCATTTGCAAAATAAATATTGGCAATTCTAACTAATTTTATAAATGTATGGAAATTCATATCCCAGTGAATGTTGTGAGTCCCCCTCATTGTGACTGTCAGCATTTACTTCTTCATGCCTGAAATGTGGGGAAATACACACACACACACACACACACACACACACACACTTGGAACCATTCACACAATTGACCTGAGATTGTTAGCGTTCACCAAAATTTGGACACTTACCATTCACATGTCCTGGTTCACCTGACATGGTAAGCCAAACTATTGCTTACCAGGATCACATGAACATGTGGGCTCTTGGAAAGGAGCTCACAGCTGTTTCACTCTTCCCTGTCCTTTTAGCTTCTGCACTGCCCCGAGCTAAACCTGGCTTGATGTGTTGTCTGAACTGGGACTCATGGTTAAGTGCTTTCCTCACTAACCATGAACTGTAGTCAAGAACAGTTTGGCCTATCATGTCATGAACCAAAGCCAATATATCTTAAACTATAATTATGAACTTTGACCTAGCTATTAAAAAACAACATACTTGGGTACAGATACCTATTTTATAGAAAGCAAAAGATTGCTTTCAAATATTTGTGAAGTGCTTTGTAAAGTAGGGTCATGGGGTCCCATCTAAGAAGACAAACCTGCAAGAACATGCTTATGAACTAAAGGTGGCAACCATTTTGCACACGTTTGATTGGCACACGACCGTGCATGCCGTTTTTGGCCCTTGTGGGGGCAGGATGGGCTTAACATGCACTCCACTGATGCACACGATGCACCCGGAACAAAACCCTTGTGCAAACAGAGAGTTGCCTGTACACCCACACTTCAAGTTAATGGCTTTTACTGACTTGCAGGATACACTGCTCTTTTTCATTGGACATCACAACTGCCTTCTTTAATGTCCCTCCTGTGGCAATATTTGTTGGAGCTGAATGTGTACAAAGTATGATAAAAAAAATACAGGCAGCAACCATTTTGCACAGGGGTTCCATTTCAGCACACATACACCCCCTGCACATCACTGGAGCGTGCATAAGGCCACCCTGTTCCGCTCCTGCCCAATACCGTCCCATTTTTGAGCCACTTCTGGGTCATCGGCAACGGGCGTATGCGTGATTGCATGTCAGTTGGACGCACATAAAATAGTCACTGCTTGTAAAAGTCATACTGCCTGGTGTGGCTCTCGGGAGGAGGTAAATAATAACAATCAGGATTTTCCTGTACACACTTAACCAGGAAAACACCATTGAACTCAATGGAACTCATCTCTGAGTAGAAATTCAGAGAGTTTGAAGTCTCAAAGCCAGCCTGAGGAGCAGTTCAAGTGAGCTCACATTATAGGTTCATGCCTGGCTTTGCCCACTGAGACCAGCTTTCAGACTACTCCATCCATAAGCCACAATCAGCACCTCAAATGTAGGACTTTAATAATGATGTGGCATAGATCTTTCTGATTTGCTCGTGAAGGAGAAGCAATAGTAGAGTTTGGTCACCAGGAACTGTTTTGCAAATATTTATATTTTAAGCTAACTTTACTTTCTTCAATCAGTTTCTTCCTGGAATTTTCCAGAGAGGGAGAAAGAGAAAGAGAGACTTAAGACTTTTCTTTAAATCTGCAATATTATTTTTATTTTTGTATTGTCTAGGTACCTTAATGGAGTGATAAAAAATGCAGCTTCTCCTGTATTATTGGACCTGGCCAATGAGGTAAAACATTTTTGAAAATCATCTTTCTCTGGTAAACATAAGAGGCTTATCTTTAGTGACTTTTACTTAAAACTATAATTGGTTTCAAGATGCATCACACATTTAAAATTGTTCTGTTGTCTGTCAGTACTTACAGTAATTAAACAAAACACATTTATTAGTTAATCAGTTAATGTAATTAATATTTTACCTTCAAGGTGAATGTGCAAATAGCACATTTATTCTTTTATTGAAAGGTTCCTTCCTCTTCCCTTTTTAAAAGAAATCTAGAAAGAGAAGAAAAATGCTGATTTTAAAATGCTGATTTACTTTCATCTACTTCGGCATTTTAATAATTAATGAATTTAATTTCGTGTTAAGTTTTCTTTTCATAAAGATAAACAAAATGTAAGATTTTACAGTAAGTGTCAAAACAATTACATTTATTAAATCATCCTTTTAGCATGTAAATTATAGCAAAAGGAAACAGTTTAATATTAATTTCTGTTCTTCATGTACACTGTAGTTCAAAGAACTGATAATCTGACATTTGTGTTATAGTTACCCAAATTTAGAGGTGCAATAAGTTTTTGCAGTTTGGTGGTGACAGATTTATGTCCAACGTAGGTGGACAGTGATGGACAGGAGCTTAGATTGTAGGCACTGAGGTCCCTGATGGGCTTGCTTAAACACTAGCTACATCACCCATCCAATGAGCTTGAGGAAGATTGGACCATGATCAGTGCTTTTAGGGGTGGACCAGAGTGAAGATAGCTCCATCTACCCCTAGTTTATTTATGGCGAAGATTTCCAGAAGCAGCTTTTCTGCTACAGCACAAAATGTTTATAATTATGACAGATGTCTATCTAGGGAGAGATGTAACTTTAATCTCTTAATATATTGATTTGCAGCAATAACTATCTTAATTGATATGCTTTGAAATTCTTATACAAGCCTTAGAAGAATATCCTGAAATGCACGATATTGTCTTGCTTTTTAAATAGTAAAATTACATTAAAAATTATGTACTTGGAATATAAGCGGAACAGTAGCAGCTAGTCCTACATGTTACATTAGGAAGGAAGTATGTCTTTTCTGTAAGCTTCTGTCTGATTTACATTACTGTAGTCTGCAAATGAGCAATTACCTATCAGTTACTAGATGTTTCTAATGGTCTATGAAGTGTCTATACATTGTAATAATAGAGTGAACATACAAAAGGGATTGCTTTGTATTAGTGCCAAAGGATGCTTCTTGAGGTTTCTGACATAATGTTTCAAGTTTACACCGTTCTCTTTTTTCCTTTTAAACAAAGAAATATTGTAATGGAACAGATCCTTAGTAAATAACATGCATTGCATGGAGATTGTCATAGCAGAGTACCTCGTGGGTGCAAAGAAATATAATGTTAGTAGTCTTGTTTGCATATATTTTCTGTTGCATTTTCCCTTTGTACATGCAGTTTCTATTCACATGCAGATAATACACTTAATTTCTAATACCTGAAGCACTTGTTTAACCATATACTATATATGTGCAACCTAACAATTCATATTGTTAGGTTTCGTTTGGTTTAAAAAGAAACTTGGAGATAAATAAAATTGTGGTTAAAGAAAAAGTTATTTTCAGTAACTTAATTTATTGCTAGCAAAGTAGCAGGTATATTTGAAAGGTAATGTTTTTTTGTGACTGCTTCTGGTGCATTAGGGAAATGTGGCAGTAACAAGCACGAGATCACTGCTTCTACACAATCAAGCTGCCATTTTTATATGATAGTTAATATTTAAATGGCATACTCCTGCATCTGCTGACAATTGGTATAATGGTAATACTTTATGAGTCAATATATATTTAATCAGTAGAAACTGTAAAAATTGATGAGAAATATATAACATAGATGCATTACAATGCGTAGCATCCTTCTTAAATAAGAATAGGGCTCTGTTGTTTTGTTTTTTTCAGTGTCCAAGTTATTGTAAAATTTCAGGTATTAGATATGTTAATTTTCTGCATCCAGAAGGTTAATTTAAAAACAACAACCCTCAAAACTCTGATGTGTGTTAAGAATAATAAAATTAGTTCACACCAGGCAAATATTTTCTAGTGGGATTTGAAGCACTATGAATTTTACTTACATGCTAAATTCTGACATGAAGCATGATGGCCCTATTTCAGAGAAAGATGGGTGCATGATTAATATGAAAATTAGGCAGATGCAAGTACCTGAACTAATAAGGTAGTCCTTATTCAGGCTGGACTACCTTCAGTAATTTCACCATTTTTCATATGTCAGCTCTGATGTGGGTTACTGGAAATAAGCAGTTCTGTAGAAAGCATTCCTTTCTACTTGGGGAATTTAAGGGCATCCAAGTACATATATTTATTTAGTAAAAATATGTACAAATAGGAGCACCTTTTAGGGTTTTCTAGTTTCTAATTTTGTATGAAATGAAAATGTATATTAATACACATGAAAACATCAAGAAAATAATGATTGTCATAATGCGAGTGAGGTTTAGTCATCTATTGTGAAGTAAAAAGTGCTTTATTCACTAGAGTATTGTAATTTGCATTTTTTTTAAAAAATATGCTGATATTCAGAGGATACTGCAGCTCATTTTTTAAATAAATACATGCCTTTAAATGGAACAGGGTCTATCTCAGAAAATATCCCTATATCTTAAATATATTATAGAAAACCTCCTTTCTGAGGTACATAAGATTCATTTTTTCTCATAACCTTAATATTCTTCTAGAAAGCACACTGGTTGATCTTGAATTAGCATTAGTGATTTATTACATTTGGTGATTATCAATAAGAGATTGTTAAACAACAGCCTATCTGTTTCTTTTTAACAAATTGTCCGAAATATACTAGATTTGGGTTTGGAGGGAAGTAATTTAGATTTGGGTATTTGTTATTAACCTTTTAAAAATGTGTTACAATGCTGTTAATTGCCTGCCTGAAGAATCAGAACCTATAGGTTTGTATCATCTAAATGAAAATGTAGTATATTGCTGGGTCTGTTTTTATTTAAGATTTTTAAAAATCCATCCTTCATTCTATATTGTTGTTAAAAATAATGTGGAAATGATCTGTTTAGGTAAAATGTATGTGCATTTTTGTGTATGTGTATTTTGCATTCCATGTGCACATTTTGTTGATAAGTGGAAGCTATTGTTGCATGTTAGTTGGTTTTTGCTTCATGCAGTGTACATTAAACTGTGTGCTTTAGGTTGAAAATAGTTGAGAGATAAAGGCCACTTAGAGCTTCATTCATATTCCTTGCCACAATGCCATTCAGGTTCCCGGTAAATCATATATACTAAAACTGGTCCTGAGTTATGACAGATATGACACTGCTCCTGAAAAAGAGGGAGGTATCAAAATGCTTGGATGAACCCCAAGATTTGCTGCAGTAGAAAAAAAATATTTAGAGGGGGGACTCAAGCAGGCCACCATAAAGCAGCCCAGTAAGGGCTGAGCCAGTGAGGGGACGCGGGTGGCGCTGTGGGTAAAAGCCTCAGTGCCTAGGACTTGCCGATCGAAAGGTCGGCGGTTCGAATCCCCGCGGCGGGGTGCGCTCCCGTTGCTCGGTCCCAGCGCCTGCCAACCTAGCAGTTCAAAAGCACCTCCAGGTGCAAGTAGATAAATAGGGACCGCTTACTAGCGGGAAGGTAAACGGCGTTCCGTGTGCTGCGCTGGCTCACCAGATGCAGCTTGTCATGCTGGCCACGTGACCCGGAAGTGTCTGCGGACAGCGCTGGCTCCCGGCCTATAGAGTGAGATGAGCACACAACTCTAGAGTCTGGCAAGACTGGCCCGTACGGGCAGGGGTACCTTTACCTTTTAAGGGCTGAGCATGCTCAGTGGCCACACAGTGTCTGTTGTGGTGGTGAACAGGAAACGATGGAGAAGTAATGGAATGGAATCCAGAAAGAAGGTATGACTGGCTGTAACAGTGAACAAGAGCACGCCACACTACGACACTTGAGTATAGGTCCCACTTGTAGTGTTCTTCAAACATGATGGTAGTCACAGAACAGAGTACTGTAGTTTAAGTTTCTTGCACAAGTAAATACCCTGCAACGTAACACCACAAATAACCAAAACAAATGTGGCTAAGAAAGCATGTAACAAATATGAATGAGATCATAACTTTAAAAAGTCTTGGTAATTGTGATGTAACCTGATTTTTTATCCTAGGTCAGGTAAGTGTATTTTTCCAAAAGGATAAATGGAGTGATAGAGAACAAATCCCTAACACCCCTTTGTTGATATAAGTGATAACATGGAACTACATTTCAAAGACAGCTGAAGTTGTTCTTCATCTTTCCCCTGAGGTGGATTTTGCCCCATCACTGATGGCTCGAATAGTGTTGGAAAAATTTCTTCAAGAACAAGAAGGATCAATCCGTAAGTATTTTTTTAAATAAATATTTAGCTTCATATAATTACAATTAGCTACAAATAACAAGATAGAATTATAATTAAGCTAAAGAGAGATTTATTTTAGTCCTGAACCTTGGATAGCTCATTATTTTCATGCATGATGGTTAGATCTGCTCTGACTGAACATGCAATAATAATTAGTAATAATAATATTATTATTTGTACCCTGCCCATCTGGTAGGGCTGCCCCAGCCACTGTGGGTGGCTTCCAGT